>NW_028270151.1:114464452-114773618 GCF_037043375.1 Chiloscyllium plagiosum | reverse complement strand
GGTGCTCCATATTGGATAATGGGGCTCAGCAGCTTTGAGCCAAGTCTTTGAAACTTGGTCGTTGCCTATCATTGAATGCCTGTGTTGGTCCTTCTCAGCTGATCGTGCGGCAAGTAACACGAGGAAGCATCTCGAGTACTGTTGTAAAGGACCAGGCATCGAACTTGTAGCTGAGGGGCTGCTGACTGACACCTGTTATTGAAAATTTAGTGGAGGTGCTGGATTTGTTTTGCTGCAGGTTGTGCTCTGAATTGCCTCAGGCATTCAGGGAGAGCAGAGGATTTAATGTCGCAGCTCTGGACGCAGCAGTAGCTACAGCATCTGCGTCTGCAAAATGAACAGTGAATGGAGCAGAGGCTGCAGAGAGGGGAAAATCTGAAAACACGGAGTGAGTTTGTGTGGGGGGAAAGAGATCTGCCATGTCTGTCTGGGTCTTCACCTAGATACACAGATACACTCACTCTCACCCTTACACACACACAAGCACACAAACATACACATACAGATTTCCCCCGAGCTCTCTGTCACATACATGCACAAACACTCTCTCTCAATGTCTCCCCATTTCACACTCTCCATTTATCTCTCTCTCACACACACACACGTGCGCGCGCACGTTCACACAGGAACACGCACACACATACTAACCTATTTGTTGAATTTGCATTTGCAAGTTTGTGCATACGTTCCATTTTATTAAAAACATACATTTCTGTAGACCAGCAGTCAATATAGAGCTGGAAATGTGTTGCTGGAAAAGCGCAGCAGGTCAGGCAGCATCCAGGGAACAGGAGAATCGACGTTTCGGGCATAAGCCCTTCTTCAGGAAGGGCTTATGCCCGAAACGTCGATTCTCCTGTTCCCTGGATGCTGCCTGACCTGCTGCGCTTTTCCAGCAACACATTTCCAGCTCTGATCTCCAGCATCTGCAGACCTCACTTTCTCCTCCAGCAGTCAAAATAGCATTTTTAATGTCCTACTTTGAAAATAAGAAAGAATCTGACTCCAGGTTAAGGTACAGACTGACTCTGCACAAGTACGTCCCTTTTTTGTGCAGGGAAGGTCAGGTCTTAGCAAACTTGGTAGAATTCTTGCACAAAGTGACAAAATTGAACATGCGGAAAAGATGGTCAATGTCATATACATTAACAAGGCGTCTGGTAAGATAGACTAATGGAGAAATTAAAGTCGCATGGGTTCCTGGATGCACGAGACAGCTGGATAGTGATCTGGCTGGGAAGCAGGAGTCAGAGAGTAGTGGTGTTAGGGAGATTCTCAAAATGGAAAACTCTGACCAGTGGTGTTTCCCAGGGATCCGTGATGGGGCCACTGTTGTTAGTGATATACATAAATGATCTGAAGGCCGGTCTCGGTAGTCTGATGAGTAAGTCTGCAGATGACAGTCAGGTTGTTGGAGTAGCAGATAATGATGGAGACTGTCTGGACATGCTGCAGAATATAACATGGATTGGACAGTTGGGCAGACAAATGACAGGCAGAGTTCAATCCGGGCAAATGTGAGGTGGTGCAATTTGGAAAATCCAATTCAAGAGCGAACTATATGAGAAATTGAAAATACCTCGAAAAATTGATGCACAGAGAGATCTGGAAGTTCAGGTCCATTTTACACTGAAAGTGGCAACGCGTTCCATAAAGTGATCAAGAAGGCATACGGTACAGTTTCCTTCTTGCATTCCAAGGATTTAAGAAGGGGAGAAAAGAGAAAGTGGAGAACTACTGTGATGAATTTTCATCCACAGGAGGGAATCCGTTGGAATTTATTCAGTACAAGTGTTGGGAGGGTTTGTCATGTTTGTGCAAGACTTTGCTTCGGCCACATTTGGAATATTGTGTACAGTTCTGATCATCTCATTAACAAAAGGATGTGGATAGTTTGGCGAGGGTGCAGAGCATTTTCACCAGGTGTTGTCTGTATGGCGACGCTTGCTATGACGAGAGAATGAGTAGATTTGGATTGTTTTCATGAGAAAGACGGAGGTTGACAAAGGACCTTATTGACGTCTACAAAATCATGTGGGGTGCAACCACGATGGATGGCAAAATGCTTTCTTTCCCTAAGTGGGGGCTCAATTACTACGGGTCACGAGTTCAAGGTGAGAGGTGATATTGTTTTGGAGGATATGCTCAGAAAGTTCTTCAAGCAGAAGGTGGTCAGTGCCTGGAATATGTTACCATAGGAAGTGGCAGAGTTGGGCACGATAGCGTCATTTAACACGCATCCAGACAAATACATAAATGGACAGGAAGCACGGGGAACAGGTCCTTGGAATATCGGCGACAGGTTTAGGTAGAGGATCTACATCGGTGGAGACTTGAATGCCCGAAGGGACTGTTCCTGTGATGTGATTTTCTTTTTTTTTTTGTTCCTTGCAAATATTCGCAAAAAGCTTTTGTTGATATTTGAAAGGAAAATGAAAACAAATGTGGAACAGTGAATATGTGGACAGGATAATTTATTGTAGAGAACAGAAAACAGACAGTAAAACTAAACAGTTATATTGCGTTTGTCTGCATGTAGGAAGGTCCAGAAAAGCTCCCAGAAAGACCAAGTGACGACAGGACCTTATTAATTAAGACGAAAATTTAATCATTTTAGTAACGAGGTAATATTTAGAAACACGGCTGGATTGAGGATTTTTAAGTCTGACGGACCAGATGTCCTTCATACCGAAATTTCGGAGGAGGCAGCAATTGACCTAATGATTGCATTGGGGATTCAGAGATGGACTTCGAGAAGATGGGCTCGAAAACTCTTTTACAGATTGTCATAAGATGTGAATAGGGATTGACGGTTTTAGGTGGTATAACATTGGAAAAGTCCCTCTGTTTGGGTGAATTGTATCTCAAGCTGCTGTTGGAGACAAGGGAGGAACGGCGCTGATGCAAACGTTTTAATATAATCTGTTCACAGGGGTTGTGCCAGTAGACTGGAGAATACCCTTGATGGGAAGTCTGGTGGAGATAAACCAGGAAAGTAGAGCCCAGTGGGTATTCCAACAGTTTTAGGGCAACTAAGGTACATAGCTGGCGGCAGAATAGTCTTTGTGCGACTGGAAAACAACATGCACTACTGTACACAGAGTTCACTGCTGTGCCCCTTATTACTTGTGGTATTCATAAATAACGTTGGTGTGAATGTGGAATCACCAGTGTGGTCAGTGTGGAAAGTACGTTTGTACTTGCCACAAAGATTGCGTGGGTGGTTGACACTGAGGGGGAGGGTCTTATGTTAGAGGAAGATATAGATAGAATGCTCAGATGGGCAGATCAATGACACGTGGACTCGAAACCTGATAAATATGAGGTGATGTAATTTGGGAGAAGGAACCAGACGGGGAGTGACAGCACACTAGGAGGCTCAGAGGATGTTTCTCCACAAATCTATGAATGTTACTGAACAGAGTGATCGGTTATTAAAAAGCCACTGGGAGTAGTAAATATAGCGTTTACTCATCCAGATGCAGATTGTAAGAGCGATATAAAAAAATGTTTCAGCCAAGATGGAGTAATGTGTACAGTTCTGCGAGTCACTTTACTGGAAGGATGTGATTGCACTGAATGGGGTGCAGAGGAGATTCAAAAGGACGTTCCCTGCGATGGAGCATATCAGCTATGAAGAGAGGCTGGATAAGCTCGGGACATTTGCTTTGGAGCAGAGAAGGCTGGGGGTGCTGGGATTCGGAAGGATAAGCTTTCGATGAGAATGGACAGAGTGAATAGAGAGCAGCTAATCCTTTTAGTCAAAGGATTAATAACTAGGGAATACACTTTTGAAAGTGAAGGTTTCGAGGTTCAGAGAGGGTTAGAGGATTGTTTTCACCCAGATGATGTTGTGGATTTGGAATGCACTTCATGGCTGTGCAATTGTCACAAAAAATGGAAAACAAAGTAATTGGGCGAGCACCTAGAGTATCATAACCTTCACGGCAACGGGTCTTGTGTCGGAACGTGGGACTAACGTAGACGGTGTTGTATTTCTGAAGGTACAGATTCCATACTTCTCCGACTGTATGATTGTGGAAAATCAACTACTTAACAGATTAAGACAGGAAGTGATGGTTTTCTGGAACAGAAGTTTCAGATTTGAGAGAAGCAAATATAACCATAATATTTCCAAATGAGGCAGGGAGACAGCAGGAAATTGCAGTCTGCTGAACACCAAAGAAGCAGTCAGAACAATACAAGGGTCTATTCTACAGAATGCATTACCAGGGAACTTTGAAAATTGAATTAATTAAAACGTAATGATACAGGTGAAGGCAATATCGAATTATTAAAGGCGAATCATATTTGACAAACAGACTAGTAAATAAATTATGGGTGAAACAATGGATGTTGTGAATTTTCATTTTCACAAAACATTTTTGTTGATGTCCCAAGTCGAGTGTTGTGACAAAGCTGCTCCTTTAACAAGGTTAAGCTGTCCTTGGCGTTTTTCTTTAATCAGAGATGTCGCAAAAGCAGCGTTTCCGAAACATCTGGGTTTGACGATGAGGGAATGTTTTGAACGTCAAAATATAATTTGTACAATGAGGAGCTAGCTGTCCTAGATGTGGCCCTGTGTAATGAGAAAGGAATAATTAATGACTTCATAGTTACACATCCTCTTGGAAGGAGTGATCACAGTCTGGTTGAATTTAGAATAGAGAGAGAAACTGAAAATAAAATCCAATTCCATGGTCCTGTGCTTCAGCAGGTAACGCTGTAATAGAGTGAGAGGGAGGACTTAGGCTAAAGTAGACTGGGACCAAATACTTTATGGTAAGAGAGTTGACGAGCAGTGAAGAACTCATAAAACAATTTTTTCAAAGTCCAAAGCAAAAATATATACCGATGAAAAGGAAGGATTCTGAGAAAAGGGTAGTCTGCCATGCATGTCTAAGGATATTAAGGAAGTCTATCATATTTAAAGAGAAGGCATACAAAGTGACCAAAGTGTGTACAAAATGGAAGATTGGGAAAATGTTAAACGTCAATAGAAAGCCACAAAAAGTACGATAGAGAAAGTTAAGGTAGAACATGAGAAAAAGCACAGAAAATAAAAATAGACAGCAGAAGTTTCTATAAATATATTAAACGATTTGGAATGGCTAAAGTGAACGTTGGTCGGTTCGAGGAAGAGAAGGTTCATTTAGTAATTGGATCTGATTAAACGGCAGAGGCATTGAACAGGTATTTTGTGACGGTCTTCAAAGTGTGTGAGTAATAACATGTCAGTATTTGATAAAGAGATGAAGGTAGGTGAGGACCAGGAAACAATCATTATTACGGAAATGCGGTGTTGGGCAACCTAATGGAGCTGAGGATAGGCATGTCTCCTGGACCTGATGGAATGCATGTCAGGACACGAAAAGTGATGTAGGGAGAAATAGCAAGTGGACTTGCGCTAATTTTCCAAAATTAGCTGCATTCTAGGGAAGTTCCAGCGGATTGAAAGTCAGTGAATGTGACATCACGATTCAAAATGGGAGTTGGAGAAAAGATCAGCAATTGTACACCAATTAGTATAACCACTGATGTGGGGAAGATGCTTGAGGACATTATCACGGAATAAGTGCAAGGCACCTCCAGAGAAATTGTCCCGTTGAGCAGACACAGCAGGATTTAATGAAAGACACGACATGCTGAACAAATCTTCTGGAAACCTACGAAGGCATTACTAGAAAAGAGAGCGCCGGGTACCCGGTAGCTGTGGTGAACCGAGATTTCCAAAACATGTTTGACAAAGTGCTGCACAATAGGTCGCTGCATAGGATAAGAATGCATGACGTTTGGGGTAAAGTATTAGCTTGGACATAGAATTGGATGACTAACAGGAAGCAGAGAGTGGGGCTAAATGAGTGTTATTCTAGCAGGCAATCAGTGACTCGAAAAGTGCCTCAGGAATCGGTGATGGAACTGCAGTTATTCACATTGTATAAGGATGAGGAGGAGTTGTGAACCACGTGTAGGGTGTCAGAATTTGCGGTTGACCCGTAGATGAGTGCCAGAGCAAAGTGTGCAGAGGACTGTGAAACTATGAAGAGTAATATCGATCCCCAAAGTGAGTGGGCAAACATCGGGCAGCTGGAATGCAATGGTAATAAACGTGAAGTCAATCATTTTCATAAGAGTCCCGGAAAAACGACTATTACCTGAATGATAAAATTTTGCAGAATGCGGCTATGGAGAGGACTCTGGCTATCCTTGTGAATGAATCACAGAAGGTCGGTCTGTAGGTGCAACAGGCACTTAGGAAGGCAAACAATTGCTGTCCATCATGTTTCAAAGTTTGAGATTAAAAGCAAGAAGGTGGTGTTTCTGCTGAATAGAGTGCTGATAAGTCGCACTTGGAGTATTGTGTGCAGTTTTGTTCTCCTCACTTGAGAAACTATATACTAATACTGCAGGGAAAGCAGAATACGTTCACTATTTAGATTCTGGAGTTGAGGGGTTGATGTAAGAAGATATACTGATTAGTCTGGAAATATATTCATTGGAATTTAGAACAACGAGGGGGGATGTTGTTGAAATATATAAAGTTATGACGGAAGGCACAAGATAGTGGGCGGCACGGTGGCACAGTGGTTAGCACTGCTGCCTCGCAGCGCCAGAGACCCGGGTTCAATTCCCGACTCAGGCGACTGACTGTGTGGAGTTTGCACGTTCTCCCCGTGTCTGCGTGGGTTTCCTCCGGGTGCTCCGGTTTCCTCCCACAGTCCATAGATGTGCAGGTTAGGTGAATTGGCCATACTAAATTGCCCGTAGTGTTAGGTAAGGGGTAAATGTAGGGGTATGGGTGGGTTTCGCTTCGGCGGGTCGGTGTGGACTTGTTGGGCCGAAGGGCCTGTTTCCACACTGTAATCTAATCTAATCTAATGTAATCTAATCTAATCTAATAGAAGTAGACAGGATGGTTCAAATGGCAGGCGAAGCTAGGACAAAAGTACATAGCCACAAGGTTAGTGACAGCAGATTTAGGATTGAATTGAGAACGAACTTCTTCACCCAATGGTTTGTAAATCGATGGAATTCTTTGCGAAGTGAAGTAGTTGGCTCTACTTCAGTAAACGTTTTCAAAGCAAAGATGTATATTTTTGAGCAGTAAAGTAATTAATGGATAGGGTGAGAGCGAAGGTAGTGGATGGGAATTCATGAAAAAAAAATTCTGTGTTCCTTTTGAGTGTTGGAGCAGGCTGGAAGGGTCAGATGGCCTACACCTGCTCTTCTGCTTTAGTTTGTTTGATTTGGCGTTTATCAGGCTGGCTCAACACTGAAAGTAGGGAGGCAGTTGTGAAGATGCTGAACCCAAAGAAGCAGTACAGTGCTGATCCTCCCACTCTCCGGCATCTCTCCTGCAAAAACCTGTGATTGGATGTTTTTTTTTTCCTTTTATTGACATGTGTGTTTATGTGGATTCTTGCAAATACTTTGAGCAACTTCATTAATTTGCGATAATGGCTTCAGTTTTCAGATAGGCTAAGTTATTCGAAATTCTATCCGCTTTTGTTTGTGGTTCTTTTGATAATCTTGAAAAGAAATACTGTTGTGTTAAAAATTAAACGTTTGACTGGCGGTACCTCTCCTGGGATATGCACCTTAAACCTGCTTAAGATAACTTACAGAATTTGATTCAGAACTTGGAGTGGAAAGCAGGGACTGGCGGGATAATCCAGAAATTGATATTTGGGACCAAGATACTCAGAAAGCAGATCACACTTTTGTTCGAGGACATTAAATGCAATCTTTTCAAATCTGCTGATGCCATAAAAGTGAGATTTTGAGTTGGTGAAGAACATTTAAAGAAGTTCCAATGTAATTGAAACAAGTAAACTAGATAGGCAAATACGTGGGAGAGGAAGAACAATATGATGGACGTTGCCTAAAGTACTTTGGTGGGAAAACAGAATGGCTGGTTATCATTTCTAAAGATATTAATGTAAACATGTTGGATTATGAAATTCTTATGTGCAGACGTTGGTTGAATTTTTCAGCGAACTCCGAAGCTCATGAATGGCAGTTCCGAAACCAGAAGATATTATTGGGAATGGCATTGGCACACTGACCAGTGTGCATAGATCTATCAAGTTGGTAGCTGGAACATTGAAGGGGATCTTGATTTCAATGTATACCATCACTGAAAACAATATTGCAGGAGCACAAAGCCGTTCGGACGATAATTGATGTGTTGATCTCCACTTCAGGTGGGTTTGACTGGATGAGTAAGGGTGTCTTTCTACAGCTGTACAGTCCTTGGTGAGACCACATCTCGGACATTGTGCAGTCTTGTATGCAGTTTTGCTCTCAAACAAAGGGCAAACTTGACATTGAGGGAGCGCAACGAAGAATGACCAGACTGATCTCTGGGATGACAGGATGAAATGGGAGCAGGGTTTGGGTCGACTGGGCCGTTATTCCATCGGGTTCAGAAACATGAGTGGAGATCTCCGTGAAGTATATAAAATCCTGACAATTCTCCTGGGTGGGAAGTCTAAACCAAGGTGCTACCATATTAATTACAGCGGGACAAGCTGCATTGAGATGCAAACAAATGTCAGCATGCAGATTTTCGTGAAACTAGGCTGTGGAAGACAAGACATTGAATATAAGTAAGGATTTCTAGACACGAAATGCATGAGTTTGCACTCGGTGTATGGTATGGAGATAGAGGATCAGCCCTCATTATATTGAAGGGGAAGGAAAATTGACGAACTAAAGGGCCGACTGCATTTCCGACTTTGTATCTTTCCGATAGTTAATAACTTCAAATGGTTATAGTACACAGTGTTTGGGGAAAAAAATGAAGAAGCTGATTGACCATGAACTGGAATGGGGCAGGCTCAATGCATTGAATGGCCTCCACCTTTCCGGATGTTTCTATGCAGTCTGTGGGAAAAATATTTAAATGTTGCCAGAAGCTTTCCGATGTTTGGAAGTAGGTCCTGGACTGTGTTTCTCGTTCCCTTTTCCAATACCAAGTCTGGTGTCGGGTGTTCTGTCAGCGCTTATATTTTAAGATATCGGGGCAGTTTGATGCAGTTGAATATCTTACTTGGTCGTTTCACAGACCATTGAAATTTTTATCACACATCTGTGTGTCTGAGGTCGTTTTCAGGCCAGAACCAGGAAAGCAGGGAAGATATCCTTCATGAAAGTACATTGAGGAATGAAATTGATGTTTACCATCGACATTGGTGTCAAGGTCAATATTACTGGCATTAGATCTGAAATTGTTTTTAACATCCACCACCTGCCACAACATTAGTCTGGTCAGGATTAGAAATTCAGTGACATTTCCATGACAGCCCCTATCGTAAACCACACTGAGCACGTTATTTCTTTGGTGCTTGAAAGCTCTGTGAAGAAGAACCCCCACAAGTTTAACTATCATGATGAAAGTGAGGGAGTGGCAATTAGGCAGATTGGAATTATTCTCCTCTTAAGGGACTGACCATTTTTAAGAAATTTTCCAAATTGCCAGGGAGATTCCAAAGTTGGAGCTGGAATCAAACAGCGTCCCCATGGACACGCCTTATGGTCCAGCAGAAGTCTTCAGGTCTATTTCAGGAATGGTGTCAGGGCCCACTGCCTTTGTCGTACCTACTGTATTCATCTGTTTCTTGATGTGCAGCAATCGAATTATTTGAAGACGGGGATCTGTAATTCTGTTTATGTCGTCACGTAACACCTCTGGCAGAGAATGCTGCAGACATTGCATCCTTGTCTTTATAGCGATATAGAGGGCTGTTCCATTCTTCAGGGGAATGCCAAAGTAATGGTTTAGTGGTGTTATTCTAGCAGTCCTGGTAACGCTCTGATGACATGACTTCGAATCCTGTCACAGCAGATGGGGGAATTTAAATGCAATAAATGTTTTGAATTAAGAGTCTAATAATGCTCATGAATCCATTGTCGATCGTTGGAAAAGCTCATCAGGTTCATTAATGTCCTTTAGGGAATTAAACGTCCATTTATACCTGCTCTGGCCCACATGTGACTGCAGACCCACAGCAATGTGGTTGACTCTTAACTGCCCACTGGACAATAAATGAGACATATCCTAATCCCAAGTGTAATTGTTTGATTAAAAATAATATTTTTGCAGTCATTTTGTCTCGTCAGATGTTTCAGAGTTCAACTCCAGTTCTGACTGGTTGTGGCAGGAATGCAAAAATTCGATCAGATCTTTTTTTAATCATTTCGCCCTCTATCTCAAATGTTATTTCTGCAATTTGGAATGTAAGCAGTTAAGTGTGGTAGCTTTCACGGTTTGTCATCAAGTTTTGGTACACTTGGTCCTGACCCTGGCACGTTTGCCTACACTCTCACTGAACCATAGATTGGTTTGATGGTAATGGTAGACTGAGGGATTATTCCAACAAAAAAGTTACAGATTGTGTTTGATTACAATTCTGCTTTTGTTCCGCTGTGGTGCACAGCACCACATGAATATGAGATTGTGCTGAAATATCTGCAGGGCAAGTCTGCTGTCTGTCCCCGAAGGTGCCCCGAGACCCATACAACTATCACCCCTGTACTCATTTAGCCACTCTGATGTCTGATATGGTAACACATCCATTTCAATATTCTAATTCCTCTGAGAGTCTGTCCATGGTGTCACGTTCTGCAAAACTATGCAACATATTCACTTAAAACCTTTCATTCAAATTTTGTTATCTTCTCTGTTTGAAATGATGTGTTTCCCTCTGTTTCTCTGCCCGACTATGATTAAGAGCTCTGTCGTGTCGGTGATTCCAGCCTTATGTCGTTTCAGAACAAATGCATGTGCACACCTTGTATTATCATTCACTCCCCAGTGTACGGTGCTTCATGGTTAAACACGCATCTTTTGAATTGTTCAAAAACATCAATTTCTGGAGAAAATCAGAAGATATGGCAACATCTGTGGCGAATGTCAAACAGAGATAACTTTTCGAGTCCAGTGGGACTATTTTTCAGAAGTACAAATGGACCGTAAAATGGGCTTTTTCAGAACTTGACAGAAGTGGAGGGGGGTGATGGGAAATAGAGGATGTGGAGGCACAATGCCACAGGAGAATGGGCATTTCGCTGTTGTGAAAGACAAACAGCTATAAATTTGGTGAAAATTAAGGAGAGCATGGGGGAAATGGGTTCTCACTATTGCACCAACATAAACAAGACCCAGGCAAGGTAATAGGGAGGCCAAAAGGGAGAATGTAAGGAAAATGGAGTACGGTCATGGTGAGGTCTAGCTGTGCAGTTATGGAATTGAACATAATCTCCTATAGGCTATACAGTCCCAAAGTATAAAATGAGGTGCTACTCGACCTTCGGTTGTGCTTCACTGAAACATTGCAGAAGCCCAGGGCCGAAATGTTCACATCAGAGCAAGTTGGGTTATTGAAGTGGGAAGCAATGCGAACGTTAGGATAATTCCAACAGATGGTGTGACAGCTTTACTCGAAACAGTCTCCGTTTGGTTTTCCCTGTCCAAAGCAGACTGTATTCTGAACAGCAATAACAGAAAACTGGATTGCAACATGACAAGTGAAATGCTGCTTCATATGGAAGGTGTGTTTGGGGCCTCGGACAAAGAGGAGGGAAGAGATGTTCATGCAAGTGTTTCAGATCCTGCAATTGCATGGGAAGGTGCTATGGGGGAAATCGAAAAGTGTTCAAAGTGATAGAGAATATTAAAAATGGAGTGGAACTATATGAAATGCGGACAATGATACGAAGGGGAAGATGGCAGAGGCAGAAAAAACGTTTATGGAATCGTCTACAAAAGTAGGATGGACTTAGGTTGGAAACATGAATGGACTGGTCACCCTGTTAGAAGCTCTTGTCCAGAGAAAAAGGAAAGCTTATGTAAGGATGACGCATGAAGGCTCAATTGGGCTGCTTGACAGTTTTAATTTTGCCAGTGAAGTCCTAAAGCTGTAAGTCAGAGGAGTCAGGAAGAGAATTGGCGTTGGCGGATAGGATCAAGGAAAACCCACAGGCTTTCTATAGGTTTGGCAGGAAATAAAAGAATGACTGGAAGACGTTTAGCGCCAATAGGAGTGGAGTAGTAGTGGAAAGCTGTGCGTTCGAGTCAGAGAAGGTAGTGCAAACGCTGAATGAATATTTTTCGTCGGCATTCACACTGGAAAATGAAAACGAGGATACTGAGATACACGCGACGAGACGCGATTGGATTGAGGTTCACGAGGAGGACTTTTTAGATATTCTGGCAAGTGTGAAAATGGATAAGTCCCCTGGTCTGGATGGGATTTACCCTGGGATTCTTTGGAAATTCAGGGAGGAGATTGTAGAGACTTTGGCTTTGATGTCTATGTCGTCATTGTCTTCAGGTATAGTGCCAGAAGACGGTAGGGTGTTGTTCCCTCGGTCAAGAAGCTGAGTAGAGGCTACGCTGGATATTATAGACCAGTGAGCATTACTTCGGTTGTGGGTAAAGTGTTGATCAAGGTTATAATAGGAAGGATTTAAAATTATCTTGAAAGGAATAAATTGATTAGGGATAATCAACCCGGTTTTGTGATGGAAACGTCGTGCCTCACAAACCACATGGAGTTCTTTGAGTAGATGACCAACAGTTGCATGAGGGTAAAGCGGTTAATGTGGCGTTTCATAAGGTTCCCCACGGTCGGCTATCGCACAAAATACGGAGGGTGATTTGGCTGTTTGGATTATAAATTGGCGAGCTGAAAGATGACAAAGAGTGGAGGTTGCGAGGAAAAGTTTATCCTGGAGTGCAGTTGCATTTAGTATACGACAAGGATCTCTTTAGGGACCACTGCTTTTTGTCATTTTCATAAATGTCCTGGATGAGAGCGGAGAAGGATGGATTCAGAAATTTGTGGTTGACTTCGGTAGAGTTGTGGATCGTGCTGAAGAATGTTTTCGGCCAACCAATAATGTCTGCTTTCAGCTCGCCAATTTCTGATCCAAACCACTAAAGTACATACAATCCCATGTGTGACAAGAAGGACAGTGAGGCTTTCGAAATGGTTCAGAAGAGATTTAATAGGATACTGCCGGGAATGCAGGAAAGGTCTTCCGTGGAAAGGCTGAGGAACTTGAGACTGATAAAGTTATGGAGAGAAGGTTGAGTGGTGATTAATTGAGACATATAAGATAAGAAGATGTTTAGATAGCGTAGACAGTGAGCGCATTTTCTTTCGGATGGTGATTGCTCACACGAGGGGAAATAGCTTTACATTGAGGGGTGACAGACATCTGTCAGATGGCAGTGGTATTTTCTTTGATCAGAGTGTAGTAGAATCATGGAACCTGCAACAGGAGTAGACTGGTCACCATTAATGGTATTTAAATTGTCTTTGGATTTATATATGTATGAAAATAAAATGGTGTAGTTTAGACGGACTTCAGCTTGGTTTCACAGTTCGGCACAACGTCGAGGACCGAAGAGCCTGTACTGCGCTGTAATATTCGATATTGCATGTGTTTGATGGCGCTGTCGTGCAGGGAGGAGTGGAAGTAGATGACGAATATTCTGTGAATGTGGATTCGACTGCAGTGGGAAGTGAGGACAAAGGGATCTCTGTTATTGTTCGAGGAAGGAGGGCAAGGGGTGAGACCAGAAGCCCAGGAGTTGGGACAGTCACAGCTGGAGGCTCAGCCGACAAGATTTAAGGGGATTTCTATTTTGAAGGAAAAGGAGGTCATATCAAAGACTGCTCACGGGAATATGGTATCACCACACAAAAATGACAGAGATGCAGAAACTAGGAGAATTGAGTCACTGTCAACTGATCATGTGGTCAGCCACTTGCAGATGTTTCCCTGAATGTTAGAAATGAACCAGGCACAGAGATTGAGGATTGCTGGGTTACATCTGTTCTGAAGCAGGATGTGGAAAAAGACCGAAAGCAAGGTCAGTGGGCATGCATGGGCAGACATACAAACATATACCCAGTAACACTCAGCAATTATTGTTTTTGATCAAACAGAAAGACTCTATAAGAAGATGATGCATCCATGGTTGATAAAGTCTCTCATGGAGAGTATTCAATCACAAACTGGCGAGCATTACTGTCAGGACCGATTTAGAGGGGTTTATTCCTGGGACCAGAAGCACGTGATAGGCGTGAATTTCAGCTGTGCTTCCTGAATTATCTCCAGAAGGCCCTGCACCTGCTGCTCGACCTTTTTTCCTGCTGATTTCCAACTGATTCTGGCTCGCTCTCCCTCGTGCCATTGTAGTAAGCTTTACTCAATGCTAATAACAATACCTCTGATTCCTTGTTCTCCTTCTCAAATTACAGAGCTTTCCTTGACATGATTGTCACGCAGTTCACCTTGAGCTGCTTAATTAAGTCTATCGTCCATGCACTTGCATCAATCTGAGTTTTGTGCTTCTATTCTACCTCTGGTCTCAGTGTGGTTCAGCCTTTCCATTTATGCTGTTTGACACCTTCCACTCACATTTCATTCTTGAAAGTTTGCTTCTTGTAGTAAACCTTATTGAATACATCTTTCATGCTTTGTACAGAATTCATACTTTCATGCAAGTTTCAAAAAGTATATGCAGCCTTCGTCTGACTTTGCTTAAGGCAAGTGTAGGCTGACCGTGTAATGGAAGAATTCCCTTTCTTGTATAGATCTGGCAGAAATGCTTTTACACTGGAGAGATCATTAGCTCCTTTAGAAAAATAACTCAGGTCCTTGGCTTCATATTGGCACTATTAAACTTCTCATGCTGCCTTAGCATTGCAATATGAAGAAAAACAAACAACAGTATGATGTGTTCGGCAGAGTGCTGTTCACCTGTCATTTTAAATATAGTTTCAAATTTGCAGTGCTTACTTTTAAAGGCTTTTTCGTGACGTTGTTATCACATGGAATGTAGGAGGTCGAGGAGTGACATTCTCGAAGTTTATAAAATCATGAGGGACATGGATAGGGTAAATAGCCAAAGTGTTTTCCACACTGTAGGCGTGTTCAAACATAGAGGGAAGAGGCTTAAGTTGCGAGGGGAAAGATTACAAAGGGACAAAGGGACAACTTGTTCACGCAAAAGCTTATGTCGGTATGGAATGATTTGCCAGAGAAAGAGTGATAGATGCAAGTGCAGCAACAACATTTAAAAGACATTTGGACAATCCTATGAATTGGAACGATGAGAGGCATTTGGGCCAAGTGCAAACAGATGGGACTAATTAAGTGGGCGGCAAGGTGGCTCTATGGTTAGCACTATGCCTCACAGCACCACGTTCGATTCCCGCCGATCTGTGTGGAGTTTGCACATTCTCCCTGTGGGTGCTCCCGTTTCTTCCCACAATCCAAAGATGTGCAGTTCAGGTGAATTGGCAATGCTAAACTGTCCACAGTGTTAATCAGGGGTAAATATGGTGTATGGGAATGGGTTTGGGTGGGTTTCTCTTCGGAGGGGTGGTGTGGACCTGCTGGGCCGAAGGGCCTGTTCCACACTGTAGAGAATGCCACGTTTGGAAAACTTTGCCATATGGACAAGTTGGATCAGAATTAGTTTCTGCGGTATATGAATCTATACAGCTGAGAAAAAAGGTAGAAAATATTACAGAAGTAAATTGGCAATGAATATTTGCAAAAGCATCATGAGATTTCTGTACATATATAAGAAAAAAATCAACATGAGTGTGCGACTTTTGGCAGCAGTCAAAGTTTGAAAACATTTATTGAGAACATTTGAAAGTCGTGACCGTGGAATTGAGTGCAGAGAACAGGCGGATAATTTACACCAGGACTTTACATGATTCCTCACAGCGGAAGGCACCGTAAATATTTCAATGATATAAATAAAATGGTAACTGGACGGTAGCTGATGAGATGTCTCAAACTAAAGGAACAAGTATTTTTCATCAAACTGATAAGGGTAGACAGGTCAGCAGTAGATCATAGTTGATGTTAACAGAAGTATTTAAACTTTGACTGGCATTTGTTGCAATACTGCTCACTTGCCTGGATGCGTGCAGCCCAAACAATACTCAAGATGCTTCACACCGTCCAGGACAAAGCAGCCGTTTTGACTATCAGTTCACCCATCATTCTCCAGCATCAACTCTCATCAGCATCAGTTTGTACTATCTCCAAGCTGCACTCAAATGATTCATCAAAGATCCGCAGACACCATCTTGCAAAACCATGACCACGTCTATCCTGGAGGACAAGGGCAGAAGATGTCAGGGAATACCACCATCGCTTGGTCAACAGCTGCTCACAATAGACATTCAGCATACGGTTGATTGAATCAAATGTAATATAACCCAGTTTGCTGACAGTACGAAATGACGTTGGATTGTGAGTGTGTGAACTGGATATTAAAAAAATCTCCATGGTGATGGAGGCAAGTGGAGTGAATGTGGAACTACTTGGCAGAAGGATAATACTGTGGGTAGATGTGACGTTGCGCCCATTGGTGAGAACAATAGATTTCAGCCTACTATTTTGAAAGTGGTTGGTTGAAAAACGTTATTGTATAAAGTGAATTATGCTCTTTGATGTTTCCTTCTGAGACATCTGAGGTCCATGCAGGGCAGTGAGTTCTAAAGTGAGAGGTCGATACTGAGAATGGCATTGGAAGTGTGCAAACTGGCCCTTCAGACCAACAAGTCCACACCGACCGTCCGAACAGCAAGCCACCCAGACCCGTTTCCCTTTGGCTCATGCACTTAACACTATGGACAATTTAGTGTGGCTAATTCACCTGACCTGCACATCTGTGGACTCGTGTACATAGACCAAGCAAGTGTGTAGCTGTAACATTGCAAAGAATCTGAGTCTTCCTGCACGCCAATCGCTGAAAATAATATTCCAGGAAAACGAAGCAGTTAAAAAATAAATGGTGTGTGAACCTTTAATTCATGGGCATTTGAGGACAGGTGTTGGCGTGCCTATCTGCAGCGGTACATGGCCTTGGTGTGACCTTGTCTCGAACGTTGTTCAGTATTGTGTGCAGTATTGGTCTCCTTATCTACCAAAGAACAAATCTGACATTGAGTGATTGCAACGAAGGATAACCAGTCTGACCTCTACGATGACAGGCTTTTTGTGTAAGCAGAGTTTGAGTCGACTGGGCCTGTATTCCATGGGTATCGGAAAATGAGTGGAGAAATCAGTGAAATATCTAAATCAGGGCAGGACAAGTCGGATTGGAATCAGGGACGATAATTCCCCTGACTGGGACGTCTAACATAAAGGGACCACAGTGTTAGGTACAGGCAGGCCATTCTACACTGAGATGACAATAAATGCCTACACTCAGAGACGGGGCAAACTGTGAAGTTTCTCCCACATAAGGCTATGGAAGGCTATGGAAGCTAAGACAGTTGATATCAATTAAGACGTACAGACACGAAAGGGGTACGGAGGGAGAAGGAATATTTTGTTGTGATAGAGAATTAGCTATCTATGGGGTAGAAAACTCTTTGGACTGAAGGGAAACTTGTAGTTCCTACTTCACATTTTTGCAAAGAGCAATCACAACAAGTAATACATGCCTTGTGTGAGAAAGATACATTGGGAAGATGCTCAGTCATGTACTACAATGGGGGAAGGTTAATTTGTTGAACGACCTATTCCTTTCTTAGTGTTTCTGTGCAGTCTATGTGAATGTTCTGTAAATGTTGCAACAAGCTCTCGAATGTTGGAAGGAGGACTCTGCAGGGTCGACTGGACTGTATTTCCAATTCCTTTTTCCGATATCAAGGCTGTTGACGGGTGTTCTGACCGACTTAACCCGTTAAGGCCTCGGAGCACTTTGCTATAGTTGAGTCTCTTGTTTTGCCGTTTCAGACACCATTGTAGGGTTTATCACATGTCTGTGTGTCTGCGGTCACTTTTCAGTCAGACCACGAAAACACGGAATATTTGTTTCCTGAAAGTACATTGGGGAAGTAGATTAGAGTTTACAAACGACATTGGCTTCAACGTGATTATTACTGACACCAGAGTTTAGATCTTGATTTTTTAACTTGTACTGAACTTCCACCAGTTGCCAGAGCATTAGCCTGGTGAGGATTAATTTTCCAGTGACATTTTCACAATCTCCACGTGTGTATCTACCGCCAGCCACACTGAGCGGGATATTTCTGTGCTTCTTAACAGCGCTGAAAAAATAACTTCCAGAGGTTTGACTGTTGTGATGAGATCGAGGGGTGCTAATTGGTCAGCCTGTGATTATTCCCCTCTTTGGTGACTGGACATAGTTGAGTAACTTTCCATATCGCCAAGGAGATGTCAGAGTTTGTGCTGAAATGAAACAGCTTACCCAGGGACACGGTTTGTTGTGCAGCACAAGTCTTCACTCCGATTGCAGGAATGGTGTCAGGGCCCATTGCCTTTGTCGTATCTATTGTGATCAGCTGTTTCTTCATGTCACGGTCAGCGAATCAAATTGATTGAAGACAGGTATTTGTGATTCTGTGGTGAGTGTGAGTTGGATCGTCGAGACAACAGTTCTGTCTGAAGATATTGCAGATACTACATCCTTGTCTTTTACACCGATGGAAAGGGCTGTTCCATTATTTAGCAACGGTATGTTTGTGAAGACGTCTCCTTCAGTGAGTTGTTTCCATCACCATTTACGACTGGATGTAAAATGACTCTTCGTCTGTTGGTGTTGGGAACATTTCGCCCTCTCCATCATATGTTAGTCCTGCTGTTTGGAATGTAAGCGGTCAAGTGCGTTAGCTGTCACGGGTTGCCATCAGGTGTAGGTACACATGGTTCTGACCCTTGATTATTCACCTACACTCATTCCTCAAACATAGATCGGCTTGATGGTCATAGCAGACTGAAGACTTATCTCAGCCAAAAAGTTACAGATTGTCGTTGAATATAATTCTGCAGCTACTGCTGTGGTCCACAGCACCAAATCAATGTCAAGAATACTCTAAAAACGTTCGGAGATGATTGAAAGTATTTAAAGAGAATATTTGACCTGGAAATGCATTGAGGGCTTTGGAGAATTGGTGAAGAAAGAGACGTTTTCAAGTGAAAGACACTTAGAGACATTCAAGAAGCAAAATGACGCTTCAGTCCAACTTGTCCATGCTCACCACGTTTTCTAAACTGAATTCATCCGATTTGCATGCACTTGGCACATACCTCTTTGAAACTATGATTCCTGTCCCCATTCAATTGTGTTTTACATGTTGTAATTGTCCCCGCCTGTGCCACTTCCACTGACAGCTCGTTACAAAAGCACACCACCCTGTCTGAGAAACAGCTGCATCTTATTTACCTTTTAAATCTCTCGCCTGTCAACTTATCCTGCTGCATCTTCTTTACCTTTTAAATCTCTCGCCTGTCAACTTATCCTGCCTGGTTTGGACACCTGTACCGTCCAGTAAAGACACACCCTATCCATGTCCCTTGTGCTCTTATCAACCTCTGCAAGGTCACCTCATCACTACCCACGCAAAAGTGGAAAATAATTCCGCACTATCCATTCTATCCTTATATCTCAAAGCTCCCGTCTCCATTACATCATTTAAAATATTGTGCGGAGAAATCAGAGTTAATTTGTCGGGTCCAGTGACCCTTCCTCAGATCTCTAAGGAATAATACAAATATCTTAACTAGTGGTACTGCAATTTTTTTCCCGTGCTTTCCACAATGACCTGGCATACACAAACAGGTCTTGGGTATTGATCAACTGCTAAGCATTTCAAGACCTCCAGCACTTCAACTTTTGTCACGTAGCCTCCTTTCAAAACATCACTACATGGATTCCTTTCCCCGATTTCACTCGCTTGAATGTCTTTCCCCACAGTAAATATTCATGAGGTATATTTGGATAGGACCTCACACATCGGCAGAAATAGACTGTAAGGCAGAGGAGTGGGGAAGGTTGAGTCGTTGTGAGGAATGTGAACCCAGCTTGGCCAGACACTTATGAACTGTTTTGTTGAACTGTCAACTATGTTCCTGTTTTTTTCCACTTTTATAGGAAGCGATGAAATGTTTTATATTGTAATGTTGTTTTCTTTATTTTTCTGCTTTGTGCCAGGATTCTGACCCTGGGTGATTCGGATGGGGGTGGGTAAGGCAGGGTGGGGAGCTGTTACCTTTGTCTGTAAGATCGCATCACATATGGCGACGTGTAACATTTTTACTGTCCTCATGTGAGTGCATAGAATAATAAATCTAATAAACCTAATTATTCTCCTATGAATAATCGCGAATAGGTTGCAGATGGTTTAGGGTGCGAGGGGAAAGATATAAAAGTGACGTAAGAGATAACCTTTTCACTCAGAGGGTGGTGCGTGTATGGAATGAGCTGCCAGAGGAAATGATGGGGCCTAGTACAGTTGCAACATTTAAAAGGCATCTGGATTGGTATATCAAAAGTAAGGGTTGAGAGAGATATGGGCCAGGTGCTGGCAGGTGGGAATAGATTGGGTTCGGATATCTGGTCGGCATGGACGAGGTGGACGTAGGGTCCGTTTCCGTGCTGTACATCCCAATGACTCTATGACATAAATGGCTTTTCAATTTTTAAGGGGCTCTATTCTCTCACTGGTTACACTTTTGCCATTCATATACGTGTAGAATCTTGTCTGATTCTGCAAAAACTATTTGCCAAAGCTGTTTCATGCCCCATTTTGCTCTCCCGATTTCTCCCATAAGTATACATCCTCCATGGTCCTTAATGGTTTAATTGACCCCCGCTTCCTAGGTCTGACATATGCATCCTTCTTTTTTCCTTGACCAGAGTCTCTACCATGTTTTGTTCCCTACTCTTGCTAACATTGCCCTTGACACTGACTGGAACATAGTGTCACTGGACTCTCATTTTGTCGCTTCTGAAAGAGTCTCACTTGCCAGATGTTCCTCTACCTGTGAACAGTTTCCCTGAATAATTTTTGAAAGTTCCTGCCAAATACCATCTAAATGGTCCTTGCCTCAATTTATAATATAAACTTCTGGATCGGCACTATCCTTTTGCAGAACTATTTTCAAGCTAATAGAATTATGGTCACTGGTCTCAAAGTGCTTTCACTGCAACAGGGTGTTCATCTGCCCTCTTATTCTCTAATTGCTAAGCGAAGGATGATATTCAACTGGAAAAGATGAAGAAGAAATTTACAAGGATGTTGCGTTAAGTCAACAGTTTGATATACAGAGAGAGTTCAGACAAGGTAGGAATTTGTTTCTTTTCAGCAAAGGAGACTGTGGTGTCTCTTCTAGAGGTGCATTTTATGGATGAATATAAGGTCATAAGAGGCATGTATATGGTGAATGAACACATTTTTTTTCCCCAGGATTGGGAAAGCGAGGATGAGAAAGCATCGAGGGGAAAGGAGAAAAGGGAACCTGAGGGACAATGTTTTTATACAGAGGGTTGTATTCATACAGAATGAGCTACGAGCGGAAGTGGTTGAGACGGGTCTGTTAACAACATTGCAAAGGCATTTGGACAAGTACATGGAGAGGCAATGTTACAGAGGATATGGGATACGTACAGGGAAATGGGACTACGTGAGTGTACATGTTCATCGGAATACATCAGTTTCGTCCAAAGTACCATGTCTGTATGAATCCAACACACCCATTGCTGCCCCGAAAACAACCACTGGGCTTGTTTCCGGAAAGTTCAATCAATTCTCACTATAATTTGGAAAAGTACATCAACGAAATGTTATAAAATTCGTCTCAAATTATTCCAAAATGCCTGGATACAACTGTACTGTTTTGGTCTGCATATTTGCCTTTGTTGGACACATATCTTGTCCACGTTTATAGGTCAGTGCAGTGTTGTGGTCTGCATAACTCCTGGTACTAGAAGGCTGGTACAATTGCAACATGTAAAAGTAATTTGGATGGGTATATGAATATGAAGTTTTTGGAGGGATATGGGTAGGGTGATGGCAGGTGGGAATAGATTAGGTTTAGATATCTAGTCGGCATGGACGGGTTGGACCGAAGTGTCTGTTTCCATGCTGTTCATCTCTATGACTCGATATCTAGTCCGTGTTTCTCGATGAATGCAGTGTTGTGGTCTGCACAGCACCCCGTACTGGACAGATATCGAGTCTGAATTTATGGTCCAATGTACTCCTGTGGTCTGCATAGCTCCCTGTGCAGGACAGATATCTCACCCCGTTTTATAGGTCAATGCATGGATGTGGTCTGCATACCTCTCTTTGCTGGACAGATATCTAGTCCGGGTTTATAGATCAATGCACGGCCATGGTCTGCACATTGTTGCACTCTGAGTGGACTGATGGTGTGGATCAAGTAGAGCTTGCTCAACGCAGTGCTCAATGCTGAATACATATCTCCTCGGGATTTCTGGTACATGGGCTGGTTCTGCAAGTGAGATTGAGAACCTGATATAAGTAACTATTTCAGCTGATCTAACAATGTATTTATTTTATGTTTCCATTCTTGTGGTTGGACCTTCCGTATCTCACTGTACTAATGTTAAACTGTGCCCATGCACAGTTCATCATGTTGGTGTATACACACTGTCTTGGCAGCAGCCACATCCTCTTCATTTGGAAGCAGCCAACCATTCTCATCGTCTTCGGGTCTCCACGGAGAAAGAAAGGATGAACTCTCAGGTAAAGGCAGACCCTTTGATACATGGCTTAAAACACTCTCCCCCTCATCACTACCCACCGTCAACCGACGACATGAAATTATCCCGTGTATACCGACAGCAATGGCGCCACGGTGAACGGCATGAAGCAGACCATCAAGGAGATGAAGCAACCCTTCCCATGTCTGTAAGGAACTGAGTGAACCCTCCAGTACACACTGTCAAAACATACAGTAATCTGTCTCCATTTATGTAATATTCAACCTTTTATTCTGCCTGAAAAATCACAGATTCACAGTTACCCATATTATATACTATCGAACAGTTATTGACAATTGCGTATCCAATTAGAGATTCTCTACCTCCTCTTGATAACTGAGTTTCCAGCCTATTTTAGTTTCATCCACAAATTTAGCTACTGTTTCGTTACATTTACCAAAACGATTGAAATAGTTTGCAAATAGTTGAGTTCTCAGCACCGGTCACTGTGTCATAGTGAATCTGTGTTAATCTGATAAAGACTAATTTATCCAGAATTTATCCCTGCTTCTGCTCAGTAACCAGTCCTCCCCGTATTCCTGTGTCACAGTTTTCAAAGGCTGAATATTCCCTTCCATTTGGTGTGTAACAGACATGAGACGTTAAAAGATCTGCTCCAGTTGCTGAGTAACAGCCCCGAATGCCTGAACAGGCTCATTCTGTTCCATTTTAAAACTCTTGATGGGCTGAATCATCTGCTTCAGGATAGGTGCAGGTTTTGAATGGTGCTGAATATTTTGTAACCATCAGTGAACAATCCACTTCTTCTTTATCGTGGAGGCAAGGTCATTGATGCTGCGGTTGCTGATAGCCCACAGTGACTCATGGATAATCAGTTTCCATTTGTCAATACTACAGAGGAGGAGTTGCCACATGGCACAGGAGGTTGTATCTTTAATATATAAGGCTGAGCCTTTTCCTCTGCCAGGACTGTGAGCTGGCTGCTCCTACATCTCTGAAAAGTAGTTTGTTGATAATGTGTCCCTCTTGTTGGTTCCTCCATCACTTCCCACAGTCTGGCTGCTGTGTATTAGAGGTCTCGACATACTCAGTCAGTGGTGAGCCTGTGGGGACACTCTTGGTGATTGACATTGAAGTCCCACACCAAATGTACGCCCTCTGTCATTGTAGCAATGAATAAAAGCTAAAAAGAAGTCACAGCATAGGAACAAGCCCTTCGCCCTTCGAAGCCTGTGCCAATTCACACCCTCGAACTAAACCTGTCGCCTATTTTCCAGCGATATGTATCCCTCTGCTCACTGCCGATTCATGTATCTGTCTTGATAGATCTAAAATGGCGCTATTGTATGCTCCTCTGTCACCCCCACTGGCAATGCATTCCAGGCAACGTGCCCGCCACATGAAAAATTTTCCACACATATCTCCCTTAAACTTTTCCCCTCTCACCTGGAATTCGTGACTCCTAGTAATGGAGTCCCCACTCTGGGGGAAAAAAATCATCTGACTTTCCAACCTGTCTACACCTCCCATGATTTTCTCGATCTCAGTCTGGTCCCTCTCAATCTATGTCTTTCGAAGGAAAATAATTCTAATATATTCAATCTCTCTTCATAGCGTGCGCCCTCCATACCAGGCAACATACTGGTGAACTTTCTCTAAACCCTCTTCAAAATACCCAAATTCTTTTGCTAATGTGGCGACCAGAACTGCACGCAGTATTCCAATCGGGGCCAAACCGTAGTCCTATACAACTGCAACATGACTTGACAACTCACAAAACACCGTTCAATGAAGGAAAGTTTTCTGTTTGCCTTCTTGGTTACGCTATTGCACTACGTTGCCACCTTCAGAGAACAGTAGACCTCTGCACCCAGATCTCTCTGTGTTTCAATTTCTCCCAGGACTTTGCTCGTTTACCATGTAGTACACTCCAGAATTAGGTCTTCCAAACTGCATCACCTCACATTTTCTCGGATGGAACTCTATTTGCCATTTCTCTGCCCAACACTCCAAATGTATCTGTATTCTGCTGTATTCTCAGACAGTTCCATTCACTATCTGCTATTGCACCAATCTTAGTGTCATCTGAAAACTTGCTAATCCGTGTCCAAGGATGCTGCAAAGACATCTGGTATCGCTGCAACACATTCGTCTCTCGCTAACCTTCACTAATTGGGATAGATCCCATCTGGACCTGGGGACATATCACCTTAGTGCCTTTTAAAGTATCCAACACTTATTCCGTCCTTGTGCTGACTTGACCTAGAGTAATCAAACATTCATCCTTAACCTCAACATTTCTTATGTCACTCTCTTCTGTCAGTACCGACTCACAGTACCCATTCAGAATCTCAACTATTTTTTTCTAATTCCACCCATAACTTTCCTACTTTGTTCATGAGTGGGCCTACCCTTTCCCTTGGTACAATCTCAATCCTATATACGAATAAATGCTTTTGGAATTTTCCTTAACCCTGCTTGATGAAGTTATATCATCATCCCTTTCAGACCTCTTAATCCCTCGTTTCAAATTGGTCCTATTTTACTGACATCCTTCCAAAGCTTCATTTGCTTTAAGTCGACTCGACGTAACAAATGTTGCTTTTATCTTCTTAGCTCCTCTCTCAATTCCACCCGTCCTCCATCGCTCCATAATCTTGCCATTTCCATTCTTCATTTTCGCAGGAACATATTTCTCATGGACTCTAATCAATCTCTCTTTAAAAACCTCACTAATATCAAATCTGGATTTATCCTCAAAGGGTTGCTCCCAATCCACATTCCCCAGCAGCCGAATCTTGCCACGGTTGGCCTCCCAACAATTAAGAACTCTTCCTATCCGACTACTCTCGATTTTGTCCATGGCTGTTTTCTAACTTACAACAATGTGATCACCACTGACAAAGTAATCCCTTACGGAAACTTTAACCACCAGACCAGTCTTATTCCCCAACACCAGGTCCATATAGACTCTTCCTGACTTGGATATTAACATGCCGCCCTTGAAAACACTCCTCTTTGCTCATTAAAAATTCTGCTCCATCTAAACGTGATTTGAGGAGCCGGTATTGGACTGTGGTGGACAAAGTTATAAAATCGCATGACATCAGGTTATATTTTAACATGTTGATTTGGAGGCACTGGCCTTCGAAGTATTGCTCCTTTAACCAACTGCTGAAGAAGCAGCGCTTCGAAATTTAGCGTCTCCAAATAAACATATTGGACCACACCTGTTGTTGAGTGATATTTTGTGAAAGGAAATCAAATTTTATTTTGAGAGATTAAGAACGCATACAAGAAATTGTATGCTATGCAATACTGTGGTCATACTTTAACAATTGTGCTGACTTACTCTCGGCTTGTGCAGTGCTAATGATACTTCATATAATACAGACAACGTCAAGTAGGATTACCAACGCGAAGCCAATATCTGCCCATCGAAAAAGGGCATTCATACAGCAACAACTATCATTTTCTTTAGAGGCTGAATTAATCATTTTTCTTTTAAAAAAAGCACTATTAAAGCAGAAACCATGGGAAATATTGCCATTTGAAGCACCAGCGTTTCCTCAAAAGCAGCCTGGAAGTTGTCTTTAAAACAAAATAACAAAGTAATGGTGGTCTTATTTCCTTGCAGTATTTGAACTAAAGTTAATACAAACAAAACAAAACTGAGGGGGAAAGAGTTGACTGCCCAGTTGACTCACTAAAATTGGTGACGTAATGTGACTGGGCTTTGCGGCATTGGATCAATCAATTTCACATTCAGAACACAAGTGCACTAGTAGCAGCACAAAGTATCAATAGAATTTTCTCCAATTTCCTGTTCAGTCATAACTTTTGTCAAAAGTCTGAATGTATTTGCAACAAAATAAGACGTAATTGTATTTTATCAGAATTGCCGCATTTTCACTATTGTCTAATTTCTTTTATCTTTAGGCCAGTCTCATCATTCCTTTACAGCTGCCAATCAATAACTGGTGACAGAGTTTTAAAATTTACTCTTAGAAGTCATAATCATGACTCTTTAGCAGTATCAAATCTCATCATATTAAATAATCATTGTGATGTTTAATTAACTCCAATTAAACTAGTAACACGATGTGAATTCCAGTCAATGCTGGGAAAATTAAAATATCCTATCACCAGCACTCTGTTTCTTGTATATGTTCCATATTCTGTTTAAATATTCGTACCTTGATCTCACGCTCACTGTTGGGCGGCCTGTAAATCACGCCCAACATTGCTACCGCACCATCCCTATTTCTGAGCTCTGCCCATATTGCCTCCAGATCGAGTCTCCATAATGCCCTCTTGCAGCACAGCCGTGATATTCCCTCTGATCAGTATTGCAACTCCTCCACTCCTTTTACCTCCTTCGCTTTCTGCCTGAAGCATCTTTCTCGTGGGGCATTTAGTTGCCAATCTTACCTTAGCCTCAAACAGTTCTCAGTAATAACAATAAGATCATGCTCCCAAATACCCATCCAAGCACGACGTTCATCTGACTTACCTACTATACTTCTAACATTAAAGCAAATACACCTGAAACCACCTGTTGCTTTGTGTTCATAGTCCGCTTCGTGCCTCGTCTTACCTTAGTCAAGCTGACTTCATGATCTCGTTTCTGACAGGCTTTAGTTACGAGCCCCTTACTGTCCACTAAACTGCCCATTTGGTTCCAACACCCCCTGCAACATTAGTTTAAATCCTCCAAAACAGCGTTTACAAAAGCACCCCTCAGGACGTTGGTTCCAGTCCAGCGCAGGTGAAGACCGTCCAATTTGTAATAGTCCCTCTTCTCCAAAAACTAGTCCCAATGTCGCCAAAATGTGATCCTCTTCCTCCTCCACAATCTCTCAAGTCACGCATTAATCCTGCCTATTCTATCATTCCTACTACGACTATCACTGGTCGCCATCCTGATATTACTATCTCTAAAGTTCAACATTTTAACTTGGCTCATAACTCCCTAAATTCTGCTTGTATGACCACATCCCGTTTTTTAACCTGTATCAGGGTTGCCGATATGCACCATGACAGCTGCTTCAGTGCTTCCTCCGATTTTTTTCAACATCGAGGAGAACTGAGTTATCACCGAGGGGTGGTTTGGAGCGCAGTAGATGTGCATCGGCCAGAGGTTTCCTGACAATATCTGAACTATTACTATTAGATTTATCGGGTTCCACAATCAATGCTGGGGAATTCCAGCGTAACTCATTTCCTGACTGTATACCACGGTGTCCCCATCACTGGTGGGTCTGTCCTGCCGTTGGGGCAGGATATACCCAGGGATGGTGATGGGGCTTAATAAAACGTCAAATATCGGGTCTGATTCTGAGAGTATGGTGATGCCAGAATATTTCCTGACTGGGTCAATATGAGGAACAAAGATGACAATGTATCAGGGAATAATCGGGTAAAGGGCTGAATGAAAGGCAGTCTGTCTAAATGTGTGTTGTATTATCGAACGAAATTGAGGAAATTAATGTATATATTTAGGTAAATGAGTGTGATTTAATGGCATTAGAAAGAAATGGTGACAGGATGACTGATATTGGGAACTGAATTTCGAGAACATGTCCACCTGGAAGTGTTCTACCAAACTGTGAAGGAGGTGGGAGAGATCTCCGAGTAAAGGAGGGCATCTCTACGATCGAAAAAGGGGATCTGAAATCAATTGGTTCAAGGCATTACACAGATGATTTAGTGTTCAGAAACAAGTGCACTGTGTCAAAGTTCACAGACGATATTAAGATGAGTTGTACTCCACAGTTTGCAGAGGACAATATAAGTCTGCAGAGTGATATAGATAGGTTAACCAAGTTGGCAAGGGTCTGGCAGATGGAGTATGATGTTTGTCAATTTGCGGTTGTGCATTTTGCTCGGAATAATAGCAAATGCACTATCATTTAAAGGGTTAACAACTGGATCATGCTGTTGTGCAGAGGGGCCTCGTGTATAAATCACAAAAAGTTGGTTTGCAGGTTTAGAAGGTAATAAAGTCCTTCATTGTCAAAAGGATGCAGGATAAAATCAGGGAGGTTTTGTTATAATTGCTTATGGTGTTGGTGAGTACACACCTGCAGTACTGTGTATAGCTTTGGTCTCCTTACTTGAGAAATGGTGCACTGGCACTTGATGGCGTGTAGCGTGTAGATGAGGGTGACTGCGTGGATTCCGGAGTTGAGAGGGTTGCCGGATGAGTGCACATTGAGTAGACTGGTATATACTCATCAGAATTTAGAAACATGAGGGGGAATGTTATCGAAAAACATCAAGAGAACGAATATGATAGCAACAGAGAGCGCTTTTCCCACGGGCGGGTGAAACACGATTTCGGAAACACTGCCTGAAAAATAAGGAAGAGCAGATTTAGCATTGACTAATCCAAAGGATTGTGAATCTGTGGAATAAAATGCCCAGTGAAGCAATCGGGGCTACGTGGTTGCATGTTTTTAGGGGAAAAACATTAAGGAATTTGAACATTGCAGAAAATGAAGCTTGTAGGTGAAACTGAGTCTATGAAAAAACAGTCATGATTGGATTGAATGGCACAGCCGGTTCGCTGGGGCAGATAGTCTAATCCTGGTCTTATTTCTTATGTTATTTGCTTTGCAGTAATCTTATTGTTTTTGTGTAAAACGTACCAGTTGATTTGAGTTTGGGTAGAAATTCGCACTGGGAGGCGGAATGGATCTCACCAACTCCTCACATTGTTTGGTTTTCGAGCCCACACAATGCAAGTCAAATTGGGTTTCCCTTAGTTCTTTCGACACAACATTCCCAGAGCACCGCCCCCCCCTCCCACTCTCAGCAAAGAGTCTGGAATTACCCAGCCTCCCGGGAATCAGTGCCATCTTTCAAAGCCCATTATGCACTGGAACACGCACAGTCCATGTAGAGCTACCGTGCAAAGCCCCTGATATTGAGCCTTTAAATGGAAACATTATACCCCTCCCTAAACCCAGATTGTGCACATGGGCATAGATCTCCTCCTGGGAGGGCAGGGTCACAAGCAGGACTTGCACTTCCCCCAGGACCAGTGTGGGGCGCCATGGCACCAGACCATGCTTGCCTGATCTGAATTTTCCCTTGAGTGACAGCAGTCTCAACCATCGAGTGGAATATACAGCATTTTAGGGAGATCATTGTCCTTCACCCTCCATAAGTTTAAGGGCGGCTCACGGAGATTGTCACCATTCCCCTTGATGAGAATGAATAAGAGGCAGCTAGATTATCATGAGATCAAGGAAGGCTTCAGGAAACATCTCACTGACTGCACCAATAATCTCAACACAGCCCACAGTGCTCAGATTACACACAAATATTTTGCCCAGGGCTTAGAAACACCAGGTCCAGAAAAATATATATATAGGCAAGAAATTATATATCGAAGGTAAAACTGTGGAGCAAATTTTGTGCATACTTCAAACAGGAAATTAGCTATTCCAGACATTGCTGATGAAAGTCAGTTGGTCTGGTCGTAGCCGTAGGAAAAAAAGTAGAGATAATATTTCAAATCTGGGAACCCTTCATCAGAACAGTTTTTGTTTCCCATCTCCAGCATCTGCAGTGATTTGTTTTATATTAGATAGACAAGTATTGTTCGGGATTAGTGGTGCTGGAAGAGCACAGCAGTTCAGGCAGCATCCAAGGAGAAGTAAAATCGACGTTTCGGGAAAAGGCCCCTCATCAGGAATAAAGGCAGAGAGCCTGAAGCGTGGAGAGATAAGCTAGAGGAGGGTGGGGGTGAGGAGAAAGGAGCATAGAGTACAATATGTGAGTGGGGGAGGGGATGAAGGTGATAGGTCAGGGAGGAGAGGGTGGAGTGGATAGGTGGAAAAGAAGATAGGCAGGTAGGACAAGTCCGGACAAGTCATGGGGACAGTGCTGACCTGGAAGTTTGGAACTAGGGTGAGGTGGGGAAAGAGGAAATGAGGAAACTTTTGACTCCACATTGGTGCCCTGGGGTTGAAGTGTTCCGAGGCGGAAGATGAGGCGTTCTTCCTCCAGGCGTCTGGTGGTGCGGGAGCGGCGGTGAAGGAGGCCCAGGACCTCCATGTCCTCGGCAGAGTGGGAGGGGGAGTTGAAATGTTGGGTCACGAGGCGGTGTGGTTGATTGTTGCGGGTGTCCTGGAGATGTTCCCTAAAACGCTCTGCTAGGAAGCGTCCAGTCTCCCCAATGTAGAGGAGAGCACATCGGGAGCAACAGATAAAACACGACATGGTTGAAGAGCTTCAGTTTTTGTTCGTATGATATAAATGGATGATTTGGTCAAGGAAGAAGGGGAAAGGGTAACGGCAAAACTGCAGGTGATGGAGCGGTGACAGCCGGAGGACAGACCTATCAGCGTTTGGCTGGGGTGAGGGGTGTGTAAATCCTCGGGTGAAGGAAAAGAAGGTCATGTTTGAGGTACCCGAATGGAATTTAGAAACATCTGAACACGTGACAAATCCAGAGGAAAGTGGATGAATGCAGTCACTCTCCGTTGACCATTGAGTTGCCATAGTGGCTCAGTGGTCAGAACTGTGCCTTGGACCGGCTTTGATTCTACCCTCGGCTGGCTGCCTGTGTGGGGTTTTCACATTGTCTCCGTGTCTGCGTGTATTTCTCCAGGTGTTCCGTTTTCCTTCCACACTCTAAACATCCGCAGTTTCGTTGGACGGGCATTTGAGGAATTGCACTGCATTATTCAGTGATGTGCAGGTTAAATATAGAATAGCATTATTACGGGGATCGGGTACGGGTGTGTCTGGTGGGACACTCTTTGGAGGGTCAGTGTGAAGTTGATGGGCCACATGGCCTGTTTTCACACTGCAAGCGTTCTATTATCGCTATTAAGGTCTTTTTATGTGGCAACACTTCACAAGACCGTACACATAAGTCTTGTCCTGCTTTACCTTACAGAATGCTACAGCTTACTTCTGTTAGGCAGATAGCTCGTGCAAGCGTAGCAGCATTATAGTGGAAAAAGTTTGCAGTACTTCCCATACTGGGCAGGGAGTCTGGTTTACTGAGCAATACACTCGCATAATCTGCGCAATTCTCTGTGCTGGGCTGTTGCCTTGTCCCAGTTTGCAGTGTCTGGGATGGTTCTGTGAAACAGATCCAGACGTTGTTGCAACGAACCATTTCAACTGGTTTTGTAATGCCTTTATTCAATGTCCTCTTTCCTGTGATTTGGACCTTTCAAGGTGAATCACTTCCAGTACATCTCACTCCCCTGTCTTCCCCCACCCCCCAATGTTTCTACCCATGTCCTCAGTTCATGAATTGCCTGATTCTATCTTAATGTGAATGTTTCTGTCCCTCTGTATCTTTCCATGGACTTGGTTTCTTAGCTCCCAGTCTGTCGAGTGCTGCCAGTGGGAAGCTCAGAAACAATGAAATGGTGTGCGTCGGGCTGTTGTTCAATTCCTGGTGCGCCCCATGTGATGCTTGAAGTTGCACAGGGTTTCCAGCAGCTTTGATGCGTGACTTTGAAACTTAGTCTGTGCCTGTTCACTGATGGACTATGTTTGTACCTGTCAGTTGATCGTGTTGTTAGTAACACAAGGAAGCTACTTGAGTATTGTTGTGAAGTATTGGCATTAGCAAGTAGCTGAGAGGCTTCTGACTGACTGTTTGTATTAACGAATTAGTGGAGGTGCTGGGGATGCTTTGCTGCAGGTTGTTCTGTGAATGCCTCAGACATTCAGGGAGATCTGAGGATTTAGTGGCCTAAATCTGGATGGAGCATGGGAACTGTAGTTACAGCGTCTGGGTCTGCAACATGCACAACAAATGAAACAGAGGCTGCATAGAGGGGCAGATCGAAAGCCATGGAGTGAGTATGCGTGAGAAAAGGCATCTGCTGTATCTGTCGATATCTTAACTTGGACACATACACTCTCACTCTCCCCCTTACACACACACTCACCTTCTCCCCACCTCCCCAGACAACCCTTCTCTCTCTCAGTCTTTCTCTGTCGCTCTCTCTCTCACACACACATGCACACACACACACACACACACGGACACGCGCGCACACACCTGTTACCTCCAGGCAATGAATTGAAAGAAATTCTGGGATTTGCACCTTAACCAATTAAATACTGCACCTCCATTCTAACGAATTAAAGAACTAAAAACCATCGAGTGTGTTCACTTAAAGCGTATGTGTAGTACAACCCTTTGATCTTTTCCATATAAATTATGTATCGAACATCATCCTCTCTCACTAACACCTGTTTAAGTAGCAACACTCCAGAAGCTAGGGTTTTCAAATAATCCTGTTTGACTATAATCTGTTGTCGAGTGATTTTTGACCTTGTTCAAGCAGTCAAACACCAGCACTTTCATATCCTGATTAGTCAATCCTCTCTCCAAGCAAATAATCTTTGCCTAACCCCATGTGCTCTTAATTTGCACATTAATCTTTTATGAGGCACATTTTGCAATGCGTCTGGAATTCCAGGTATAATACGTCTGTTGGATCCCCATCCTCCAACTTGATTGCCACATTTTAAAAAAAAGACCTCAGGCAAATAATTCAAACACGATTTATTCTTCATAAAATCATGTTGACTGTGATTGACTATGGGTTGAACTTGACAATCTCCTGTTATTAGTTCCTTACTAAATTAGCCTAACAATTTGCATTCAATCTCAATATTGTTTCACTTCCTTTTATTCTCTAGTGAAATTGGTTATTCTAAGTTCATTGCTTTCTATAACGTCTATGTTCCCTTTCAATACCTGTGTAACAGGCACAAAGCTATGAAAGATCTGCTCTGATTGCTGTGTAAGAGACATAGGTTGCTGAATAGTCTAATTCTGTTCCAGGTTTACATACTTGATGGGCTGTATGTCCTTCTTAGTGTTCCTACATTATAGTCACGATGGACTGAATGCCTTCCCGTTGTTTCTACATTACAGTTTCGATGGGCTGAATGTCCTCCTGGTGCTCCGACATTATTGTGTCGATAGGCTGAATGTCTTCCTGGTCTTCTTACATTACAGTATCAATGGGCTGAATGTCCTTCCCATGTTCCAGATCAAGCCGCTCAAGGCCGAAAGTTCTTGCACGCTGCTGTATGAGCAGTTTGATGACTTATGGAATCTTTCTGCTGCAGTGCAACATTTCGAGTGACTGAAATGTCTCCTCAAGTACCTTCACAACACGATTGAGATACTGAACAGTCTCCTGCCCGTATCCGTGAAATGGCATCGAGAGACAGAGATTTTTAGTCTCCTGTTCCCATACAACATACAAGTGGCTGAATTATCTCCTCCCGTTCACATCAAAACATCTGAAACGGTTTCATGTCCTTTTCCTGTATTTGTGCAACAGACGGATTACGCTGAATGGTCTTAACCAAGTGTGAAAATATCCAGTGACCCAGTGGCCTTTTCCAGCTCTAGTGTTGCAGCATTTAGAAGGCTGAACGGTGTAATCTGATTGTTGTGTAACAGGATACAAGTGCTGCACAGTCGATTATGGGTCCTGTGTTGTAGCGTAATCGATAGGACGACAGAACTTCAGCGGGACGGGGCCACACTCCGTTTCTGCAGTGTCGTGGTTATTGCATTCACCTCACATGTGAAGGTTCCCTTGGCACAAACAAGGCTGTATCGCTGATTATTTGCATGTGCAAGCTGTGCTGCTCACACTGAGTAGCTCCATGGTTAGCAGAGCTGCCTCACAGTGCCAAAGATCCAGGTTCAATTCCAACATCAAGTTCCGGTCTGCGTGGAGTCTGCATATTTTCTCCCTGTCTGCGTGGGTTTTCATCGTGTGTTCCATTTCCCCCCACAGTCCCCAGATCTATAGGATCACTGGATTGGCCATGCTAAATTATCCGGTATGTGCAGGTGAGGTGCATTACTCATGGAAAATGCGGGCTGACAGAAATTGTGTGGGGAGCGGTGGTGTGAGTACGTTTGGATGGAATGGTCTCCTTCAGAGGATCAGTGTGGAGCCGATGGGCCAAATGGCCTGCTTCCACACTGTAGTGATTCTATGTTTAACAACTTCGTAACAGAAATTAATTGAGAGAATAATCCCTGAGGTAATAGCAATATCCTTTCCTTAGTGAGGAGATTAAGTCTGTACACACTACTGCTGATGTGATCTCACTAAAATCCTGTACAACAACATGACTTTTCCATACTGCTGTAGGTTTCCCACCAAGGTTAGACCAACCTCACCTGTCTGGGGAAATGTACTGCATTACTGAAGGATCATTGTCGTTGTCCAGTCTCCCAGCACAATGGAAGATCTGGTGAAAATGTTACAGTGATGCTTGAGAAGAACGGATAAAATGTGGCAATATAATGTCAATACTGAGGTATGCCTCGGGAAACATTTTGCCTGTATCGACCATTAATCTCGCCAGAGCCCACATCACTCAAATTCCACAGAATGGGATATTGTGCAGCTTAGAAACAGAAAGAGGAATCAAACGTTGATGGGAATTATATATCAATGTGAAACTTGTGATACAATTATTGGCTATGTTACAAAACAGGAAATTAGAAATGCAACTTTGTCAGTATTGCAGTAATGGTGGAGACATGCAAGTCGCATCCAAACTGTATTAACCCAAGTTAATTTTAACGCTGAGTTTCATGAGTGTTTTTGAGCTGGTTTTCGTAATAATATGTTAAGCATCAAGCTAGAGATCAGGCAATTTGGAATTAGTGACATGTGATCAGAACAGCTAATTGAAAACTAGGCAATAAAATAACTTTTGGGAATAGTTTTTTTAAAATATTGAAGTTTAGATGACGTCTGAATACATCATCTCCTGACAATACAAAATGGCCAGTATTCCAATAGACCAATGCAGCAAGATACATATGGATTGCATTGAGGATCACTGTATTTCTTTTCTGCAATCAATTTGGAAGGTTATTAATGTATTTCAATGACTCAAGATGGGAAGAAGAGGGAGAATGGAGAACTATTGACCAGTTAACATGTCATCCACAGAAGAGAACCTGTTGGAATCTATGATAATGAAAGTGGTTTGGGTCGGTGGGGAAATAATAGCACACTTCAAGAGAATGATTCTGCACGTATGAAAGGAAGTCATATTTATAAAAGTATATTGATTGAAGATATCGTTTATAGATATAAACAATGGAGAACCGATGTATGTGAAATACATTGCACATTCAGGAGAATATTTTAAGGAAATCACACAGTAAGGCATTTGAAAATAATTGAAGCAAAGGATATTGGGAAGACCATGTGCAGTTGTGAAGATAAAATGTAGGCTTGTTTTCATTTGAAGGGCATGAGAGTGTAGATGATGAAGAATCATACAGACTGGAAGCCTTAGCTTGCGCACTCTGCATCGATGCTGCCTGATCCGCTGTGAACTGCAGCATTTGTTGATTTCTGTGCAGATAAAATCATATGCAGTAATTTACTCGGAGGAAAAGGCAATATGCCCTGCATAACGTACACAGAGTGCCGGTGAGAGTGTACCTGGAGTTCTGAGCTCAGTTTTGGTTGCAGATCTAAGGAAGAACATACTGACAACATATACTGAATAGACATTTTCCAGATTAATCCCTCAGATGACAAGATTGTCTGATGAGGAAATTCTGACTGTGTCCCCTCGAGTTTCAACTAATGAGAAGTAATCTTAAAACAAGAAAAATCTCACGGAGGGGACTGACTAAAACAGGTACATGGATAAGTGGGAACAGGCAAGATTGGAGAAAATCCCAAGGTAATCTGCATGGACATCAAGCACAATATTATCACCAGGGAACAATAAGAACACATTAGAAACCAAGAGGGTAATCTGTGTGTGAAGCTCGTGAACATTGACAGATTGTTACATGAACAATTCACGTCTGTTTTACTTGAGAGAAGAAGGATTCAGGGACAAAATTCGAGAAGATAGACTGTGGTGGCAGAATTATATTTATGTAACTGGAGACCAGTGTCCGATGGTTTACCACAGGGATCAGTGCTGTGTCCCGTATTATTAACGGATTTCATAAATGATGTAGGCGTGAGTTTGGAGGAGTGTCATTAGTAAGTGCATGTTTGACAGCGAGGAGGAAAACTTTGTGTTACAGGACGATATAGGTGGAATGGTCAGATGAACACATCAATGGCAATGGAATGTACCCCTGATAAATATGAGGTGATGCACTTTGGAAGAAGGAAACAGACAGGGTGATAGATTTGATGTCTTACAGTATGGAAAATGGCCCTTTGGCCCGACTAGTCCACACTGACCCTCTGAAGAGTAACCCACACAGTCCCATTCCCGCAACGGACATTTATCCCTGACGAATACACCTCAAACTTTGCACAATTTATCATGTCCTTTTCACTTGACCTGCACATCTTTGGATTGTGGGAGGAAACCGGAGCAGCTGGTGGAAACCCACACAGACATTTGGAGAATGTGCAAACTCCACACAGACATTTCCCCGTGGCGGGAATAAAATTCTGCTCGCTTCCACAGCGAGAAAGTATGCTAACCACTGAGGCACCGTGTCGCCCCATGTACTCAATGAATGGCAGCACACTAGGAAGTTCAGAGAGCGCTTTTCCACAGTTCCCGGAATGTGATTGCACAAGCTGCAAAGTTTTTAAGAAGTCATTGTGGACAATAGCTATTGTCTATATTCATCGCAGCACAGTTTACAAGAGATATCAAGGACTTTTGTTCGGCCAAGATGGAATAATGTGTGCAGTTCTGGGAGCCACTTTACAGGAATGAAGTATTACACTGGAAGGGATGCAGTGGAGATTCACCAGGATGTTCCTGGCGATGGAGAATATCAGCTAGTGTCAGCTCACATTGTTTATATTGGAGCAGAGAAGGCATAGGGCGATGTGATTTAGAAGAATAGAGATAAAGTAAACATAGATTTATGAAATGAGAGTCATCTTTGAGAAATTGACTGCTCGACACTTTATGGAGAAGCAGTGGATGCAGTGCACTTCGGTTTTCAGAAAGATAGTTGATAAAGTCCCAAGCCGACTTTGCAAAATCAAATCTCGTGGGTGTGGGCTAATATATGAACATGGTTTTAAAATGGGAGAGTTGACAGGAACCAGTGTAAACGATAATGGCACTTTTTTGGGATGTATGTATCGTGCAGGATCACAGGGAATGGGTGTTGCACCTCAGGTATTCCCAATAAATTTCAAACCGTGGTTGCTGGAGTCCAAAATATTATTACGAAGCCCACTGATGGCAATACACGATGTCGTCTTGTGAGTGGGTGAGGAGAACATAACACAAGCTCCAAGGTGACTGAGACAAGTGGTGTGAATGGACAAATACTTGGCAGGTGGAGAACAATGTGGGTAGACTTGACGTTGTGCACTTTGGTGGGAAGAATAGAATGCCAGCTTTTTTTAAAAAAAAAGGGATTGCACAAAAAATGTGGTTCTATAAAGGGACCGTGCTCCTTTTTTATTCCCTTCTTTACAAACGTCCGGGGTTCATACAGCGCAGCGAGTTCTGAAGTCAGAAGTCAATGTCACGAATGGCAGTGGCACGCTGACCAGTGTACAGAGACACACGAAGTGGGTAACTGTAACTGAATAGGATCTGGATCTCCTTGCAGATCAGCCACTGAAAGCAATATTGCCGGAGTTGACAGCAATGAGGAAGACAATTGTTGTGTTGAAATTCATTTCAACGGGTATTGAGCACAAGACTAAGGAAGTCTTACTGCAGTTGTCCAGGGCCATAGTGAGACATAATTTCGAACATTGTGCGGTATTGTGTGCAGTTTCGATCTCCTTAAGTAATGCAGGATAAACGTGACATTGAGGGAGTGCAGTGAAGGATGACCAGACTGATCTCTGGGATGACCGGTTGTTGTGGGAGCAGACTTTGGTTCGATTGGACCTGTGCTTCATTGGGTTTCAGAAAGTGAGTAGAAATCTCAATGAAATATATAAATCTCTGACAGGGCCAGACAGATTGGAAGCAGCGGTGACAATTCCCCTGGCTGGGATGTATAAAACAGCATACCACAACATTCGGTACAGAAGGCCACTCTACATTGAGATGAGAATACATGTGTGCACTCAGAGACTGGTGAACCTGGGAAAACTCCCTCACACATCAAGCTGTGGAAGAAACGGCACTGATTATAAATAAGGATTTTGAGACACTAAAGGGATAGAAATAGCACAGGACTATGGTGTGAAGATATTGGATCAGGCATCACTTTATTGAATTGGCAAACAAAACAATTGCTGATGTTAATATTTAATATGTTGTCCAACGGTTAATCATATTAAGGGATGCGTGCATTGTGGGGGCGAGGTGCATTGGAGCGATGTTCACTCGTGAAATAGAATGGGGGAGGCTCAATTTGTTGATTGACCTATTCTTTTCCCGATGTTTCAGTGAAATCTGTGGGTAAGCTCTGTAAATGTTGTCACGAGCTCTCAGATGTTAGAACATATGCTTCTGAAGAGTCGGCATAATTGTTTTTCCCATTCCCTTTTCCGATACCGAGGCTGGTGCCGGGTGTTCTCTCCGGTTTTATTCTTTCAGACCTCGGAGCAGAAAACATGTCTGTTTCTGGACTCACTTTTAGGCCAGACCAGGAAAACACGGAAGATTTGTTCCTGAAAGTATAATGGGGAAGCAAGCTGACGTTGGATCGACGTTGGATTCAGGTCTCTATTACTGACACCAGATTTTAGATGTCGATATTTTATTAATTGTTTTTAACTTCCGCAAGCTGCCATAACATTAGCGCTGTGTAGATGAGCAATCCAGTGACACTTGCACGACAGATCCACCTCCACATGGGGACCCAACGGAAACCACATTGAGCAGGTTATTTCGGTGCTCATTGACGGCTCTGTCGAAAAGAATGTCCAAAGATTTGACGATCGCAATGAGACTGAGGGGATAGTAATATATTTAATTGTAATTATTCCTCTCTTACCGGACTGGAAATAGTTGAGTAATGTTCCACATTGCCAGGGAGCTGTCAGAGTTGGAGCTGGAATGAAGCAGCTTTCCCAGGTACACGACTTTTTGTGCAGCAGAAGTCTTCATTCCTATTGCAGGAATAGTGTCGGGCCCAATGACTTTGCCATATCTAATGTGTCCAGCTGTTTCTTCATGTCATGTGCAGCGAGGCGAATTTGTTGAACACTTCCATGGGTGATCCTATGGGCTTCATGCCAAGGGTGAAGAGGATCTCTAACTCAACGCTTCTGGCTGAGGATGGTGCAGAGACTACATCCTTGCCTTTTGCACTCTGTACAGGTCTGTTACATTTATTAGCATGGGGTTAATTGCAGAGCAATCTCCTGCAGTGAGTCGTTAAACCATCCATCATCATTTATGACTAGATTTTGCAGAACTGTTGGTCTGTTGATCTTGGGATTGTTGCGCTCTGTTTATCAGATGTTCGTCCTGTTGTTTGGAGCGTATGCAAAAAGTGAAGTAGCTACAACGGGTTATCATCAGTTTTTGCGACACATGGTTCTGACTCTGGCATGTTCACCCGCACTCGTTACTGAACCATAGAGCAGCTTGGTGTAATGATTGATTATGCTGCATGAATAGGTTTCAGATTGTGGTTGAATATAATTCTATTTCTGCTGCTGTTGTGGTTTCCAGCACTACATCAATGTCACGAATTCTCTTCTTAGGGAATTTCAGAAAGCTAGACTTTAAAAGCATGTACAGAGGATGGTTTGACTTCTAAATGGACTGATTGCAGTAACAAATTCGTGATGAATAATTAAGTCATAGACTCTCAGAATCATGCAATATTCAGACAGAGCATTCGACCCAACCCGTCCATGCTCACCAGTTTTCCTGATCTGAACTAGTTGTATTTTTCTTCTTTAGGCAAATACACCTCAAACATTTCCCTATTCAGGTACCCATCAAATTGTCTTTTAAATTGTACTCAACAATACTCCTTCCTCTGACAGCGCGCGACATTATTGCACCACCCACTGTGAGAAACAGCTGCCCCTTGGATTTATTTTACATCTCTCCCCTCTCACCTTCAACCTAACCTCTCTGGTTTTGGATCCCTCCCCCCCCACTCCACGCTAGGGAATAGACTTTGCTATTCATCCTATCTCTGCCCCTCATGATTTTATAAACCTATATTAAGTCACCACTCAGCCTCCAATGCAAAACTAACAAAATCCCAGGCCATTCATATGTCTCATAATCTGCAGTATCCACCCCATAATTTTAAATATTTTATCCCCATCCAGTTTATAGCATTCTTCCTGTAGCAGGCCTTTAAGAATTGTACTCAGTGGTCCCAATGTGGCCTTAGCATTCCCTTGTCCAGCCACAGCATAATGCCCAATTCCTTTACTCAGTGCTAATGTCTTCTTCACAGCCCTGTCTACCTGCGACTCTACTTTCAAGGAACTAAGTAGCTGGTCCCTGTATCTCTCTGTTCAATAACACTCCCCAGGTCACTGCCGTTAAGTGACTAAATCCTGCCCTGTTTTGTCTAACAAAATGCAATGTCTCACATTTATCTGCATGAAGCTCCACCTACCATACCTCAGACGACTGACCCAATAGATCAAGATCTCATTGTTCTCTTAGATAAACTTCTTCAGTGTCCATTATCACAAAATTTTTTCGTATATTCTGCAAAATATCCATGGTTCCTAAATTGTCATCCAAATCTTTTACGAAAACAATGAACAATAGCAACCTGGTCACTGTAGCACATCGCTGGTCACAGGCGTCTAATTCTAACAACTAATCTCTCCCACCGCCCTCGGTGTTTTACTGTCAAGCCATTTTTGAATCTGATTGGCCAGCCCTCCCTGTGATTTCACCTTATTAATCCATCTATCATACGTATTTTTGTTCGGCCTCACTAAGGAGTGCGCAGATAACTGATGCTGTTTGTCTTCCCCTCTCTTCTAGGTCACCCCTTCAAAAAGTGCAATCTAGTTTGTGAGACATAAGTAAAAACATGCTTACTATCATGGCAGTATTGCCTTTCGAAATGCATGTAAATTCTGCCTCTGAGAATCTTCTACAAACACTTACCCACACCTGACATCAGACTCACCAGTCTGTAGTTCCATGGCTTTTCCTTGCAGACTTTTTTATATATGATGTAACAACATTAACTGTTTTCCAGTCTTCCAGCACCTCACCCGCGGCTGTCAGTGGTACAAATTTAATTAGAAAGAACTGCAGATTCTGCAAATTAGACACAAAGTCAGAAGGCAATGTGAAAGCTCAGCAGGTCTGGCAGAATCTGTGCAGAAAAATCAGAGCTAAATTTTCAGGTCTGGTGATCCTTCCTCAGAACTCTGACGAATGACATGAATATCTCAGCTGGTGACCCCGCAGTTTCTTCCCCAGCTTTCTGCAAAGGCCTGGGATACAGGTGAACAGATCCCAGGTATTTATCTACGATTATGCATTTTAAGCTCTCCAGCATTTCTTCTTCTGGAATGTGGTCACGTTTCAAAAATCACTTATTTTTATTTCCCCGAGTTACCTCGCTCCATGACTTTCTCCACAGTAAATACTGGCGTGATATATTCATGTGGAATCTCACCCATGCAACAGTAACAGGCTATAAGGCAGCGGGGGAGGGCGATTCCTTGTGAGGAATGTGAGCTTGGCATTGCCAGGAACTTATGGGCTGTGCTGTTGAACTGTTCACTGTGTTTCTGTGGCTTTCTCCTCTTTTACAGGAAGGGTTGCAATTTTCATTATTTTCTGCTTTGTAACAAGATTCTGTACATGAGAGGCGGGTGTGTGGAATTTTGTACTTACGATTATGTCACATGCTCAGACATGCAAACTTTTCACTGTACTCGTGTGAGTACGTGTGACAATGACACTAATAAACCTAATTCATCTCCTGTGAAACTGCGTATACATGGCTGTTTGATTTAAAGGGGACCCTATTCTCTCTCTAGTTTATCGTCTACCTTTAACACACTTAGATAATCGCTCTCCATTTCTCTTAAGTTTATCAGCTACAGCTATGCCATGCTTCCTTTTTGCCCTTCTGATTTCCCTGGAAAGTGTTCTATTACACCCCGTAAGCTAAAGGAATTCATGATCCCAGCTGCCTATTCCTGAGATACACCTTATTGCTTTCCCATGACTGGACCATCAATGTACCCTGTCATGTCTTGTTCCCTACTCTTCACAGTGACAGGGACATGCTGTCTCTGAGCTCTCACTATCTCGCTTTTGAAAGACTCCCACTTATCAGATGTACTTTTATCGAAGAACAGGTTCCCCCGAATCATCTTTTGAAAGTTCTTGCCCAATAAAATCACAATTGGACATGTCCCAATTTGCAACATTAACTTGTGAAACAGGCATATCCTTTTCCAGAACTATTTTCAAATTAGAACTATAATAGAATTCTGGTCACTGGTCCGAAAGTGCTCGCATTCAACCAGCACAGTCACTTGCCCTTCTCTAATTTCCAAGAGGAAATAAAGGTGAGGCCAGAAGGAGGGGCGGAATAGGAATAGTTCCATATAATTTCATGTTTCTGGTTGTGTGTGTGTGTGTGTGTGTGTATGTTTGTGTGTGTGTCTGTTTGTGTGTGTGTGTGTGTGTGTGCGTGTGTGTATGTTTGTGTGTGTGTCTGTTTGTGTATGTGTGTGTGTATGTTTGTGTGTGTGTCTGTGTGTGTGCGTGTGTGTATGTTTGTGTGTGTGTTTGTGTGTGTGTGTGTGTGTGTGTGTGTGTGTTGGTGCATCTGTTTGTGGACGTGCGCATGTGCATGTTTGTGAATCCATTGAAATGGGAATCAAAATGTCCCTTCTCTCTCTCTGTCAATCCTCTTGTGTTTCAAGTGATGTATTAGCATCCTCTGCTGGCCGCCGCAGGACATTTCAGAAGCAGCAGCTTTGTTTGGGAAAAGGTCCCAAAGAGAGTGACTCTCTCAAATTTGAATTAAATTCGCTGCATTGTCACGTGCACACTAACGAAAGCAGTGACATTTTAGTAATATCTTCGTTAATGACACCACCTCAGGTGCAAGAAATCTCGGTACACATTCTTCAGTATTTGGGGCAGAAGAATATTAAGGTAAAAAGAACGGATTCGAATTACTGACCCTTACACCCGAGTGTGTGCCAGCAACGAGTTTCTTGACCGCACCGGGGCTCGTGTCCAGAACACACCAGGCCCAGTTTCCAAACTGCATCAGGGCCAGTGACCAGGACGCACCAGCCCAGTCTCCAAAATCCACAAAGCCCAGTCTCCAGGCCACACTGTGCATTAAATCGCGAGGCCTTGACTCCCTCAGCAAGCCTCTGTTCTGGGACTCACCTTCACCATTACCATTGGAGTCACTTTAAAAAATTAAAAGTTTGTGAAGGAAAAATACACCAGAAAGCAGAATAAAAATGAGAGACACAAAGTGGGTGGAGGCAGATGAGTTCCTACCCTGCTGCCATCCTTCATACATCACACTGTTTACTTTCATGTTTCACGCAGCATATTTCACGCTATTTCCATCTTCCACATATAACTTGGAGATTCAGAGCAGTTTTGTCCGATTCCTTGCAATGCTGTCCCAGAAATATGAACAGAGGGAGACTATCCTGTATGCTGCTATTGGCTTTATTTCAGGACTTTATAATCCATTCTCACTGCAATTTGGAAAAGTACATCAAAACACATTTCAAAGTTAGATAAATTGATATTACCTTCATCTCAACCTCTTCCAAAGTGCTTCACTCAGAGTGGCCTGGATGCAATCGTACTGCTGTGGTCAGCATAGCTCCCCTTGCTGGACAGATTTTCTTTAGATTAATTTACGGTATAGCTCCCCATGCTGGACAGACATCCCTTCCAGATTTACAGATCAATGCACTGCTGCCATCGACACAGTTTTCCACACCTGGCAATTTTCTTGGTTTAACCGAGTACAGCTTGATCTATGCAGTGCTGTGTCCTGACCAGATAGATAGGCCCTCTTGGTTAATGGCTCTCTGTGGTGGCTTGAGAACTTGATATAACTAACCATGTGAGTTGATCTGACCCTGCGTTTTATTTATGTTCCCTTTCTTGTGTTTGGAAACTCCGTCTCTCTCTCTATTAATGTTGCACTGAGCCCATGTACAGTACATCATGTTTGTGAATTCACACTGTTTATGGCAGCAGCCACAGTCTCTTTATTCAGAAGCAGTCACCAATTCCCATCGTCTTTGTGAATTCACGTAGAAAGAAAGTATGGCCTCCAGAATAAAGGCCGGCCCCTTGGTACATCGTTCAAAACATGCTCCCCCTCACTACTTCACACCGCCAAGCAACCACATGAAAATATTCAGTGTGTAATGAGAGCAATGCGACCACTGGAAACATTAGGGAGCAGAGTATCAGGGAGATGGAGTAACACTTCCCATGCCAGAACTGGTCAGAGTGAATCCTCCAGTAATCACTGTGTCGCTGAGTCCTATAATCTCTTTCCGTTTCAGTAGCATACTGCATTTCATCCTTACTGAAAAGTTCAAAGGTTGACTTTTAAACACGTTATTTTCCAACAGCCAATTTATTGTCCTCTGCTTATCCAATCAGAGTGCCTCGACTACCTTATGGTAACTTCAGTTCATAACTATCTTAGTTCGAATGCATCTTTTGCATTTATCTAAATCTTTGATATCGTTTGCAAATAGTTGAGGCCCAGCACTCGTCACTCTGTCATTGCAGTCGTTGATTTGTGTAAAAATGATAAAAATCGATTTATCCCCAATTTATCCCTGTTTCAGGCTCAATGACCTGTTCTCCCCCATTCACATGTAGTTACTTTGGAATGCTGAATATTCCCTTTCATTCCCTGAGTAACAGCCATGAGAGTTAAAAGATCTGTTCCAATTGCTGAGTAAAAGGCTCGAATGGTGAATGGCCTCATACCGTTCCCATGTAAAACTCTTGATGGGCTGAATAGCCTGCTTCACTATATGCACAGTTATGAATGTTGCTGAATATTTTGGAACAATTAATGAATAGCCTATTTCTGACCTTTTGTTGGAGGGAAGTGCATCGATGCTGCAGCTGCTAATGAACTAAATTAACTGATGGATACCCAGTTTCCATTTGCTTAGACCTTCAGAAGACTGTCCTAGTTCACAGGAGGTAGTGCCACATGACACATTGGGCAGTACCTTCAGAATGAGACTGAGACATTCTCTCCATCCGGACTGTCTGCTCGGTATTCCTACAGATGTTGTCAGAGACAGATCCATCTGTGCCAAGGTGTATGTTGAGAATGCTTCCTTCTTGTCGTTTCCTCCATCGCTTCCCACAGACTGGCTGATGTGTACTTGAGGCTTCTGCCTGCTCAGTCAGTGGTGGATCTGTGGAGACACACTTTGTAATGGACATTGAAGTCCCACACCCTGAGTGCGTTCTGTTTCCTTGTCACCCTCAGTGCTTCCTCTGAGGAATTGAGTTATCACCAAGGAATGTTGTGGAAACCAGTAGATGCCGACCATCAGGAGATTTTCTGGACCTGTTACCATGAGATTTCCCGGGTTGTGGAATCAATGTTGGAGAATTGCAGGGTAACTCCCTTCCTGACTTTATCCCCGAGGATTTTCCCACCACTGGTGGGTCTGCCCTGCCCATGCAATAGGGTTTAGCCAGGGATGGTGATGCAGCTTCATTCAATATCACCCATCAGGCATGATTCTGTGAATATGGCAGTATCAGACTGTTTCCTGGTCAGTGGTCAGAAAACATAGCCCGTCATGCAGAATTATACGAGCTGGAGAATCGATATTTCTGGCATAAGCCCTTTACCACGAATGAGGCTTGTGTGTCGTTTTTTTTTGGGGGGGGGGAGGTGGAGAAATAAATGGGAGGAGTGCTGTGGCTGGGGGCAAGGTAGCTGCGAATTCGATATGAAGTTGGATCTGAGGGAGTAGTTGATAGTTTAGGAAATATAGTAGAGTGGATAGATGGGAAAGGCGATTGACTTGTCAAGAGAGGGGTGCCGAGTTGGAGACTTGAGAGTCGGATAATGCTGGGGGAGGCGAAATGAGGAAACTTGTGAAATCAACATTAATACCGTGGGATTGCAGGATCCAATGATTGAAGTTGGGACGTTCTTCCTCCAGTTATCGGGTGGTTCAGTTTGGTGATGGAGGGAGACCACGATCTGCATATCCTTTGTGGATAGGGAGAGGGTGTTGATCACCAGAGATGGAGATGCAGATTTAGACGATGGTGTCCGGGATGGTACAGGTTAACTTGAGTTTGGGATGGAACGTGTTGGTGCAGTTGATGAACTGTAAAACATCTCGTGGGAGCGCGAATTGGCGCCGATAAATTCATCAAAGTAGCGGCAAGAAAGGTGGGGAATGTTGCCAATGTAACTGTGAAGTTTTCCCGCGGCATTCTGCACAAAACATTCTGTCTGGAACTGGAATTCTCTAGAAAATACTCTAACCATCATTCTCTGTTACATTCTACACCCGACATTAGTTGGGAACGGCCGGACGTCAGTGAATTGAAAGAAATGATCAGATCCCAAGTGAAGAGGCCCAGTTGCAGGGTGAGGGAGACACTGTTACGGAGTCCCCATAGGCAGTTAAAATGGTGAATACATTTTTCCTCCGTTTACACGTGGTCAGTTAGCATGATCGATCACAATTGAGTCTAAAAGTCAGAAATTTCCAAACTCCATTTGTCTTCAAGGAACTGGAAGAGAATCCTTCACGAAAGCAAGGTTTCACCCTCCGTGTGAGAATATGGAAAAAAAAGTGATCTGTGTCTGCTCTCCAACGATCGAGTATTTGGGACTTTCCTCTAAATCACCTGTTCCTTTGGATGTGACTCAGTATGTTTGGGGAGGGAATGTTTCTTGTGGTTTATGATACATTTCTGTCAGAAATTCAGATTTTCACATTTGTCATTTCTGCTCCAACTGTTTTAATAAATCCCAGAGTCCAGTGACACATTTGAAAATCTCTATCTGTCCTCAATCAAACAAGTCACTTTTCCTCCATGTTGATGTACAATGTGTTTTTTACCTTCCTCACAGCTAACGTAGTGACGACCTACGTCCTGCTTTATAAAGATTGTGGATTGTCCCCATGTGTCAGACGTTATCTGGCGGCCATGGCAGTGGCGGATCTACTGGTCATTATCCTCGACCTGATATTGAGACACATTCCCATTGTTTATCGGGAACAGTTTTATTTCATGCGGGACATTCCCGTGTGTAATATCCACGCCGGCCTGCTTTATGCAGCTACTGACTGTTCTGTCTGGTTCACCGTCACTTTCACCTTTGATCGATTTGCGGCCATTTGTTGCCAGAAGCTTAAAAGGAAATATTGCAGTGAGAAAACGGCGGAAGTTGTTCTGGTAACAGTGACTGTGCTGAGCTGTTTAAAAAATATTTTATGGTATTTTATGTTCACAGGTCAATATCGGCTAGCGAACCAGCCCTGGTTTTGTGAAGTAACAGATGGTGTTCATGTCTCCTCTTTCTGGGTGGCTTTCGAGTTCCTCCACCACATTCTAACCCCAGCTCTCCCATTTCTCCTGATCCTGCTGCTCAATGTTTTCACCGTCAGGCACATTTTAGTGAGCAGCAGAGCCCGCAGGAGACTCAGGGCTCACACTCGTGGGGACGCTCGGTTTGACATAGAAATGAGCAATCGCAAAAGATCTATCATTTTACTGTTTGTGATCTCGGGCAATTTCATCCTGTTATGGTCAATATTAATGATGCGTTCCATATGGTACCGGATGGATGTGATTGGGCGTCGACCTGTGACTGTGCATGGCTTTTTGAAGGAACTTGGCTTCATGCTGCAGCTGCTCAGTTGCTGCACAAACACCGCAATTTATGCTGTGACGCAGACAAAGTTTAGACAGCAGCTGAAGAATGTGCTGAAATATCCCTTCACCCAAATATATCAATCAATCAGATTCACTTATAAATCAATCCATCCGGGAGTGTCTCATTTTAGTTGAATTTTTCAGCGATGAAACAGACTGTCGCTTTCGTATCGGCCTGTGGGCAGCGCGGGTTTGTCCATCCTTATCCGACAGGAAGGTTACAGGGACATTTCAATGATTCTATCAACTCAGATGCCAGTAAGTAAAGGCACCATCCCACTGGCTATATCGATCACTTCAAAGTATAAACAATAAAAATGTGCATTAAAAATTACCGAGCAGCAGAGTGAAGGATATTGTTGTTTGTCGTTGTTGTTTTGAAGAAGCTGAGCTGGACAGAGACAGAGTCAGTCACAGTCTTGGTCCTTGGGGAAGGGGAGGGGACCGGGGCCTGAGCTCAAGAGTTCGATTTAAGTCGCTCTGTCATTGCTTTCACTTCTGGGTCCCCAACACCGACCTGGTCTTCGGCACAGTTCATCTCTCTACCCCGTTGCCGCTATCTCCAGTCAACCTCATCTGTATTTCGCTTTCTATATCACTGACTCCCTCTCGAATCCTTCATTTACACACAGTCACAAATTTATCCCCCCGGTTATTTAATCTCATTTTCCTCCCTCACTCCCTCTGTGCACTCGCCCTTTCTCTCCACTCTCACTTTCACTTCCGTCTCTTGCCAGCCCACGTTTTGTCTCACTCTCTCTGACCTCCACGGTGTCTCCACCCTTATCCACTCTTCTCTCTCTCCACCACCTTCTCTCTAACTCTGACTACCACCTTCATATTCCTCCCCCATTTTCTCCCTCCTCACAGTCAGAGAGAAACGGAGTGAGGGCGGGGAGAATGCGAGAGTCAGAGGGAGAAGGTGAGAAGAAGTCAGACAGAGGGAGAGGGAGAGAGAGGGCGCAGTGTGTGCAGAGAGAGAGGGTACGAGAGTGAGAGGGAGAGAGGCAGCGAGGCAGCGAGGAGCGAGGAGCGAGGAACGAAGAGGAAAAGAGGCCGAAAACAGGTGGAAGGGTGGCGAGAGCACAGAGAGAGAGAAAGGGAGGGGTGAGCAAAAGAGGAAGGAGACAGAGTGGGGGGGAGGCGAGAAAGAAAGAGTGGGAGGGTGTAGGAAGAGAGTGAGAGCGGGATCGGGAGAGAGAGAGATGGAAGCGGGAGACAAAGTGGGAAGGCAGGAGGGAGAGACAGTGGGCAGGGAGGGAAGGATAGAGAGAACGGGAAAGAATGGGAAGAGAATGGGAAGGTGATGAAGAGAGAGAGGGGGAGAGTGGGTGACAGAAAGTGGGAAGAGGGAAACAGAGACAGTGGTAATGAAGGGTGCAGAGAGAGTGGGATGGGAGGTAGATGGACGGAGAGGTGGGGAGAGATTGGCAAGTGGGGAGACAGAGGAATAGAGGGAATGGGTGTGGCAGAGATGGAATGGGAGAGAGAGTGTAGGGAGGTAGAGGGTGAAAGAGAGAGAGATTGCGGGAATGAGAGAGCGGGCGGGGAGAGGTGGGGAGAGAGGGAAAGGGAAAGAGGGCAAAGAGACGGAAAAAGACAGTTAGGGCTGGCAGAGAGAGTCTGGGGGATTGGGGAAGAGAGAGTTGATGGGGAGAGAGATTTTAAGAGAGAGATTATAGAGTATGACAGGTTTGGAGAGTGTCGGGGAGATGGCTAGAGGAGAGAGTGTGACGGGGCGAGGGAGAGGGGAGAAAGGGGAGGAGCAGGAGGAGAGACAAGGTGTTCAGAGACAAGAGTGGAAAGTGGGAAGAGGTGGGGCAAGGAGAGTTTGGGAGAGAGAGAAAGAAAGAGGGAAATGGGAGAATTTGAGAGAGACAGTGGCACGGGAGGGAGGGCAGGAGAGGTAGAGGGAGAGGGACAGAGAAAGATGTAGTGAGAGAGATATGGGGAAGGGGAGAGATAGAGTTGGGGTAAAGGGGGAGGGGGAGAGAGGTAATGGCAGAAACAGAATGTGAGAGGGTAGGAGAGATGGTGAGGGAGAGAGAGGGGATTGGAAGAGAGAGAGACAGGAGTGAGTTAGGGAGGGTGGACAATGATAGTGAGAGAGGAAGAGGAGATGGAGAGAGATTGAGAGATGGCATGAGGCAGGAGGGAGACAGTGCGGTACAGGGCGACTGGAGGGGGAGAGAGTGTGGTAAGAGAAGAGGGAGAGAAAGGATATGGGGAGCAGGGGAAATGGAAATGAAAGGGGAGGGAAGAGAGATAGTGGGCAGAGAGAGAAAGAGATATTGTGGGAGAGAGAGAAAGCGCCGTGGGAGAGACAGACAGGAGAATTAGAGAGAGACGGAGGTGGAGGAAGCAAAGAGAGGGAGGTGGGAAAGCGAGAGAGTAATTGGGGATACTGAGAGAGGGACGGGCGAGAGATAAAGTGAGCGAAAGAGGCGAGAGAAAGATGGGAGAAGGGAGAGAGTGCAGAGTAGGAGGGAGCGGGACAGATTAGTTTAGATTCTTTACAGTGTGGAAACAGGCCCTTCGACCCAATATGTCAATACCGACCCTCTGACTAATGAAGCTAACACTACGGGCAATATAGCACGGCAAATACACGCGAACTGCAAATCTTTGGACTGTGAGAGGAAAACAGAGCACCCGGAAAAAACCCAAGCAGACACGGAGAGAGTATGCAAACTCCATACCGAGGCTGGAATTCAACCAAGAGCCCTAGTGATGTAAGGCAGAAGTGCTAACTACTGAGCCACCGTGACACCCACTTGACTGAAACTGAAAAACGCACGAGTGAGATTTGAAAACATGACCTCTTGTTTTATAAGTAACAACGTTCACAGTAATCTCAGCTGGTGTAGGATTTAAACCCCTGAGGTTCGCACTATTCTGCATTGCAAACTAGCTGCGCAACCAACTCAGCTAAACTGACAAAGAGAATTAGAGCGGTGCTGGAAAAGCACAGCAGGTCAGGCAGCATTCAAGGAGCAGGAAAGTCAACGTTTCGGGCAAAAGCCCTTAATCAGCAAAAGTGGCAGGAAGCCTCCAGGGTGGAGAGAGGGAACGAGTGACACAGAGGAATAGAGGGGGGAATGGAATAAAGAGAGAGATAGGGATGATTGGAAGAGGAAGTGGGCGAGAGAGGGAGCGGGAGAGTGATGGACGGTGGGATAGACAGGGAGAGAGATGGAGACAGATAATAGTGGAGACGAAAGAGATAGAGAACGGGAGGCAAGTGAGAGAGAAAGAGAGGAGGAATGGGAGAGCGGCAGACGGATTCAACGGTGAGACGGAGGGATAGGGAGGAGGGTGTCAAGAGAGAGAAGAATGAAGAGAGAGCGAGGAGCATTGAATTGGGAGATAGATGGAGCAAAGGTTAGAGAGAAGGGACGTGGAGAGAGAGAGAGCGAGTTTGAAGAGACAGAGAGAGATGGAGGGAAGACAGACAGGAAGGGAGAAAATTGAGACAGAGAGGAGAAGAGAGAGATGAGTGGTGAGAGACAGTGGGTATCGAAAGGAGGGTAGGGGCAGACAAAAAAGAGTGGAGAGAGAGGCAGCTGTGGAGACAAAGAGAGGTAGCTGGGGAGAGAGAAAGAGAGGTGGGGCAAGAGAGATATAGAAAAAGAGGGTTGTTGAGAGTGACGCGCGGTGACAGAGGGAGACCGGGAGGGATTAGAGGGAGAGAAGTTGGTGGGAAGAGACGCAAGGGGTAAAGAGAGGGAGCGGGTGGAGAGAGAGGGGTGAGGGACAGAAAATGGAAGGAGAGAGAAAGATAGAGTGGAGGTATGAGAGAGGTGGAAAGAGAGGGTGGGAGAGAGAGTTGTAGAGGGCGAGGGAGAGAGAGGAAGGCACGGGTTAGAGAGACAGTGAAAGTGAGAAGAGAGAGGGAGGGATAGAAGAGGAGAGAGGACAAGACAGAGAGAAGGTGCAGAGAGAGGGAGGGGAGAGAGAGGGAAGGAGAGAGAGGGAAGAGGCTGAGTAGAAGTGAGTGGGAGAGAGACAGGGACACAGAGAGTGGAAAAAGACAGACGGAAGTGGTAGAGATAGGGAGGGAGATAGGATTAGAGATTGAAGGCGGGAAGAGAGAGTGATTGCGGGGCAGACAGAGAGAGAGAACGAGAGAGAGAGAGACAAACAGGAGAGAGATGGGAGAATGCGACACTGGGGGAGGACAGGAGGGTGAGAGAGGGGACGGAGAGGGACACGGGGGAGGGAGAGTGAATGGTCGAGATAGGGTGTGAGGGAGCAGAGAGAGAGGGAGGGATGAGGGAGATTGGGTTGAAACAGACTGGGGAGAGGAGTATGAGGGCAGAAGAGAGAGAAAGGGAGGGGAGGACAGAGGAATGGTGGAGCGAAAAAGAGGCAAGAGAGGAGAGAGAGAGGGAGAGAAAAACTAAGATAGCGAACGATACACGGAGGAAGACAGGTAGGTGAGAGAGTGGGTAGAGAGAGAGAATGGAGAAATCGAGAAAGAGCAGAGAGCGAGAGCAAAGGCGAAGAGATAGGGGAAGGGCAGAGAAAAAGAGGGAGGGAAAGGGGAAAGCGAGATTGGGAGGCTGGGACAAGTGGAGAGAGATAGTTCATTGAGAGAGAGTGAGTGGAGAGAGCAAGACAGGCAGACGTGAGAGAGGGAGAGATGTGAAGGCATAGAGATGAGGGATAGATAAAGAGGGAGGCGGGAGAGAGGCAGAGAGGGAAACGAAGAGTCGGATCAGAAAGGGATAGAGAATGGCAGAGTTACAAGGAGGCACGAATGGCAGGGAGAGAAAGCGAGGAGGGTAGAGATAGCGAGAGAGAAGCTTGGGAGAGTGAGAGGAGAGAGGGGGAGAGAGAGGGCGGATGGGAGAGAGCGAGGGAAAATAAAAAGGGAGAGAGAGAGAGACAGGGGGTGGCAGGGCATGGGAGAGGAGAAAGAGAGGGAGGGAAAACAGGGAAAGAGGGATGGAGGGAAGAGAGAATGAGGAAGCAGCGAGAGGCAGGCACCAACGTTGACAGAGAGAGAGTGGGAAGGGCAGAGAGCGAAAAACACATGTGGAACAGAAGAGGGAGGAGGACAGACAGAGAGGGAAGGGTTTAGAAAGAGAGTGGTTAGAGGGATACAGGCTGGAAGAGAGAGAGGGTGGGTTGTAGAGAGAGAGGGATGAGAGAGAGTGAAAGCCAGTGAGAGGAGGAGAGCGAGAAAGAGAGAGGAGAGAGAGGGAATTGTGGACGGAGAGAAGGCAGATGGGAGAGAGGAGGAGAGTTGGTGGAACGAGAGAGAGAAAGAGAGGGTGGTACGGCGGAGAGAGAGAGGGATACACAAATGGAGAGGGGAGAGAGGGACTGGTGAGAGTGAGCGACGGTGGTGGGGAGAGACAGAGAGGCAGAGATAAAGAGATGGAGGGGGTACAGACATAGAGAGGGAGGGAGAGAGACGAACGGGGAGAGAGAGAGAGGAGGGTTGAGAAATGGGGGGCTTAAGAGTGAATAGGAGTGAGACTGAGGCAGACGAGAGGGTAGGAGGAGAGACGGGGACTGGAGTGGAATATAGGGAGAGAGGGAGTATGAAGAAAGATGGATGAAGGGGAGAGAGTGAGTGATCAGAGAGTGGGGGAAGGAGATTGTGGTGACGGCAGCGACAGGGAATGGTGGAGACTGGGAGACAAGTGTGGACGTAAAGGTGGGAGCGAATGATAGAGAGAGAAAGAGAGGGGGTAGGAAGAAAAGGGAAGGTGCAGCGAGTGGGGGAGCAAGAGTTGTGAGAGAAGGAGGGGAAAAGAGGGTGGGATGACAGAGGGGGAGGGAGGAAGAGAGGGAGGGAAGGAGAGAAAGTGCAAGGGAGGTGTAAGGGAGAGAGGGAGGGAGGGGTGAGAAGGAAATAGGGTGGTGGGAAGAGGCAGAAGGGCAAATAAGAGTAAGGGGTAGAATCAGAGAGTGAGGGGTGACAGAGGGAGGGGAGGGATGGAGTGGGAAGGAGATGCGTGAGTGTGGTTGCAGAAGAGTGGGAGATAGAGGAAGGAGAGAGAGAGGGGAGAGAGCAGAGGCTTGGAGGGGTGGCAGAGAGTGAGTGAGAGTGGAAGGGGCAGCGGGAGAGTGTGGAGTGAAAGAGAGGAGGCACAGGAGGGAAAGAGCACGTAGGGCAGGAGACCATGAGAGGAGATGAGAAAGAGGTAGAGACATTTCGAGGGACAATACAGAGAGGGAGGAGAAAAGGCAGGAAAGAGGGTGTAGCGAGTGAGATACGAGAGAGGCAGGTAGAGAGAGAGAGACGGAGGGACCTGAGGTAGCCAATGATAGAGAGGAGCAGTGGGAGTTTACGAGGGGAGAGGGGGAGGGATTGAGAGAGAGGGAGGGATAAGAGAGACTGGGGGAGTTGAGGGAGATGAAAGAGAGGCAGGGCTGAAAGATTTTTGGGAGAGGGAGGCGGGAGAGAAAGAGGGAAGAGCAAAAGAGAGAGAGGGAGGTGGAGCTAAAGAGGCAGCATGACGAGACAGAGAGGGACAGAGACAGAGGGAGTGTCAAAGAGAGAGGACAGGGACTGGCAGAGAGAGAGGGAGATGGATAGAGAGACTGGGAGGGAAGAGCAGTGGAGCGAGAGAGTAGAGAGAGAGCGACAGAGGGAGAGAGACCGAGAGAGAGAGTGATGGAGAGAGCTGGGGTAGAAAGACGGAGAGGTTGAGGGAGAGCGGATGTCATGGCGCGGGGAGAGAGGCAGGGGGAAGAGAGAGGGTAGGTAATAAGAAAGACAGAGACTGAGGGCAATAGAGAGAGGGAGGAGGTTAAAGGGGAAAATAGAGAGTATAAAGAGTGAGAGAGGACATAGCGAGTGAGATAGATAGAGAGAGATGTGGAGCTAGAGAGAGGGGGCGACAGAGTGAATGAAGAATGCACGGCGGAGACTGAGGGAGAGTGACGCAAGATGGTGAATGGGGAGAGACTGAGCTAGGACTGGAAGAAAAATGAGTGAGAGAGATTGTGGGGAGGGGAAGGTAGGAGAGAGAGGAAGAGTTGGAGAGTAGGTGGGTTTAGCAATAGCGGCAGCTAGAGGAGATCGAGAAGGGAACAGAGAGGAAGGAGGTGGTCAGAGAGAGCGAACAGGGTGGGACAGAGAAAGACAGAGGAAGATGGTTAGAGAGAGAAGGAAGCGCTATCGAGAGAGACAGGGAGGGGGTTAGAGAGAGAGAGAGCGTTAGAGAAGGGAAGAGAAAGTGCAAAGAGTGAGAGGGGCAGATGGAGGGAGAGAGAGAGAGAGAGAGATGAAGAGAGCTGGGGATACAGGGAGAGAGAAAGTAGATGGGTACACGGAGAGAGAGGGAGGTGGGAGAGAGAGGGAGGGGAGAGGGAGAGAGAGTTTCCACACAGCTCACTGTTGAACTTCCAACCAGTCCTGGACTCACTGAACTGCTCAGCGAGAGCTCACCACTTCCACAGACATGACCACTTTGGCCTGAAGTCTCATCTGTTTATATATCAATAAAAGGCTTTTCAAAACCCTTTTCATCTTTGTACTAAACCGGTCTCATCGTAAGCCTGGCCTGCTTTATTATCCTATCTTCAGGCTTATGCCCGAAACGTCGATCCTCCTGATCCCTGGATGCTGCCTGACCTGCTGCGCTTTTCAAGCAACACATTTTCAGCTCTGATCTCCAGCATCTGCAGACCTCACTTTCTCCTGCTTTATTATCCATCTGAAAAAAATCAAGGACAGAGTATGCTTGAGAGAAGGAACAACTTTTGGCAAAAAAGGGACCAGGTTAATGACAACAGCAAAGATCACTGGGAGGCATGAGGCAGGATGTGAGGGGGAGCTGGTGGTACAAGGCTCAGTGTCCGTGTTCATTGGTCAGTCTTCACTGCACACTGTTTACACTGACTCAAACACCATACCTGGCCAATTCACCTCAATTACCCCGTTCCTCTTGGTGTGAGGTTCCCTGAGTGTGTATTAATATGATTAAGGGAGGCCAATAAGTTGAACACATCCTCTTTACCCTGTCAGTTTAGACAGATCGAAAGAATCATGTTGAAGCCAATGCAAAAGGAGATTGTGTTTTTTTCTGTCCATTTTCAGTGAAGAATGTTCACCTGAGAACTGTTTTTGCAAAAGTGTAGGTTGATTGCAATTCTCACTGAGTAACATTGATACAGAAAACACATTTCGAAGTTAGTGACCAAGTGGTTACAGGACTGCACATATCGGTAAGAGCCGACCCCCCTGATTCTCTGCTTTCACCGTTTGTTCATTTCACACCGACAGCAAATACATTATTGTGCTCCTATAGTTGTAGTGTAATTGTGTGTTTTTTTTCCTGGTGGATTAGGAATTCTACATTGATTTCAAAAGTATAATAATATATTGAGGAAGAAATGTCTCCTGACCTCAGTTCGAAGGGACAGACGCATTAATCAGAGAATATGAGCCCAGTTCTAAACACTCCAGCCAGCGATTGAATTACTATGCTTTTGAATTTGAAAGTTGCACCTGGACCTATTGCCCACTTTCAATTCCAGCTCACCTCAACGTCTCTCATTGACTGTGCAACTGGCTTGTGTTCCACCTAAAGCTGACTCTGTATTATTTAAGATCACAAGGAGAATCTCATTGACATTTACACTGGGAGTATCAAAACACACAAGGTTATGTGTCAAAGCTGGTAGCTGGGACTAGTCTAGATGGATGCCAGATGGGCCGCACTGCATGATGGGCTGAAATGTCTTTTTGCAATCTGTAAATGCTCGAATGCATGTAGAGACTGCTCTGCAGATAAAAAGATCAAAAATAAAAATGCAGAAGCAGTTTCATTGAGAGTAAATGCGACAGATTCGGTCCACTTCCCATGAAAGAGAAGGGTGGTCCTAAAGGAAGAGGACTAAATTGGTGGAAGGCCAACTATATCAGCATTAGGCTGTAGCTGGGAAATGTAGATTGGAAACAGGTGTTTGAATGTATATCCATATTCAATATGTGGGTGGTTTTTAAAGAAAGGTTGATTAGCGTTCAGTAGAGAGGATGTTCCTGGAAAATGAGCGATAGAAATGGCAAGACAAGGGAACCATGGACGTCAGGTGAAATGCCAGCCTAGCTAAGAGGAAAAGGTATGCCTACTTAAGATCCAGGTGACTGAAGACAGACGAACTTTTGAAAGAACATGAGGAATGTACTGCCAATGTGAAACGATGAGTTAAGAGGCCTAAAAGGGGTCATGAGATATCCTCAGTGAGCAGGGTTAAGGAAAGTGCCTTTATTCAGATATAATGAGCAAGAGGGTACAAGAGAAAGTGTTGGCCCACTCAGGACAAAGGAGGAAACTTATGCGTGCAGTCAGGGAAAATGGGTGAAATTCTTATTGAGTACCTGGCATCGCTGTTCACCAAGGATAGCGATATGGTGGATGTTGAGGTTAGATGTTTTATTACACTAGATCAAGTTTGCAAAAGGAGGGAGGAAGTGTTGGGTATTCCAAAAGGCATAAAGGTGGGTTAGTCTCCAGGTCTGGATCGGATCTATCCCAGGTTTCTGAGGGACGTGAGAGAGGAAATAACTGGGGTTTTAACAAATACCTTTGCAACATCATTGAACACGGGTGAGGACCTGGAGTACTGGAGAATTGCTTATGGCGTCCCCTTGTTTAAGAAGGTTAGCAGGAATAATCCAGTAATTACAGACCTGTGAGCCTGTTGTCAGTGACAGGGAAGTTACTGGAGAAGATACTGAAGATTACGATATATTTCCATTTGAAAGAAAATGGGCTAATCAGGCAGCATGGTTTTGTGCGGGGAAGGTCGTATCTTACAAACGGAATAGAAATTTTTGAAAAGGTGACAAAGTTGATTGATGAGGGAAAGGATGCAGATGCCATGTACATGGACTTTAGCCAGGCTTTTGATAAAGTACGCAGATGGAGAAGGTGAAGTCACATGGAGTCCAGGATGCTTGAACTTGATCGGCAGAGAACTGGCTGGGCAACAGGAGACAGAAAGTAGTAGTTGGAAGGGACATTCTGAAAATGGAGAAATGTGACAGTGGTTCCACATGGATCCGTATTGGGTCCACTGTTCTTTGTGATGTATAAAAGTGACTTCGAGGAATGTATAGATGTCTCATTAGCAAGTTTGCAGATGAAACTGAGGTTGCTGGAGTAGCAGATAATGATTGGGACTGTCAGAGAATAGAGCAGAATAAACATATATTGGAAAGTTGGGCAGAGAAATGGCAGATCGAGTTCAATCCATGCAAATGCAAGGTAATGCATTTGGAAGATCCGATTCAATAGCCATCTGTTCAGAAAAATGACATGCCCTGGGGAAACTTGATGGACAGAGAGATCTGGGTGTTTATGTCCATTGTTCCCCGAAGGTAGCGACGCAAGTCAGTCGAGTTGTCAAGAATACATACGGCAATAATTCCTTCATCGGACGGAGTATTGAGTACAAGAGTTGGCATTTCGTGTTACAATTGTATAAGACTTTGGTTCAGCCACATTTGGAACACTGTGTACAGTTCTGATTGTGACATTGCCAAAAAGGACGGGAAAGCTTTGAAGCGGGTGCAGGGGAGGTTTACCAGGGTGTTGCCTGGCATGGAGGACACTAGCCGTGAGGAGATGTTGAGTAGATTAAGATCATTTTCATTAAAAAGCCGGAGGTTGGGGGTGGACCTGATAAAGGTCTACAAAATCATGAGAGGTTTGCAGGGAAGATAGCAAGAAGCTTTTTTTCCCAGAGTGGAAACTCAATTACGAAGGGTCACGCGTTCAACGTGAGGGGAGGAGGGGGCGATATTTAAGGGAGGTATGTTTGGTACTTTCTTCACACAGAGGATGGTGAGTGCCTGAAACGCGTTGCCGGAGGAGCTGGTAAGGGCGGGAACAATAACATCATTTAATATTCATCTGGGCAGATACATGAATAAACAGGGAGCAAAGGGATACAGACCGTTAGAAAATAGGCAGCTGGTTTAGATAGAGGATCCGGATTGGCACAGGCTGGGAAGGCCGAAAGGCCTCTTCCACTGGGGTAAGGTTATTTGTTTTCTGTTATTTGTTCTATTCAGCCTCGCCAACAGGCCAAACCGTGCAAACCTGACAACATCCCTGCTAACATTTCCTGAGTAATTTCACGTGATGTTCTTTAATTATTCATTGAATGACAATGATCTACTTGAAAGAGAAAGTTAATGCATTGAATGGCCGCAAATGTCAGTGAGTTGGGTCGGACAGCGAGTACAGTTGCACTTCAGTGTAGTGGTCGTCACGCTTGCCTCATGCGCAAATGTATCTGGCTCAAGTCCCCACAGGGACACACATGTTCCGTTGTTAATAGTGGTAGCTTTTGGGATTGACGTGAAAGGAGCGTTCTTTCTCTTGGATCTCATCAGCAAACCTCGCTTTGAATTTGCTCGCGCATATCTGCTGCAGTGCTGACAAGGAATACAATTCCGATTAATTGCTGAGTGAAACTTTGTTAAATTTCTCTCCTCACTGGTCCTGAATATGCTCCAATGTGTATGGGAACGATGGGCATCCTATTTTAAGAGTGAAGTTGCTGGGCTCTGACTTTTCTGCAACAGTAATACTGCATTTTGCATGCGTGCAAAAGCGGCCCAGTTCAGAGATAAGGAGAATCCGCGGTGAATACTGGCTTACTGGAATACACTCTATTCCAACTGTTTCCCAAAGTAGGCTGTCTATGGCCTCTTTGGGATGCTGTGTGTTGTTTGTCAACGTGTGTGAATCAAAACCAGAAATCCTCAATCATGCTTTGGAGCAGTTCACATGTTCGAGATTTTTAAGCACCGGATTTGTTTGCAGCTCATTCAGTCAACAACCTGAATGTGTGGATTTACTGTCTCAGATGAACCTCTTAACTCGTGCTCTCAGACAATCGCTAATATTAACATGTGCTCTGAAATCCGGAAGAAGGGCTCATGCCTGAAACGTCTACTTTCCTGCACCTTGGATGCTGCCTGACCTGCTGTTCCAGTCACACATTTTCATCTCTGAAATCTAAGCCGTGTGGGAACTGAAGCTGAGGAAATGACAGACAGGCTGCTGAATGACATTGTACCCATTTTATTTTCCTTCACATCACAGAGGAGCAGGAATGTCTAAACTGAGAGGGATAGGAAAGTGGACCACATGCAGCTCTGGTGAAATAAGTAAAAACCAGGTATTCAGATGCTGCAACCCAGAGTCTAGATTAGAGTGGTGCTGAAAAAGGAAAATCGACTTTCCAGTCAAAAGCCCTGCCCTGCTCCTCGGATGCTGCCTGACCTGCTGTGCTTTTACAGCACCACTCTAATCTAAGCTCTGGTGAAATACCTCCTTTCTGATTCAGTCAACAACAAGAGATGTGAAGGTGACTCAGGCGTGATTCTGTGGTGCCAGTGTTGGAATGGGCTGGACAAATTTAAAAGTCACTTTTCAGGCAAACGTCCTTCATCAGGCCCAAAACGTCTATTTTCCTGTTCCGCGGATTCTGCCTGACTTGCTGTGTTTTTCCAGCACTACTCTTATTTTGTCTCTAATCTGCAGTATCTGCAGTACCCACTTGCACCAAGCTAAAAGTCACACAATACCAGGTTAGAGTCCAACAGTTTTATTTGGGATCACGAGCTTTCAAACAACTGCTTCAGCATCAGGAAGTTGTCACCTGATGAAGAGCAGCACTTCGAAAGCTAGTGCCTCCAAGTAAGGCAGTTGTACTATAACATGGCGTTGTGTGATTTTCAGCTGTGACTCAGACGGGAGAGCTTTTCACACCTCGAATAAAAGAGCAATCACGTGCAGTTTGCAGTTCTTTGAGATCTTGCAATGACTTTTACCTTCTGTCAAGACGCATAGACACTGCCTTTTGTACATCTCTCAGTAAGCAACGTGGGATTTAGTAACATTCAGTGAGTTCGCTTCTCTTCGGTTCCCATATTGGTTTCCAACTCAGCTGGAAGCCATGTCACAATTGATCGTGCTCTGATGTGGAAAGCTGCGTATGAAAATGTCCGGTTAAGGGCAAATATCTAAAACATATCAATTTGTACCAGCACCGTATCCAACAACCTCGAAATGTGATCTCTCCTTCTCGGATTCTGCTGCTAACTCAGATTTGAGGCGGAGGACCTCCTTTGAAACGCTAATTTTGCAGAACAGGCGCTTGAAATGACCGTATAGTGCAGGGTATCATCTGGGTGCCGACCTGCTTAGCTTTGTGAGCTTTGCGTGTTTGGTAGCCTGCCTGAGCAATCTCAGGCGCTGAGGACAGGTCCAGTTTCAAAGAAAATCGGGCCTTCAGTCCCACTTGTGCTGACTGATTATTATGGCAACATTAGGAAGTGAGGGGGGGGGGGGGGGGGGGGCTGCGTTGAAGTCCAATGCAGTAAAACATAATCATTACCTCCAAACCATTCTATGAAGTGGAAGAGCACAGAGCCTCCAAACAGTCAGTATCCACGCTGTGTTCCCCTGGTGCTGTGGTTTTCACTTTCACCTCCTACTCGAAAGTCCCCTGGAATAATCCCGGGCACATGCAGGCTGCGCTGTTGTTTCATATTCCAGTCAAGGTGGGTCAAGGAATGGCTGAGGGCCTTGAGGTTGTTCTCGTTAGGGAGAAGAAGGTTGCGAGGCGACTTAATAGAGACATACAAGATAATCAGAGGGTTAGATAGGGTGGATAGGGAGACCTTTTTTCTAAGTATGGGGATGGCAAACACGAGGGTCACAACTTTAAAGTGAGGGGAGATCGGTATAAAACAGATATAAGAGATAGTTTCTTTACTCAGAGAGTTGTAAGGGTATAGAATGCTTTGCCTGCAACGGTCGTAGATTCAGCAAGTTTAAGTGCATTTAATTCGTCATTGGACAGACATATGGACGTACATGGAATAGTATAGGTGGGATGGGCTTCAGATTAGTATGACAGGCGGCGCAACATCGAGGGCCAAAGGACCTGTACTGCGCTGGAAGATTCTATGTTCTATGTTCTATATTCACCAGTATCTTTGAAAGTGAATGGAGATCATTATTTCACCTCTGTTGTGAAACCAAATCCTGCATTGAATCTACTCATTGTATTTTGGTGCTGTGGTGGAAAGGACGGCAATTGTGGTGTGAAACTTTGTTAAATTTCTCTCATTTTCTCCTTATTTGTCCTGGTGAGCGAGGCTGGTGACTTGTCTTCTCGATCCGGTGGAAGCACCAGCACATTGTTGATCTAATCTAATCGAGACTGAAATCGATAATCTTCACTTTTCATGGTTCACTGTTATTATATTCTTTCTGATGTTACTTCAACACTTTCAGTATGTTTCGAAGCATGGTTTGGAATTGGCTCTCTGCCATTTGTCTGAGCAGTTCGTAACCCAGACCACTCGAACTGTCTCACAGACAGCATTCACACTTGGGTCAGAGGTATTTTCTGCAGCCAAATTTTTTCACTGAGAAGTTGACAATGTGCAAGGGGAATGGTATTTTAGCAGCAAAAGTCAGGAAAGCCTTCGGCTCTGGGCAGTTTGGAAACATCGACCTTCTGGTAAACCCGCCGAACACACTAAATTATTACAGCACAGTGCGTGGTGACCAACGCTCCTGCCAACAATCTATTAAAGACAGTCTTCAGCAGTTGGAGTATCACAAAGGTGCAGAGCACAGGAACAGACCCTCCTGTCCAATTCGTCCCTGCAGTCCAGATGTTCGAAATTATTCTAGCCCCATTTGCCATTACTCGCCCCATATCTCTCTCAACTCTTCCTACCCATGTACCCATCCAAATGTTGAAATGATGTGAGTGTACCAGACTCTGCAACTTCCTCTGAAAGTTTATTCCACACACGCACAAACTTCATGTGAAACAAGTCCCTAGGATCACTTTTAAATTTTCACCTTCTCACCTTAAACCCTCTAGTTTTGAACTCACCTGCCTGAGGAAATAAACATCCTTGACTATTGTCTCTACGTGTGACCCTTGTGATTTTAAAACCTTCTATGAGGTAAATAACGGAAATAATGAAAGAGAAGCTCAGTGTGAAGGTGTCAGACACAAGAGATTCAACCAAAATTGGAGGGTGCTGAAAGGCAGAGGGAGATGGATGTGAAATCACAATCATCACTGGACCCCAAATGTTAACTCTGCTTTCCTTTCCCAGATGCTGCCAGGCCTGCTGGGAATTTACACCATTACGGGTTTTGTTTCAGAAACAGAAGATGGGAGAGGGTTCGTGGTTCAATCAGCTCTCTCTGCTGTGGGAATATTTGATTTCCCCGTTCCCCAGGCCACTTCTGCCTCACACTGAAACCTCGTAATCCTGTCCTTCCGTCTCGGAGAATAAACCGTTCATTGTGTAAACCTACACAGTCACAAAAGAAGACTACTTTCCGTGTGAACTGCGTCACGTTCGGGGAGAGCTTTCTTTCGGATCCTTCTGAATCAGTTAATTCTATTTCAGCTCCATTTGGGATGCAGCCGTCACTGTTAGTCCCCCTCAGGAAGCGGCCATTCTAATTCCATTAGACACAATAAAACAAAAACGACAGAAGATGGAATACAAAATAGACAGGCAAGAGGCTGGAAGAACACACTAAACCAGGCCGCATCAGGAGGTGGAGACGTCGACGTTTCGGGTGTAACCCTTCTTCGGGACCAGGTGTTGAGTGCAAGGGAAGCTGCAGATATAGGGGGTAGTGGGGGCAGCGTGGTGAAGTAATCATTCTCATTTTGCGACTCTGAACATTCTGCTTGGTACAGTTTTGGAGTGGAACTTGCACCTTTGAAGGGGATACCTTGCATTTTACATTCGGGTACACCTACAAACTTGTCTCTAGCATTTCCAGTAAAGCGGGGACAGTTTTCACTCAGAAACAGGAGACAGAGAGAAAGAGATAACGAGAGAGAGAGAGAGAGAGAGCGAGCACCAGAGACAGGGGTGAGGGGCAGAGAGAGAGACAGAGACAGAGTGAGAGATAGAGAGAAAGAGAGAGCATGTTTCGGCTGGTGACATTGCCAGTGGAATGGAGAGCTGGGATCCAACTAGGAAAACTAAGCTGTAAAATGAATGTACCGAGCGTGGCGCTCGATTTCACACCTTCAGATTTATGCTCTGCCGCCTGAGGTAGCTGACGCTGACTCGCCATCACTTCAAATAACAACAAAGAAATGGACAAATAGTGCAAAGGTTCTGGATGCTACCGACATTCTGGCAATAATACTCACGACGTGTGCTCTGGAACTTGACACCTGCCAAGCCAAGATGTTTCAGTACCAGTACGGCACTGGCATCTACCGACAGTGTGGATAATCACCGACGTATATTCAGCACAAAAACACAGGACAAATACAACTTGGCCAATTTCGACTCCATCAGTCTGTTTTCAATCATCAGTAACGTGATGAAAGATGTCATCAACAGTGCCATCAAGCCGCGTCTGCTCAGCAATAACCCGCTCAGCGACGGCCACATTGGGTTCTTCCAGTACCACCCAGATCCTGAGTTTGCTACAAATTTGATTCACAATCTGAAAAACGGTTGAATTCCAGAGGTGAACTGAAGGACACAATCCAGTTATCGGGTAATACAATATGAAACAAGCTCTTCAGCTCAAACTGGTCCATGCGTATCATGGTGCTCACTCAGCTACTCCCAACTGCCTGCATTTGATCCATATCCCTATTAACACTTCACATCTCAAATCTCAAGTTGTCTCAAGAGTGTGACTTAAAACAAATTCTGGGATTTACATATTGATGTCCAGAAACCTCATGCTATTTGGGAGGGTTTAAAGTATTGCAGCAGGGAAATGGTAACGTAAATTGTTCTTCCAGCGTTCAGGAGGTTGAAGTTAGTAGAACATAGAACATGGAACAGTACAGCATAGAACAGACCCTTCAGCCCACGATGTTGTGCCGACCATTGATCCTCATGTATGCACCCTCAAATTTCTGTGACCATATGCATGTCCAGCAGTCTCTTAAATGTCCCCAATGATCTTGCTTCCACAACTCCTGCTGGCAACGCATTCCATTCTCTCACAACTCTCTGTGTAAAGAACCCGCCTCTGACATCCCCTCTATACTTTCCTCCAACCAGCTTAAAACTATGACCCCTTGTGTTAGTCATTTCTGCCCTGGGAAATAGTCTCTGGCTGTCGACTCTATCTATGCCTCTCATTATCTTGTATACCTCAACTAGGTCTCCTCTCCTCCTCCTTTTCTCCAATGAAAAAAGTCCGAACTCAGTCAACCTCTCTTCATAAGATAAGCCCTCCAGTCCAGGCAGCATCCTGGTAAACCTCCTCTGAACCCTCTCGAAAGCATCCACATCTTTTCTATAATAGGTCGACCAGAACTGGACGCAGTATTCCAAGTGCGGTCCATCCAAAGTTTTTTCGAGCTGCAACAAGATCTCACGACTCTTAAACTCAATCCCCATGTTAATGAAAGCCAAAACCATATGCTTTCTTAACAACCCTGTCCACTTGGGTGACCATTTTAAGAGTTCTATGTACCTGCACACCAAGATCCCTCTGTTCCTCCACACTGCCAAGAATCCTATCCTTAATCCTGTACTCACCTTTCTAATTCGACCTTCCAAAATGCATCACCTCGCATTTATTCAGGTTGAACTCCATCTATAACATCTCAGCCCTTCTCTGCATCCTGTCAATGTCCCGCTGCAGCCTGCAAAAGCCCGCTATACTGTCAAAGACACCTCCAACCTTTGTGTCGCCTGCAAACTTGCTGACCCATCCTTCAATCCCCTCATCCAAGTCATTAATAAAAATTACAAACAGTAGAGGCCCAAGGACAGAACACTGTGGAACACCACTCACCACTGATTTCCAGGCAGAATATTTTTCTTCTACTACCACTCGCTGTCTTCTGTTGGCCAGCCAATTCTGTATCCAGACAGCGAAGTTCCCCTGTATCTCATTCCACCTGACCTTCTGAATGAGCCTACCTTGGGGAACCTTACCAAATGCCTTGCTGAAGTCCATATACACCACATCCACAGCTCGACCCTCATCATCTTTTCTAGTCACATCCTCAAAGAACTCGATAAGGTTTGTGAGGCATGACCTGCCCCTCACAAAGCCGTGTTGACTGGATTTAATCAAGCCATGCTCTTCCAGATGGTTATAAATCCTATCACTCGGAATCCTTTCTAACACCTTGCAGATGACAGACGTGAGACTTACTGGTCTGTAATTGCCGGGGGTTTCCCTATTTCCTTTCTTAAAGAGAGGAATTACATTTGGCTCTCTCCAGTCCTCAGGTACAACTCCAGTGGAGAGCGGGGATGCAAAGGTCTTCGCAAGTGGCGAAGCAATTGCATTTCTAGTTTCCAAAAGCAACCGAGTACAAATCTGGTCCGGGCCTGGCGACTTGTCAATCTGAATGTTTGACAAAATTTTCAGCACATCAGCTTCCTCTGTCACTATCCATTCCAACATGCACACCTGCTCTTCAAAGGTTTCATTCACTACAAAGTTCGTTTCTTTCGTAAAGACTGAAGCAAAAAACTCATTTAGGGCTTCCCCTACCTCCTCAGACTCCACACACAAATTCCCTATGCTATCCCTGATCGGCCCTACTCTTTCTTTGACCATTCTCTTATTCCTCACATAAGTGTAAAATGCCTTTGTGCTCTCCCTAATCCGCTCTGCTAAGCCTTTCTCGTGCCCCCTCCTGGCTCTCCTCAGACCACTTCGAAGCTCCTTCCTCGTCTGCCTGTAATCCTGTAGAGCTAGGCTTGACTCTAGTTTCCTCCACCTTATGTAAGCTACCCTTTTCCTTTTGAAGAGAAGCTCCACCGCTCTCGTCACCCAAGGTTCCTTTTTCTTACCACTTCTTGCCTGTCTCAGAGGGACATATTTATTCATCACTTGCAACAATTGTTCCTTAAACAGTCTCCACATGTCTATAGTTCCATGGTAACATGGAACAATTTCTCCCAATCCATGCTTCCTAACTCATGTCTAATCGCATCATAGTTTCCTCTTCCCCAATTAAATATCCTCCTATTTTGCCTAATCCTCTCCCTCTCCATATCTATGTAGAATGTGAGGTAGTTGTGGTCACTATCTCCAAAAAGCTCTCCCACCACAAGATCTGATACCTGCCCCGGCTCGTTTCCGAGCACCAAGTCTAGAATGGCCTCTCCCCTCATCGGCCTATCAACGTGCTGATTTCGGAAACCCTCCTGAACACACCTTACAAAAACAGGTCCAATCAAATCTTCTGCTCGAAGGAGGTTCCAATCAATATTGGGAAAGTTAAAGTCACCCATTACAACAACCCTACTACGTCCACACTTTTCCAAAATCTACCGACTTATGCTTTCTTCCATCTCCCTGCTGCTATTGGGGGGCCTGTAGTAAACCCCTAACGAGGGGACTGCTCCCTTTCTGTTCCTAATTTCCACCCATACTGACTCGGTAGACAGATCTTCATCGATAATGGAAGCTTCTGTAGCTGTGATACCCTCTCTGATTAGTAGTGCTACATCCCCTCCTCTCCCCCCCCCCCCCCTCCCTATTCATTTTAAATGATGTGAGAAATATGATTTAAGTGATGTGAGAAATATGGTTTCAAGGTTGCAAGTGTGCACCGGCAAGAAGGAAAGTGGTTTAAAGTGTGTCTACACCAGCGCCAGGGGCATCCTGGATAAGGTGGGTAAACAGGCAGTATAGGTATTCAACTGGGACTTTGATGTTGTGGCCATTGCAGAGATATGGATAGTAGAGGGACAGGAATGGCTGTAACAGGTTCCAGAGTTTCGTTGTTTTGTAAAGAACAAAGAAGATGGTAAAAGGGGGCGGGGGGTGGCATTGTTAGTCAAGAACAGCATTACAGTAGTACAGAGAATGGTTGAGGAATCATCTACTGAGGTAGTATTGGCTAAGGTTAGAAACAAGAAAGAAGCATTCACCCTGTTAGAGGTTTTCTATGGACCTCCGAATAGTTCCAGAGATGTAGAGGCGAGGATAGCAAAAATAATTCTGGATCGGGACGAGAGTAACAGGGTAGTTGTCATGGGAGTCTTTAACATTCCAAATATTGACTGGAAATACAATAGTTCGAAACATTAAATCGGTCAATTTTTGTTCAATGCGTGCAGGTGTGTTTGCTGACACCGTGTGAAAACAGGCCAAGAATGTGCGACGCCACATTGAATTTGGTACTGGATATTAAACCTGGCCAAGTCTTAGATTTTAAGGCAGGTGAGCACTTTGTTGATAGTGACCACAATTTGGTTCTGTTTATCTTTGTGATGGAAAGGCATAACTATATACAGCAAAGCAAAAGTTATTGCTGGGTAAAGCCAATCATGACCTGATTAGGCAAGACGAAGGATGATAGAATGGGGAAGGAAACTTTAGAGAATTGAAATTTGTGGCTGATTCAAGGAACAGCTACTGCGTGTACTTAATAACTATGTACCTGTCAATCAGGGAGGAAGTGGCCGAGCGAGGGAGCAGTGGTTCATGAAAGAAGTTGAATCTCCTGAAAGAGGAAGAAGAAGGCTTATGTAAGGCTGAGACGGGGAGGCTAGGTTACTGCGCTTGAGAGTTACATGTTAGCCAGAAAACACTTAAAGAGAGAGTTGTGAAGAGTCGGGGGGTTTGGGGAACTTGAGAAGTTGTAAGCAGGTCGGATGGAAGAAATCCCTCAATGTTTCTTGGCTGTTTATCAGGAATAAAAGAATGACCAGAGTAAGTTTAGAGCCAATCAAGGGTAGTCGTGGGAAATTATGTGTCAAGTCAGAGGAGACAGTGGAATAGCTAAATGAATAATTTTCATCAGCATTCACCCTGGAAAAGAAAAATGTTGTCGAGGAGAATACTGAGATACTGGCTACTAGACTGGATGGGATTGAGGTTCACAAGGAGGAGATGTCAGCAATTCTGGAAAGTGTGAAAATAGATAAGCCCACGGAGCACATTTGGGATTTGCCCTCGGAGTCTCTGAGAAATAAGGGAGGAGACCACAGAGCTTTTGGTGTTGAAATTTATGTCGTCATTGTCTGCAGGAACAGCGCAGAAGGATGAAGGGTAGCAAATGTTGTCCCTTTGTACCAGAAGGGGAGTAGAGAAAATGCTGGCTTTGTTACACCACTAAGCCTCACTCCTGTTATGGTAAAGTGTTGGAAACGGTTCCAACAGACAGGATTTATAATCATCTTAAAAGGAGTAAGTTGACTCAGGACAGTCAACACGATTTTGTGAAATATCAACCGTGCCTCACAAAATTTATTGAGTGCATTGAGAATGTGACCAACCGGTGGATGAGGGTAAAGCGATTGATGGGGTGTATATGGATTTCAGGAAGGTGTTGGTAAAGTTCCACACGGTAGGCTATTGCACAAAATTTGGTGGCATTGGATTGAGTGGGATTTAACAGTTTGCATCAGACATCGGCGAGCTAAAAGAAGATAGAGAGTGGTGGTTGATGCAAAATGTTCATCTCGGAATTCAGTTATTCGTGGTGTACCTCAAGTATCTGTTTTGGGTTCACTGATGTTTGTTATCTTTATGAACGACTTGAGTAGAGTCTAAAAGGATAGGATACTAAATTTGCAGATTTAAAGTTAGTAGAGTTGTAGATAGTACAGAAGAATGTTATGGGTTACAGAGGGACCTAGATAACCTGCAGAGACGGGCTGAATGGTGGCAAATGGAATTTAATGGGGAAACGTGTGAAGTGATTTAGTTTGGTTTGAGTACTCGGAATAAAAGGTACTGCAGTAATGGGAAGATTTTTGGTAGTGTCGATGAGCAGAGAGATCTTCAGGTATTTAGACCATTGGATTGCCTTCTCATCGAGGTGCGACATGAACCTGAAAGACGAGTTGCATCTGAACTGGAGGGGCACACATCTCCTGTGTAGGCGATTTGCTCTTGTAGTTCAGGAGGGGACTGGGTACCAGAGTTACATATCTGAGAGGGGGTATTGTAGATGAGGCAGTGACACGATGTAGTGAATCTATCGGGAAGGTTTTTCATGCAAAGAAACCAAGGGATCGGTTAAAGTGTGTCTGCTTTAACGCAAAGAGTGTCAGAAATAAGAGTGATCAACTTATAGAATGGATCAGTACTTGGGACTATGATGTTGTGGCCATAACGAAGACATGTGTTGCACAGAGGCAGGAATGATTGCTACATGTTCCAGGATTTAGAACTTTTAAAAAGAACAGGAAGAGTGGAAAAAGTGGAGAGGGTGTAGCATTGCTAATCAGTGAATACGTCACAGCTACTGAAATGAAGATTGTCGAGGAAGGCTTGTCTACTGAGTCAGTATGGGTGGAAGTTAGGAACAGCAAATGAGCAGCTACCTCATTTTTTTGTCGACCCCCAAATTGCAGGAGGGAGATCAAAGAACTCAAAGGCCGGCAGATGTTGGAAAAATGCAGATGGAGCAGGGTTGTTGTTATGGGTGAATTCAACTTTCCCAATATTGACTGGAACCTCCTTCATTCAGATGGTTTGAATGGAGCTGTTTTTTGTCTGTGTTCAGGAGGGTTTCCTCACTCAGTATATAGACAGACCGACAAGGGGAGAGGCTATTTTGGATTTGGTGCACGGCAGTGAGCAATGGAGAAGACTTTGGTGACAGTGATCACAACTGCCTCAGATTTACCATAGCCATGGAAGGGGAAAGGAGCTGTTAACATGGGAAGATATTTATTTGGGGAAAAGGCAAATATGACGCTATCAGACAGGAGTTGTGAAATGCAGATTGTGTGCAATTGTTCCACAGAAAGTGCACAACAGACATGTGGAGAAAGTTTAAGGTACAGTTGGTGCGAGTGATGCATAAATTTATTCCTTTGAAACAGGCAATAAGGAGTAAGATTAAGGAGCCTTGAATGACGAGAACAGAGGTGATTCTCATCAAAAGAAAGACGACAGCTTATATAAGGTGGAGGAAGCAAGGATCTAGCACAGCTTCAGAGGATTACAAGCTGTAGAAAAGAGCTCAGAAATGGAATGAGGAGAGCTGGGGTGAGTTGGAATGGAAAAGGCTCATCCGTCAGGAATACAAGAAGGATCAAGGTGAAGGTAGGGCCGGTCTGGGATAGCATGGGGAACTTGTGTGCGTGGTGTCTGAGCAGATAGGGTAAGCCCTACATAAGTTTTTTTGCTTCAGTTTTCACGAAGGAAAGGGGCCTTAATGAGAACTTTGAGGAGCTGGGAAATAGGCTTGAACAGATAGAGATTGAGGAAGTTGATGTGCTGGAAATTTTGGCAAACATTGAGATTGATAAGCCTCCAGGGCCAGACCCGATTTCTCCTAGGTTGATCTGGGAAGAGAAACAGGAGGTTGCTAACCTGCTGACGAAGACCTTTTCTTCCTCGCTCTCCACGGGAGTCATACCAGAGGATTGGAGGGAGGCGCTTGTTGTTCCTAATTTCAAGATGGGTAATGGGGAAATCTCTGGCAATTACAGAGCAGTCAGTCTTATGTCTGTGGTCAGCAAGGCTTTAGAAATAATTTTGAGGGATAGGATTTATGATTATTTGGAGACGCATAGCGTGATTAAAGGCAGTTAGCAAAACTTTGTGAGAAGCAGGTCATGCCTCACAAAGCTTGTTGAGTTATTTGAGGAGGTGACGAGACCGGTTGACGAAGGTCGAGCAGTGGATGTAGTCTACATGGACTTCAGCAAGACATTTGTTAAGGTTCCCAATGGTCGGCTCATTCCTCAAGACAGCAGGTATGAGATACAGGGAGGCTTAGCTCCCTGGATTCAGAATTACCTGGCTGGCAGAAGGCAGAGAGTAGTTGTCGATGCAAAGTATTCTGCCTGGAGGTCACTGGCGAATGGTGTCCCGCAGAGCTGAGTTTTTGGGCCTCTGCGCTTGGTACTTTTTTTAAATGACTTGGATGAGGAGGTTGAGGGGTGGGTAATTAAATTTGCCCATGATACAAAGGTTGGAGGTGCCGTTGATGATATCCTGGGCTATTGTAGGCTGCAGCGTGACATTGACAGGATGCAGAGTTGGGCTGTGAAATGGCAGATGGAGTTCAACCTGGATAAATGCGAAGTGATGCATTTTGAAAGGTCGAACTTGAATGCAGAATATAGGATTAAAAACAGGATTCTTGGCAGTGTGGAGGAACAGCGGGGTCTTGGTGTTCAAATGCAGAGAATCCTCAAAGTTGCTACCCAAGTAGATAGGGTTATTCAGAAAGGATATTCTGTTTTGGCTTTCGTTAACGGGGTATTGAGTTTCAAAGCCACGAGGTTTTGATGCAACTCTGCAAAGCCCTGGTGAGACCACACTTGGAATACTGTATCCAGTTCTGGTCGCCCTATTATAGGAATGATACGGAGGCTTTGGGGAAGGTGAAAAGAAGGTTTACCAGGATACTGTCTGGACTGGAAGGCTTGTCTTATGAAGAGAGGTTGATAAAACTCGGACATTTCTCTCTGGAGAAGCAAACACCGAGATGATAGTCAGACACTTTTCCCCAGGGCATGATTGACTGCACGAGGAGTCATAGTTTTCAGGTCTTAGGAGGAAGATACAGAGGAGACTTCAGAGATAGGTTCTTTACACAGAGAGTTGTGAGCACATGGACTGCATTGCGAGCGGCTGTGGTGGAAGCAGTCATTAGGCACATTTAAGTGACTGCTGGACACGCACATAGACAGCGGTAAATTGAGAAGGGCGTATGTTAGGTTATTTTATTTTAGATTAGGAATAAGCCTCAGCAGAACATCGTGGGCCGAAAGGCCTGTTCTGTGCTGTACTTTTCTATGTTCTATGTCATATGTTCTATTATGAGATACGCTGACGCCACCTTGAGAATGCAATTCTGATATTTACATATTAAAGAACCTAAACCATCATATCCCATTTCAAAAGATGATAGGCGTAATTTAAATTTGTTTAAGAAGTATAACCTGGTGTTGTGTGATTTCTTGTTTAAACAACTAAAGTTGTCATTGTCCTGTAACAATTTTGGTGTACATTCTGTGTTGTACGATCATGTTCCACAGCCACTTGATGAGGAGGCAGCGCCTTGTAAGCTAGGGCTTCTAAATAAACTTGTTGGACTATGATAAGGCGTTGCGTGATTTTTAACTTTGTCCACCCTAGTCTAACACTGGCACCTCCAAATCATTCCTCTCTGACTGAATCCTTCAGTGTTTTCACCCGCCACCAACTCCATGCAATGGCGTGGGAAGGCAAGCAAAGAGGGAAATTTGTTTCGACTCTGCTCCCGGGGACAGACAATTTCTGTTTAGACCACATTGGAGTAGTAGCCCATTGGAACTGACCAGCTTGATGTTGAAAAATAGGGAGCTAAGGCATTTGTTATCATTCCTTTGGTGGTTGGGTTCTGGTAACGATTTGTGATAGCATGCTGCAACTTCACGCGTCGAAATAGTTCATATGTTGCTCTGTGTGAGTTTGCTGAACTGTTAATGAACAGTAAGGTAATGTATTTAATAGTGAAACATTTTCTGTTTAACCATTCTGTTTCGTTTCATTGGAACCCACTGAATAATGTAATTTTGATGGAAGGTGACAGACGGTTCTAAGCTGAAAGAATTACCCAGAAAGAAATTCTATTTTCCTGGCCAATTCATTTGCGTTGTGCTACAATAGGGAATCCGCATGTTCTCAGCTAATCGCTTTGCTTGCATTGGTAGAAAGACACTCTGTCAGGAGTGTGATGGAATACTTCCCACTTGCCTGGATGGGTCTAGCTCCAACAAACTTTCAAGACGCTCGATACCTTGCAGGACAAAGTAAGCCACTTCTTTCTCACCACATCCACAAGCATCGAGTGCCTCCACAACCAATGCTCAGGAGGAGCGGTGCGTACTATCTATAAGGTGCACGGTAGAGGTTCATCACAAACCCTCAGACAGCAACTGACCACTTCCATCCAGAAGTACAAGGCCAATAGATACATGGGAACACCACCCCAGCAAGTTCCCCTCCAAGTTTCTCACATTCCTGATTTGCAAATATAGCACGGTTTGTTTCGTAAAATTGGGTTGAATTCCCTGACTACCCTCCCTTGTAATTATGTGGGTTGACATATAGCACATGCACAGCAGCAGTTCAAGAAGGCAGCTCACAAACAACTTCCCACGGGAGAGCTAGGGAAGGGTAATAAAAACTAACCCAGCCATCGATGCCCATATCCCATGAGTGAACTTTTAAAACTCATTTATCCGTCTGGAAACAAAATGACCCTACTGTGCGTTTACTTGATGAGTTTTATTTTTTCATAACACAAGGAATTCACGTAACCAGGTAGTTTACTGTGTTACTGATCTTTGCTCTGAACCTAGACAATGTTACGACATAAATAAATGTGTTCGTGCAGCAAGTTAGATTCTGCAACATGAAACCAACTTTCCTCAAGTGAAATAGAAAAGGCGAGTAATCATCTGGATGGATTCCTTGAATGATATAATATAAGAAATCTATAACAGTGATTAACCACAGGAGGATGAAGCTCCCAGATATGGCGAAGAGCGAAATCATAGATTTCTTTCTGCTCTCCATCTCTGGGTCTCTGCGTTTCTCTCCTTTGATCTGACACTTTAACCCCTTTCGGACTTGACTGGTTATTAAAATGTGTCTGACTGTCAGAGCATTGAGCAACAGAATTAAAACGAATGGTAGTAAAGGGGTAAAAACCGTGTCAAGTCAATCGAATGCCACCCACCAAGTCTCAGTATAGTAGCTTGACTTTCTTTTACAGTAGAATGGCACATTATTGATAATCCACCGAGGCTCAATTGTAAAATTGATGGGGAAATTTTTCAAAAAAGAACAGAGTGCATGTTGTTGTTAGAACCACAGTTGCAGTTTTCTCAGTGCAATATTTTGTTCTCAGCTACTGACAATGTTACGACATAAATAAATGTGTTCGTGCAGTTCATAACAAAGCTATAGCTCAAGTTCGTTAGATGGGTCAGTGTTTGTTCAATGTGTGTAGGAGAGTTTCCTGACACAATATGTAGACAGGCCAACAAGAGGTGAGGCCATACTGGATTTGGTTCTGGGTAACGAACCAGGTCAGGTGTTAGAATTAGAGGTAGGTGAGCACTTTGGGGATAGTGACCATAATTCGGTGATTTTTACTCTCGTGATGGAGAGGGATAAGTGTGTACTACAGGGCAAGAGTTATAGCTGGGGTCACGGAAATTATGATGCGGTGAGGCATGACATAGGATGTGTGGCTTGGAAAAGTAGACTCCAAGGCAAGAGTGTAAATGATATGTGGAGCTTGTTCAAGGAGCAACTATTGAGTGTCCTTGATAAATATGTACCTGTCAGGCAGGGAGGAAAGGGTCGTGCGAGGGAGCCGTGGTTTAATAAGGAATTGGAATCCCTTGTTAAATGGAAGAGGGCGGCCTATCTCAAGATGAGACGTGAAGGTTCAATTGGGGCGATTGAGAGTTATAGGTAGCCAGGAAGGACCTGAAGAGAGAGCTAAGAGCAGCAAGGAGGGGACATGAAAGGTCCTTAGTCGGTAGGATTAGGGAAAACCCTAAGGCTTTCTATAGGTATGTTAGGAATAAAAGAATGACTAGGGTAGGAATAGGTCCAGTCAAGGATAGTAGTGGGAAGTTGCGTGTGGAGGCGGAAGAGATTGGGGAGACACTGAATGAATACTTTTCTTCAGTATTTACTCAGGAACAGGGCATTGTCGTTGATGCGAATACTGAGTCACAAATAAGTAGAATGGATGGCTTTGAGGTATGTAGAGAAGAGGTGTTGGAAATCCTGGAAAAGGTGAAAATAGATAAGTCCCCTGGGCCTGATGGCATTTATCCTAGGATTCTCTGGGAAGCAAGGGAGGAGATTGCAGAGCCATTGGCCTTGATTGTTATGTCCTCTTTGTCTACAGGAGTAGTGCCAGAATATTGGAGGATAGCAAATGTGGTTCCCTTGTTCAAAAAGGGGAGTAGGGATAACCCTAGTAACTATAGGCCGGTGAGTCTCACTTCTGTTGTGGGCAAAGTCTTAGAGAGAATTGTAAGGGATAGGATTTATGCACATCTGGATAGGAATAATGTGATCAAGGATAGTCAGCATGGTTTTGTGAAGGGCAGGTCGTGCCTCACAAACCTTATTGAATTCTTTGAAAAGGTGACGAAGGAGGTTGATGAGGGGAAAGCGGTAGATGTGGTATATATGAATGTTAGTAAGGCGTTTGATAAGGTTCCCCATGGTAGGCTACTGCAGAAAATACGGAGATATGGCATTGAGGGTGAGTTGGAGGTTTGGATTAGGAATTGGCTGGATGGAAGAAGACAGAGGGTAGTAGTTGATGGCAAAGTTTCTTCATGGAGTGCCGTCACTAGCGGTGTTCCGCAAGGATCTGTTTTGGGACCATTGCTGTTTGTCATTTTTATAAATGACCTGGAAGAGGGGTTAGAAGGTTGGGTGAGCAAGTTTGCGGATGATACGAAAGTCGGAGGAATTGTTGACAGTCAGGAAGGATGTGGCAGGTTACAGCAGGATATAGAGAAGCTGCAGAGCTGGGCAGAAAGGTGGCAAATGGAATTCAATGTAGCCAAGTGTGAGGTGATTCACTTTGGGAAGAATAACAAAAAGATGGGGTACTGGGCTAATGGTCGGATACTTGGTAGTGTGGATGAGCATAGGGATCTTGGTGTCCATGTACACAGATCTATGAAAGTTGCCACCCAGGTAAATAGTGCGGTGAGGAAGGCATATGACGTACTGGCTTTTATTGGTAGAGGAATTAAGTTCCGGAATCCTGAGGTCATGATGCAGTTGTATAAGACTCTGGTGCGGCCGCATCTGGAATATTGTTTGCAGTTTTGGTCGCTATACTATAGGAAGGATGTGGAGGCAGTGGAACGGGTGCAGAAGAGGTTTACCAGGATGTTGCCTGGTATGGAAGGAAGATCGTATGAGGAAAGACTGAGACACTTGGGGCTGTTTTCATTAGAGAAAAGAGGGTTTAGGGGTGACTTGATTGAGGTGTACAAGATGATTAGGGGGTTAGATAGGGTTGACAGTGTGAACCTTTTCCCGCGTATGGAGTCGGGTATTACAAGGGGGCATAGCTTTAAATTAAGTGGGGGTCGATATAGGACTGAAGTTAGCGGTAGGTTCTTCACTCAGCGAGTCGTAAGTTCATGGAATGCCCTGCCAGTAGCAGTGGTGGACTCTCCCTCTTTATGGGCATTTAAGCGGGCATTGGATAGGTATATGGAGGATAGTGGGTTAGCATAGGTTAGGTGGGCTTGGATCGGCGCAACATCGAGGGCCAAAGGGCCTGTACTGCGCTGTATTCTTCTATGTTCTACAACAAATTGTTACAAATCTGTCTAAGGAGAAAGTGACGGTGAACCAGACAGAACAATCGGTAGCAGCAAACGTTAAGACCCGAGCAACACTACACACAGGAGGGATGGCCAAAAAACAGAGTGGGCAATAATAATAGGTAAATCTCCTCAGTATCATACCAGAGATAATGACCATCAGATCGGCAACTGCCATAAGCACCAGGTAACGAGTAGTGGAACGAGAAACTCCGCAATTTCCTAGGGAAAGGATAACAATCACCAGCAAATTAACTGTGGAAGACAAATGGGAAAGGAAGCAATGAATGATTGATTAGAAACTACTTCTCCTGTTCCAACGAAAAGCAGTAAGATTTTACCACCGAAACCCAGTGCACTGTCTGAGTGGAAGTGGCTGGTGTTGAGTGGGTTTGAAGTCTAAGCCTTTTGGAGCCACCTCAGATGCTCCTCCAGCCCAGTCGTTTCAGAGATCATGGAGTTTTGACAGAAGTTGAGCGCATGCTAGGAGAGCAAAAGGAATTCCAGGTAACTATTTGAATGATTGGAGTAGACACTTTAAGTTATCAGCTCCAACTCTGACAAGAGGAGAACCCCAACTCACTCATAGGGCTCGTGATTGGACTGTCAATAAAGCAATCTCAAGCCTCCTTTGATTGGTTTATTTTCCACTCTTAGCACTGAATGAAATTCTGGTCAGAGTCACATCAGGATCAGGAAAAAATGATTATCAAAAACTGCACAAGATTTCAATCAAGACACACAGGACAACATTCCTCAGCATGCACGGGCAGGTTAAGGACAATTTGTGCGTGTTAGGACTGCTGATAAATGAACACTGTAAATCTACACATATGTACATGACAAGTATCTCAACATGCAGGCAGAAGGAGGGATATCTCCCAAGACTGGAATTACTTGATCAAAGACAGTGAGGAAGAAAGATTTTCCCGAAGATATGTTAGTTAGATAAAGCTTTGCAAATTACATTGCGGCACGTATCCTTCGATTCCTGGACTTACAGAAAAAAAAATGACATCCGATTTAAAGTTCAAAACTGATGAAGCATCCAATGCTGTTTGCGGAAGAGAGTTCCAAACCTTTCGAATCGTTTGTGTGGAGAAGTGCTTCCTAACATCTCTCATTAACTTTCTCTCCCCAATACTCATATTGTGCTCCTTCATTCTAGAATCTACCAGAAATGGAAATAGCTAATCTTTCCTCTTTTTTGCCATTAATATTTTGAAGGATTTCGCTCAGATCATCCCTTAAACTTCAAAATTCGAGCGAAATCAGGCTTCATTTGTACAACAAAAGCAGAGATTTCACAGTGGGACTGACAACATCTATATGAGAGAAAGCTGAGTTAATGTTTCCAGTCCAGTGACCCTTCTTCAGAACTAACCTGCCTGATCGCTCCGCATAACTTCAAATCATGTGAAAGTGGAACAGTTGATACAACACTGACATCTGAAAATGCTGCAGCAGCAGTGAAGTTGGGTATCTCTGTCAGTGGAGAATTGTACCAAGAATGCTGCTCAGTGAATTGGGATCACTGTTCTGGTGTCTGGAAAAGGCTAACCAGTAGTGAACTGGAGACATTATTCTTAAACAGCAAAAGGTTAAGAGCATATTATCAGCAGATTTAAACAAATTCAATTGTCATGAAGCCTTACCAGGAATGCCAGCAAAGGCAAGGGTGGTGTAGAAGACCAGGTGATCAATTGGTTGAAACATTTCTTCCATGCGAGATGATAAGTCCCTTCAGGCAACTGGCAAGCTCCTTGTTTGAAACTCTGAGCTGATGCATTCCCCGAAATGCTGCCTTATTACTGTGTGGAAGCTCCTTGGGGAGATCGAAGTTACACCATGACTCTATTTCGCAGCTTTTGTTTGCTGTTTTCCAATTTTCTGTCAATGAACAATTTAATTACAATAATAAACTTAATGCCAATTGTCAAGGATGTTATTGCTCAGTACATCATAATGAAATAAGAAAAACACAAAATCTGGAATTTTACAGCAATAACACTGTCCACGCAAACACAATGAGTTCTATCCTTAGATTAGAACTATTTCAACCAATGCTGCATCAAGATAGTTTATTCCAAGTGTGAAAATATTTTTCAGAACTGTTCTCCTTTACTCTTGTCTTAGACGTCAGGCCCGCTGGTCTATCGTTCCCTGGTTTGTACTTAACACCACACTAAAACAGTGACACGACGTTTGCCAACCTTCAGTCTTCCAGCATCTCACCTATGACTATCGATGATATAAATATCTCAGCAAGGGGCCCAGCAATCACTTCCCTAGCGTCCCACAGAGTTCTAGGGTACACCTGATCAGGACCTGGAGGTTTATCCACTTTTATATGTTTAAAGACATCCAGCACTTCCTCCTCTGTCATATGGACATTTTTCAAGGTGTCCCCATCAATTCCCCCCATTCTATATCTTCCATGTCCTTTTCCACAATAAACACTGATGCAAAACACTCGTTTATTATTTCCTCCATCGCCAGCAACGCCACACAATGGCGGCCTTGTTGATATCTGAGGGGCCCTATTGCAGAACATAGAACATAGAACAATACAATGCAGAACAGGCCTTTCGGCCCTCGATGTTGCGCCGACCTGTGAACTATTCTCAGCTCATCTCCCTAACTATTCCATCATCATCCATGTGCTTATCCAAGGATTGTTTCAATCTCTCCAATGTGGCTGAGTTAACTACATTGGCAGGTAGGGCATTCCATGCACTTACCACTCTCTATTTAATGAACCTGCATCTGACATGATCTTAAATCTATCAGCCTTCAATTTGTAGTTATGTCCCCTCATACAAACTGACGTCATCATCCTAGGAAAACGGCTTTCACTGTCTACCCTATCTAACCCTCTGATCCTCTTTTACGTCTGTATCAAATCCCCCTTAGCCTTCTTCTTTCCAATGAGAACAGCCCCAAATCTCTCAGGCAACATACTGGTAAATCCCCTCCACAACCTTTCCAATGCTTCCACATTACCTTTCCAAACGCACATACTCGATATCCAGCATTGTCCACAAAGTCCAGACACATTCAATTTTAAACGCAATGCCACCAGCCCAGCTGCAGCTTGTCGTGTTGACAAATATCGTCTGGAGAACCGTATCTTCAACGATCGCACACTGTGCTCCTTGGTACTAACAGACCTTTGGAGTCATGGTGATATGCTGCTGAGCAACTGCTACGACCCTTATGCCAAATGCATTTGAATTGTAATCTAACAGTGGGATTCTTTTCGCTCCCGAATGAGACAGTTGCTTTGGTGTCAGCAACTGCTCAGAACTCAGTTACACGTTTTGTTCAATGGCTCATGTTGCTTATGCAATCTTCGCCTGACAGCACATTCAGCAAGTTATCACGCCTTCCTGCAGCGTTTGTCAGCGACAGATCATTTGCTAAGATGATTGCTTCAGATAGCGCTACATCCTACACTTGAAAGTGGAAAAGATGGAAACATTTATAGGCTGAATAGCCTGTCACTATTTTCCGGGCGCGTCAGAGGCTGGGAGCTGATCTTATAGAGGATTTTCAATCATGAGGGACATGAAAAGGGCAAATACACAAGTTCCTTTCGCTCAGGTGGGGCAGTGCAGAACTAGAGGGTATAGATCTGGTGTGGGAGAGTGAAAATTCGAAAGTCAGTGAGGGGCAACGGCTTCACGCGGAGTGTGGTGCTGGTTTGGAATAGGTTGCCAGATGAGTTGTTAGCGGCTGGTACAATTCCAATACTTCGAAGGAATCTGGACGTGTATTTGAATAGCAAGGGTTTAGAGAGAAATGGGTCAAGTGCTTGCAATCGCGGCAGGATCGGTTTCGGAGGTCTGTTGGACATGGACGAGTTGGACTGAAGTCTGTGTTGTCCGTGCTGTCCACATCTCATGGCTCTATGATATTGCTGCACACTTTGCTAACAGGGTGAGAGGGTGATATGATAACTCCAATTTTGATCCATGAGAGTTGAGAAAGCGAATTCATTCCCCGGGAAGACGTGTGAAAAGTATTGATAGAGATCCAGCAAAATAAAATGAACACATTTTTGATTTGATTTAAAACCTGAACTCTGTTTCTCGTCCGAGACTGTGCCCGCTCTGCTTCATACTGCATACATTTCATGTGCTGCATTTGGATTCTCCTTAATTCTGTTTGCCAAATCTCTCTCATGCCCCCTTTTTGCCCTCCTGATTTCCTTCTTAAGTGTACTCCTATTGCCTTTGTTCTCTTCCAAGAGTTCATTCGATCTATCTTGTCTATACCTGACAGATGCTACCTTCGCTTTGTTCACCAAATCCACGATTTCTTTACTCATCCAGCATTCCCTTGACCTACCAATCTTTCCTCCCAACCTGACAGGAATATGCAGTCTCTGCACTCTCGTTATCTCGTTATCTCATTTCTGAAGGCTTCTCATTTTCCAGCCATCCTTTCACCTGTGAATATCTGCCCCAAGCAGCTTTTGAAAGTGTGTGCCCAATATCATCATAATTAGCCTTCCTCTAGTTTAGAACTTCAACTTTTAGATCTGGTCTACCGTTTTCCGTTTACCGTATTATAATTAATAATATTATGATTGCTGGCCCCATACGTGCACACACATAGTTAATCAGAAAATTTTCATAATACATACTTAAGAAATTCCACTCCATTTAAACCCTTAACACTATGGCAGTCCCAGTCTATGTTTGGAAATCCCCTACCATAACCATCCTATTATTCTTACAGATAACTGATAACTCTTAACAAATCTGTTTCTCAATTTACCTCTGTCTATCAGGGTCCCTGTTGTACTCAGTGCCATGATCTATATGTCAGCCTTACTTCATCAGTCTAATTCCCCATTCTGTCTATCTCCTTGTCTCCTGTATGTATTCAGGAAGTTCCTGTCTCCATAGACCTCCCAGTTGCTGAGTGTCTCGTCCATCACGTCATTGAAGATGGTTTGTTATCCAGGGGAAGAAACGTTAATGGAGGCCTGGAGCTTTAAATAAATCCTGCAGCTAGGTAGGATCACACACTGTGAACAGAACAGGGATCAATAGGAGGGCTCCAATCATCGACTAACAAAGTGTGGCATAGATACATGTCTGGAGGTGGAGCACAGTACGGACACAATCCAAGCTTAATCACCATCCCTAATTTAATGTATGTTGTAATAAGACGGCATAAGGAGTTCACAGTCATCGATCCAGAACTGTACTGTCGAGTGGGCATCAGTACAACACAGGTGAAAGCAGCGCTACCAAGAGACGGCGGCAATGCTTCCTGGGATCCTTGTGTTCTGTGTTCCCTCTCTGAAACTGTATCTGTTGCACATTTATTCGACCATGCTAACTCCTATAACAGTTACCATCATTGTAACCTTCTCGTCTCTCGCTTATTTCTCCACCTATTTGAAACGTACTCAAACCCAGACTATCATCCCTATCTCTGTAAATTGTGATTGTTTCCATAGCATGTCTTATCTCGGTATCCTTCTCGTCCAGTAACTGGAGACATGTAGCACAGAAACAGACTCTGCAATCCATCTCGTCCATGCGAACCAGGTTTCCTAAACGCATTTTCCTGCGTTTGGCCCATATCTCTTCAAACCTTCTCCACTCCATGTACCTGCTCAAGTGTCTCCCCCATGTTTTCGTTGTACTTGTTTCTAACATTTCCTCTGGAAGTTCGTTCCATACATAGAAAATAGAGAATCGATCATTCAACACTGCAGTGCAATGCAGGCCCTTCGGTCCTCGATGTTGCGTGAAACTGTCAAAATAAGCTGAAGCCCAGTCTACCCGACACTATTCCATTTTAATCCATATGTCTGTCCAATGACCATTTAAATGTCCTTAAAATTGGAGTGTGTACCACTGTTGCAGGCAGGGCATTCCACAACCGTACTACTCTATGAGTAAATAAACTAACTCTGACATCTGTCCTATTTCTATCACGCCCCGAATTTAAAGCTATGTCCCCTCACGCAAGCCATCACCATCTGAGGAAAAAGGCTCTCATCGTCCACCCTATCCAAACCTCTGATCATCTCATATGTTTCACTTAAGACTCCACTCAACCTTCTTCTCTCTAATGACAACAGCCACAAGTCCCTCAGCCTTCCTTCGTAAGACCTCCCCTCCATACCAGTAAACATCCCAGTAAATATCTTGTGAACCCTTTCCAAAGCATCCACATTCTTCCTATAATGTAGCAATCGGAGTATGTGCAATACTCCAACACCACCCGTACCAGAAATTTGCACAGCTGCAGCATGACCTCATGGCTCCGATACACAATTCCTCTATTAATAAAAGACAAAACAACGTAGGGCGTCTTAATACCTTTATCAACCTGGATGGCAACTTTCTGTGTTTGGACACAGACATCTCTCTGTCTATTTACACTACCAAGACACTTACCACTAGCCCAGTCCTCTGTATTCCTGTTACTCCTTCCAAAGTGAATCACCTCACAGTTTTCAACATTAAACTCCATTTGCCACCTCTCAGCCGAGGGCTGCAGCTTATCTATGTCCTCCTGGAACCAACAACATCCTTTGGCACTATCCACAACTCTAGCGACCTTCATGTCATTCGCAAATTCACTAAACCATTCTTCTACACCCTGATCCCAATCACTTGTAAAAATGACAAACACCAGTGGCCCCGAATGAGATCCTTGTGGTCCAACACGAGTTAATGAACTCCAGGATGAACACTTCCATTCAACCACAACTCTTAGTCTTCTTTCAGCTCGCCAAGTTCTGACCTGAACCGCTAAACCACACTCAATCCCATGCCTCCATATTTTGTGCAATAGCCTACCGTAGGGAACTTTATAAAACGACTTACTGAAATCCATGTTCATCACATCAAACCGCTTTACCCTCACCCACCTGTTTCATCACCTTCTCAAATAACTCAGTAAGTTTTGTGAGGCATGATTTACCCTTCACAAAACCGTGTTGACTATCCCTAATTAACATATTCTTTTCTCAATCGTTATAAATCCTATCTCTTACAACCCTGTCCAACATTTTGCGCACAACCGAAGTAAGGCTCATTGGCCTATAATTGCTAGAGTTGTCTCAACTCCCCTTCTTGAACAAGGGAGCAACATTTGCCATCCTCCAGCTTTCTGGCACTGTTCCTGTAAACAATGACAAAATAAAGACCAAAACCAAAGACTCTGCAATATCCTCCTTGGCTTCCCAGAGAATCCTCGGATAAATCCCATCTGTGCCAGGGGTCTTATCTACTTTCACACGTTCGATAATTGCTAACACCACCTCGTTGTGAACCCTCCTCCAATCTAGTCTGGTAGCCCGTATCTCAATATTCTCATCGATAACATTGTCGTTTTCCATCACGAATGCTGATAAAAAAATATCCACTTAGATAAACTATCTCCTCTGACTCCACACACACTTCCTACTACTATCCTTGATTGGACCTAATCTTACTCGAGTCATTCTTTTGTTCCTGATAAACCTTCCGAGTTTTGCTTGATACTATCCGCCAATGGATTCTCATGTCCACTCCTGGATCTCCTCAGCTCTCGATCAAGGTCTTTCCTAGTTAACCTGTACTTCTCAAGAACCCTAACTGAGACATCACATCTCATCCTAACATAAGCCTTCTTCTTCCTCTTGACAAGAGATTCAACTTCTTGAGTAAACTTGGTTCCTTCACTCGACACCCTCATCCCTGCCTGACAGTCATATACTTATCAAGGACAAGTGGCTGTTCCTCGAATAAGCTTCACATTTCAATTGTGCCATGCTATACAGTGTCCTTCCACATCCTATGCATCCTAAATCTTGCCTAATCACATCATAATAGCCTTTCCCCCAGCTATAACTCCTGCCCTGCGGTATATGCACATCCGTTTCCAGCGCTAAAGTAAATATAACCGAATTGGTAAGGTTCCAGAACATGTTAAGATCAATAATCACAGGAATTACAGAAACACAGCTGATGGAGGGACTGGGCTCGCAGATCATTGTTCCAGAGGACAGATTCAACAGGAAGGATAGAAGGGGAGTCAAGGGAGGAGAGGGAGTGGAGTTTTTGATCAGTGAAAACATCACTGCAGCACTGAGAGAGGATATTCCTGGGGATCGCCCAGTAAAGCTGTTATGGAACTGAGAAATAAGAATGAATAATCAGTTTGATACGACTGTACTACAAGCCCGCAGCGGGAAATTGAGCAGCAAATATGTCGGAAATCTCAGATACCTGTAAGAAGGATAGGGTTGTAACGGTAGGGGATTTTAACTTTCCAAACCTAGACTGGGGGACTGTCATTATGTTCACAGTTCGGATGGGAGGGATTTGTTCAGTGTGTTCAAGAAAACTGGAGAAAAGGATAAAACCTGACCTCCCTTCGAGAAACAAGGTAGAGAAAGGGGCTGAAGAGTTTGTGGTGGGGCAGCAGTTTTGCAAAGTCACCACTATTCTATTAGTTTGAAAATAGCGATGAAAAGGACAGGCCTGGTCCACAAGTTAAAGGTCAAAACTGGCCTTGCCCCAGTCCAGAATGTAGTAGGCAAGACTGTCCAAAAATTGATTCGTGGAGGCTATTTGCAAGTAAAGGAACGTCGGGCAAGTGGGACTCTTTCAAAAGAGAGATAAATTAATATTTCAGGGCTAGCATATTCCTGTTAGTGTGAAGAACAATGCTGACACAAGTGGGATACACTGGATGACTGGGGATATTGAGGTTCTGGTCAAGACAAAAGGGGGCACATGTCCTATATAGCCAGCTGGATTAAGTCAATCCCTTGAAGAACATTGTGGGTGTAGTAACACTCTGAAGAGGGAAACCATGAGGGCCTAAAGGGGAACTGACAGAGCTTTGGCAGAGAAGGTTCAGGAAAATCCAGAGAGATTCTAAAAGTATATTAACAATAGAAGATTAACTCGGGACAGAATGTGACCCCTTAAAGTCATCTATGTGTGAACCCACAGGAAATGGGCGAGATCCAAAACAAACACTTCACGTCAGAACTTACTGTGGAAAACACAGTGGGGAAGCAGGGAAATAAACAGTGATATTTTCAAACGAGTCCACATTGGAGAACAGGAGGTGCTAAAGGTTTTCAAACACATTAAAATTAGACAACTCTCTGGGAACCAATCAAGTATATCCCATGACATTGGGGTAAGTTAGGGAAGAAACTTACAATGATATTTCTATTACTGACAGCCGCGGGTGGTGAGCTGGGAGCCTGGAGGTTGCCGAATGTTGTGCCAGCATTTAGGAAAGGCTGCGATGGAAAACCAGGGACATAAACACCAATTAGCTTGATGTCAGTGGTGCAAATGTTGTTGGAAGCAATTCCGCAGGACAGGACTTGCATGCATGTGGAAAGGCAACGCTTGATTGGGGAGAGTCAGCACAGCATTGTGCATACAAAGTCGTGTCTCTCAAATTTGATAGAGTTTGTTGACGAGGTGACCAAGAAGATGGATGAAGGCAGAGCACTAGACGTTGTCTATCCTGACTTCAGCAAGGCCTTTGACAGGGTTTAGCCTGGTGCACTGGTTCGTCAGGTTAGATCACATGGGATCAGGGAGAGCAAGACAAATGGACATAAAATGGGCTTGACTGTAGGAGACAGTGGATGATGGGAGAGGGTTGTTGTGCAGACTGGGGGCCTCTGACAAGCGGTGTACCATAAGCATTGGTGCTGGGATCACGCATGTGCATTATTGACATAAACAAGAATATATAAATTATTGTTAGTAAGTTTGTGGATAATAAAATAAGTGTTATAGTGGGCAGTGAATACAATTATCAAAGGTGCTCTTAAGCAACTGAGCCAGTGGGTCAAGAAATGAAAGATGGAGCAGAATTCAGGTGTTGGATGTTGTTAAGATAAACCAGGGACGACTAACACAATTAATGGCAGAGCTCTGGACAGTGTTGTCGAACGGAGAGAGACCAAGGGATGCAGTTACATTGTTCCTTGGAAGTGGTGTCACAGGTGGACAGGATGGGGAAAGCAACATTTGGTACACATGATATTTGTATCATTATCTTTCATATTTCCATCGGGTGTAGGTGGCTGAGGGGTGACCTTATAAATGTTTATAAAAACGTGAGGGGTATACGTAGGGTGAATAGTGAAGGTCTCTACAGCAGGGTAGGGGAATCATAACTAGAGAGCAAAAATATGAGGTGGGAGAGGAAATACTTAAAAGCGACCAGAGGGGCACATTTCCACACAGAGAATGGTGCACATATTGAATGAGCTGCCGCTGAAGTGGTAGAGAAAAGTACAATGACATCATGGAAAAGACATTTGGGAAGGTACATGGAGAGGAAAAGGTTTGATGGGATAGGGACCAAATGCAGGCAAATGCGACTCGTTCAGGAACCGTGCTCAGCACAGACTAGTTGGATGGAAGAAACCGTTTCTGTTCTGCATGGCTCTTTCTCCAGTTACTGGAGGAGGAGTCTACTGAGGTAAGGTATGTTGTAGGCACTGAAGCAAGTTACAGAGATAGAGATGGTAGTCTGGAATGCAGTATATTTCAAATATGTGGAGGGTCTATCGGGACGGGAGGAGGTTACAGGGACAGGAACTGTTATAGGAGTTAAAAATGATTGAAAACACTGGTCCACGAGACATTGTATATGTACAGTTGGGGAACACAGAGCAGAAAGATCCCAGGCAGCATTCCCACACACTCATGGAAAGCCTGCTTTCCCCTCTGTTATACTGATGTTCGCTAAGACATCACAGGCCTGGATTGATAATTGTGACACTCCCGATGCTGTCTCAATGCAACAAAACTTACAGTAGGGCTGGTGATTCACCTAGGGTGTGTCTGTACTGTGCTCCCCCTCCAGAACTGTATCTAAGTTGTCTTGTTAGCCGGTGTTTGGAGCCCTCTCATTGCTCTCTGATCTGTGCACTGTGGGTGATCTTACATCACTGCAGGATTTATTGAAGATTCCAGATTTCCCTGTCCTTTGTCTCTCTGGCTGACCAACCATCTTCAATGTGGTGAAGGACGAGACACCCAGTAGTTGGGAATTCTATTGAATCAGGAGCTTCCTGATTACCTGCAGGAGACAGAGAAATCGACAGGATGGGAAATTAGACTAACGTAGTGAGGATTACACATGGAGACTGGCAGTAATTCCCACAGAGATCTGGAAAATCCCAGTCTCCATTCCTGGTCTGTGCTGTTGTGTCTCTGTGGAGTGGAGAATTCTGTAGGCTCAAAACCTGGAGCAGCTGTAAGAGTGAGAGACACTGACAGAGGCAGAAGTTGGACCCACACAGTGAGGGATACCACATGGAGAGATACTGAGTGATATCACCAGAGTGTAGGAAGGTATCAGGATCAAACAATCATGAAAGAAAAACATGTTTGTCTCGATGACGCACTGGTATCAGTGTTCAGGGATGAATAGCCTGTGAGCAGGCGAAGTGATGGCCTCGTGGTGTTATTGCTAAAGCATGTATCCCAAACCTCAGCTAATGTTCGGGGGAGGAAGGTTGAATTTGAAATAAACTATTTTAAAAATATTGATGTCAATCCATCAATACCATTACTGATGTACAATAAATCCAAAAACTTCACCTTTCAAGAAAGACATCTGCCCATCCTCACGTGGTCTGCACAGCAAAGTGTTTGCCTCTCAATAACCCTTGAAATGGTCGAGCAAGTTACTCAGCTGAAGGGCAGCTAGGGCTGGGCAAGAAAGCTGGTCAGCCAGTACCACCCATAACCCATACTTGATTTTTTTTTAAAAATCCATTCCGATGGTCCCACCTGGCCAATCATGTCGATAGGTGTATGGACAGGGCCTTAAGCTGACAGAGAAGATGCGGGGACAGGATTCAGGTGAAAGAAGCTTTCCAAATCCAAAGAGAAAAGGTGACGCATCAGAACAGAATGGGAATGTGGCCGGAGACAAGCAAAAAGGAACAGGATGGGACAGAGTTTAATTAAAACTATACATCAGTGAATCGATTTGTGACAGGAAATTGTGGGAAAGAGTAAGTTATGTCTTTTTTTTAATGGTCAAAGTTTCTTCAATAAGGTGGATAGATTTGTGACACAGAGGTGAAAGAGATTTAAACACCAGAGATGTGTGGTTACAGTGCGAACAAAAGGTGGAAAATAAATACTCAATATTTCACAAGCGTGCAGAAACTCGGGCAAAATGGGCAACGCTAAAAATAATGGATAACAAAGGCATTACAGAGAAAGCATTTGGTCTCAGATCATGAAGTAGAGTCAGTCTGAATGTAAATTCTGGCTACTACTTGCCAAGGACACAAGGAGCAGAAGAGATTTAGTCACCTAACAACATTTCACTGCTCATCACTGCATTAAACAGGAACTCACTGGAACTTTTAATAAAGATATTGTGATAATTTAGTGAAACTTCAATATTCATATAATTTTGACAATCATACTGACAAGGGTGATATTCGAAGAGATTGTAGAATTTTTTTTTCAGTTTTTATTTAAATAAGAAATTGTGCAACTGGTTAAGGACATAACTACCTCAGACCGACTGTTGCGTGATGAAACTTAGTGAATGAGTACTGTGACCTGGGGATATCCTCCGGGAAATTGTGATAAAGTGCAGTTTAAATAAACATAAAGTTTTAAAGTGAATCACAGAAAGGACAAGCTACAACTAGAAACAAAAACAGCCAATTACATGAGTTTGATTGGAGAACTGACCAAGGTAAACAGGCTAAACAGACTGAAACATGTGTCTGTAAATGAACAGAGGAAAACATTTGAAGGGACAGTGTAAAATATTCAATAAAAGGACATTCCATTGAAACATTAAAATCTCAGCAAGAAATTCCCTCCTATCCCTCATTAAAGACAAAATGGATAATATTAGATTATGAGGCTTAGAAGATCACCACAAAGTACTTAAAATCCTGAAATAAGAGAGAGTTTAACCAGTAAGTATGAGAGGGATTGCGAAGGGTCTGCGAGCATGAAGAAGGCAGTGGGAAGGGGAATCATTGTCAGGGCTTAATGACACGATATGAACAGGGAGAGGTGAAAGTGCTGGAGGTGGTAAGAGTGTTGCAGAGAGTGGTCAGAGCCTGAACGATGTTACAAAGCCAGTACGGATTGCTGCAGATGGAGGTGTTTGCAGAGGTAAGGAGGGACATCTGCATTTTTATTTATTCATGCATGGGATGTGGGGGTCACTGATTGGACCAGTATTCTTTGCCCCCACTGCTAATTGCCCAGAGGGCAGATCAGGGTCGGCTATATTGCTGTGCGTCTGGATTCACGTAGAGGCCAGACCAGGTTAGAATGTCAGATGTCCTTCACTAAAGGAGGTAAGTGAACGGAATGAGTTCTTCCAACTGATCAACATGCTTTTATGGTGGCCTCACCAATGTCTTGTTCAGACAGCATGAACTGTGTACCTGCATACCTGGGTCACTGATTGACAACACGACCCAGGGCCCAAACATTTACTGTCCAAGTCCCACCTGGTTTGTCTCATCAAAATGAAACACTTCACCTTTATCTAATTAAACTCCATCTGCTATTATTCAGCCCACTATATCAGCAGTACTGTTCATCCTGTTGTATCATAGATAACCTTCTTCACTGTCCACTTTACCACATATTTCAATGTCACCCAAAAGACTGACTTACCTGGAAACCAATATTCCCATCCAAACCATTTATCCAAATAACAAACAACAGTGGGCCCACTCCACTGCTGGTCACATGCCTCCAGTCAGAAAAACAACATGTCTCCCACCACTTTCTCCTACCATCAAGGCAATTGTGTAACCAGTTCACTAGCTTCTCCTGAATGCCATATCCTTTTACACTGATCTGAGCTTATTACCCAGTTTACCAAACAGAACGTAGAACACAGAACAGTGCACCACAAGACCCTTCGGCCATGATGCCACGTCAACCTTTTATCCGATTGTAAGATCAAACTAACCTCCATACCCTTCGTTTTACTGCCACCATGTGTGTATTAAATGCATTATCCATGAGTGTATTAAATGTCCCTAATGTATCTGATTCTCCTACCACCGCTGACCGTGCATTCCACACACCCCCACACAAACTTTGTGTAAATAACCTGCATCTGAAATCTTTCCTTAACCATCCACCATGTATGCCATGATATAAAGAAGTCTCTACTTTTCACTCTCTCTGTGCCTCACATCATCTTGTTCACCTCTACCAACTCGCCCCTCACCCTTCTTCACTCCAATGAGAAAAGCCGAACCTCCCTCAACCTTTCTTCATAAGACATGCGCTCCAGCACAGGCAGCATCCTGGTAAATTTCCAATTTACCCTCCCTAAGCTTCCACTGCCTTCCTGTAATGAGGGGATGATAACTGAACATAACATCACAAGTGGGGTCTAACTCGGACTCTATAGAGTTGCAGAATAACTTCACTGCTATAAAACTCAATCCCCCATCAACTGAAAGCCAACACAACATATTCCTTCATTACAACCCTATCAGCATGGGTGCAACTTTGAGGGATCGATGGACGTGGAACCCAAGATCCCTCAGTTCCACAACACAGCCAAGTATTCTGCCTTTAACCCTGTATTCTGCATTCAAGTTCGGCCTTCCAAAATTAATCATTTCACACTTTTCCAGATTGAACTCCATCTGCCAATTCTCAGCCCAGCTCTGCGTCCTGTCAATACCTTGCTGCAACCTACAACAGACCTCCACACTATCCACCACTCCACCAACCTCCATGTCATTGACAAAATTACTAACCCATTCTTCCACACCCACATCCGAATCGTTTATAAAAAAACACTAATAGCAGAGGTCCTGCAACTGATACCTGCAGAACACCACTGTTCACCGAGCTCCATACTGAATGCTTCTCATCTATCACCATCCTCTGTCTTCTATGACAGACAGGTTTCCTGTATCCCATGCCTCTGTACTTTCTGAATGAGCCATAAAGGATTCAATAAGATTTGTGAGGGAGAGACCTGTCCCTTACAAAGCCATGCTGACTATCTCTAATCAAACTATTGTTTTCTACAGAGTCATAAAGCCGCTCTCTCAGAGTCCTCTCCAATAAATTGCATACCGCAGACATAAGAAGTGAAGTCTGTAATTCCCAGGATCATCCCTATTCACTTTCTTGAACAAGGGAGTAACATTTGCTACCCTCCAATCAACTGGTACGAGTCTGGTGGACAGTGTGGATGCAAAGGTCATCACCAAAGGTGCAGCAATCGTTTCCTTTCCTAACTTTGGGCATATCCCGTCTGGTCCAACAGACTTATCTATCTTTATGTTTTACACAATTCTCAGCACATCCTCCTTCTTAGCATCGACCTGTTCATATATATCAGTCCTTTTCACACTGTCCTCACAAATGACAAGGTGCCTCACAGTAGTGAATACTGAAGCACAGTTTGCATTAAGGATCTTCCCTACCCCCTGTCACTCCAGGCACATGTTCCCTCCACTATCCCTGACCGGCCCTACCCTCACTCTGACCATCCTCTTGTTCCTCACATAAGTGGAGAATGCCTTACGGTTTTCCTTAATCTTACCCAAAAAAAGCTTTTTCATGTCCCATTATAGCTGTCCTAAGTCCATTTTTCAGTTCTTTCCTGGCTACCTTCAGAGAGTCTCCAGAGTGTGGAAACAGGCCATTTGGCCCAACAACTCCATACGGACCTTCTGAAGAGCATCCCACCGAAAACCATTCCCCCACCCTATTATTCTCCATTTATCCTGACTAATGTGTCACTCCTGCACTTCCCTGAACACTATGGGTAATTTAGCAAGGCTGAATCACCTAATCTACACATCTTTGAATGGTAGGTGGAACCTGGGCCACCTGGAGGAACCCCACGCAGACGTGGGGAGAACGTGGAAACTCCACACAGACAATCGCCTGGGACTGGAATCGAAATCGGGTCACTGGTGCTATATGGCAGCCATGCTAGACACTGAGCCATCGTGCCGCCCCCATATAACCCTATAGAGTTCTAACGATCCTAGTGTCCTCAACCTTATGGAAGCGTCGTTGTTCCTCTGGACGAGATGTCGTACATCCCTTGGAACCTTATCAAATGCTTTGCTGAAGTCCATGTAGACAATATTGACTGCTCTGCCTTCATCTATCTCTTGGCCACCTCTTCGAAGAGTCCATCCGGTTTGTGAAATACGGTTTTCCACTCACAAAGCTATGCTGACTATCTCTAATCAGCCCTTGCCTTTCCAAATATATGTAGCTCCTTTCTCTCAGAACCTCCTCCAACAACTTACCCAGCATTGGGCTCACTGGACTGTAATTTCCTGGCTTTTCCCTGCAGCCCTTAAGTGATTGAACAGCATTAATCACCCTCCAGTCTTCCGGCACCTCACTGTGTCTGTTGATAATATAAATATCTCTGTTCGCGACACTGCAATCTCTTCCCTAGCTTCCCACAATGTTCTAGGATAAGCCTCATAAGCTACTGAGGATTGCTCTACCTTTATTTGTTTTAAGATTCCAGCACTTTCTCTTCTCTGTTGAGGATTCTTTCCAAGACCTCACTATTTATTTCTCCAGGCTCCCGATCCTCCATGTCTTTCTACATAGTAAATTCAGACAAGATTTTTTTTTGTTTAAGATCTCATCTATCTCCTCTGGTTCCACACATAGGCGACCTTATTGATATTGAAGGGGCCCCATTCTCTTCCAAGTTATTCTTTAGCCCTTACTGAAACATGCATCAAGGCTTCTGAAAATTCAAGTAGTACATTTCCCCCATATCACCACACCCCCACACCCTTATCTATTTTGCCATTCATATTCACACCGACAAATAAAATTCAACAGGCTCAAAAACACATTCTCCTTTATAAAATGTGTTTCTAAGGTTTCAGTTTTTTTATTGATAGGTCCTTTCTCACTGATTTCAGCATGCTCCTGACTTACTGTCAGGCGAATAATATTTGGTCTCAGACAGGCAGCAGAAAGGGTTGAGGGAGTTCTTGTTTATCAATCTGAAAAAGGTCGCTTACAGAGTCATCAGGTAATAGAGAAGGCAAATCAAATGCTGCGACTTATTACAAAGGGAATGGAGTCTAAAAATAGGAAGGTCTTGCTAAAACCATACGAGATATGAGTCAGACCACACCCAGAATACTATGAACAGTGTGAGTGCCCGAAGAAAAGATATGCTTATATTGGAGGCAGGTCAGAGAAGGGTCCCTTGGTTGATCCTGGGAATGGATGAATTTCCCAATAAGAGGTGGGGTAGGTTGAGGTTGAACCCATTGAAGTTTAGAAAACATGAGAGAAAAAGTGAGTGTAAGATTCAAGATTCGGAAGAGCTTTGATCAGGTAGATGCTGGAAAGTCGTAAATTAGAAAGTACAGCACAGCAATAGGCCCTTCGGCCCACCATGGCTGTGCCGACCATGATGATATTCTCAACACATGCCATCTGCCCCGACATGGTCCATATCCCTCTATTCACTGTCTGTTCAATGATGTTATTGAAAACCATCTAGTATACAATCCAGGATTCTAGCACTGATACTCATTAGTTATCTCGTGCGGATGGAGACCACTGTCACACACAGATACTGTACTGCCCTTGCTGCAAGTATATTCAGTATCCTGACTGTAGCCATATTTGCATTCCTATCACTGTTTGGTCCCTATAAAAGAATTCTGCCCAATGATTGCTGCTGTTTGTTTATTCCCAGCTCCATCCAAATCGCCTCCAAATTTTGGACTTCAGTTCCACGTGGCAATTTCATTACTGCATCAACTTTATCTTTTCTTCACACCTTGTTGCCTTTTTGCCTAGCCTGCCTCGATCCCAACGAACCTTCAATATTCCCTTTCCAGCGATTGTCATTCTGCAGCTACATCTCCGGAATGACGGTTCCATCATATCTGTTGACTGTCATTCCATCTGCCTTATGTCGAATGCAGGGAGTTATTCCTCAGCAGTGGGTGGGGGGACGGGGTGGGTGGGGGGGTTGAAAAAATGGTACAGATTACAGGAGATATGGAGGCTTACAGTAGCTCGAGGATATTAGCGTTAAACAGAGTTACATCTTGTCAAGAATGTCAGAAGGACAAAGGGGTTTGGGTAATTGGAAGAATTTATAGAGATAGAGGGAGCTGGATTAGCTTCTGGAGATAGGGATAGGGATGGATACAGGGAGAGGCAGGCAGACTGAGAGGCACAAACAGGGGGTGTTTCAGGAAGAAGATTATTGTGTGTACTAACAGAGATAAGGAAGGTTGTAGCGACTGAACACGTTCACAGATATAAGAAGGCTTCGAGGTTCAGGAAGACTACATAGACATGAAGGCAATGAAGAATGCCAGGTTACTGGTATGGAGACAGTTACACAGATGGGGAGGGTTGCACAAATTGGAAGAGGTTCCTGTGGTCAGGCGGGCTTGTGGGGACAGGGTGAAGTTTAAATTGATTAAGACTGAAGGTTTGGAGAACGATAAGGAAGTTCTGATTTTTTCACAGAAAGGAAGGGTTGTAGGAGCTGGAGAAGTTTACCCAGATAGGGACGGATGGAAAGGTTTAAGGCAAATGCATTGACATAGAGAGTGGTGTTGTTAGGAGGGGCTCACAGGGACAGACAAGACTGTGGGGTTTACAGGGATGAAGGAATTTAGTATCCACTGGAGAAGTTTCGGGATTAGGGTGCTAGTGATTGCAGAACCTGACAGAAACAGAGGGCATTGTGTGGACGAGAAAAACTTCCAAACAGAGGAAGGATTATCGCGACTGGAGGCTATTACAGAGATCACTACTACAACATGGGCCAGGATTGATGCTTGGGACTTCTGTGCTGTCTCAGTGAGGACCAGTACAGCAAAGGTGAAAGCAGGACCGTTACAAGATGGTGTGAATGAAGCCTAGAATGTTGCTGTTCCTTGCCCAGCTCTGTATCTATGTCCTGTCTTCCGGGCCTGAATACAGAAGGCCACAAACTCCTCTATGTGCTGTTTACTGTGAGTGATCTTACTCGCTCTCCATCTCTCTCTGGCTAACCAAGCATCTTCAATGAGGTGATGAAAGAGACAGGATTTAGCAACATCCTGATTACCTGCATGAGAGAGAAATAGTCAGAATGGAAAATTAGACTGATGCAGCGAGGATGACACATGTAGAATAGGAGAAAGTGAGGACTGCAGATGCTGGAGATCAGAGCTGAAAATGTGTTGCTGGAAAAGTGCAGCAGGTCAGGCAGCAACCAGGGAACAGGAGATTCCTGAAGAAGGGTTTATGCCCGAAACGTTGATTCTCCTGTTACCTGGATGCTGCCTGACCTGCTGCGCTTTTCCAGCAACACATTTTCAGCTCATGTAGAGTAGCACTGAGTCCAGCAGAGATCACAAAAATCCTAGTCTCTGTCTCTGGTCTGTGCTATTGTTGATCAGAGGATTATTTTGGCTCAGGATCTCAGACCAGCTGCAAGAGTGAGAGAAGCTGACAAAGGCAGCAATTCGACCCACACAGTGAGGGATACCACATGGAGAGATAATGAGTGCTATCACCAGAGTGCAGGAAGGTGTCAGGATCAAACAACGGCCATGGTGAAAGGGTTTCGATTCATGGTGCACGGGGATCAGTACTCAGTGACGAGTGAACTACGAGTGGGACAGCTGATGACCTCAGGTTATTCTCACCAGACTGTTCATCCAGAATTTAATGCCGGTGTCAGCTAAACCCATCTAACGGCTTAATAGCCTTTAAGAAAGAAAATCGGTTATCGACAGTAGGTCTGGCCTACATGTGACTCCAGACGCAGAGCAACGAGGTTGACTCTCCACTGTCCCTGCAATGACCTGGCAAGCAACTCAGCTCAAGTGCAGATCGTGGGGTGGGCATGAAATACTGGCCAGAAAGAGACAGCAACATCTCACGAGTGAATTAAAAACAACCGTGCTGGGAGCAATATCCTGGCCAATCATGTCAGTAGGTTTATGGACATGACTTTAAACTGTCCTAGAGGATGCTGGGACAAGGTTCAGTTGAAAGGAGCTTTCCAAATCCAAAGAGAAAAGGTGAAGCATCGGAACAGCATGGGAATGTGGCTGAAGACAAGCAGAAAGGAACAGGATGGGACAGAGTTTAACTATAACTGTACATCAGGGAATTAGGCTGTGACAGGACATTCTGGGAAAAACGTTAGTTTCAATATTCTTTCTTTGGAATGGACAAAGTACCTGCAATAAGGTAATAGACTTGTGACACAGATTAAATAATATTCGGTTACCACAAAGATGTGGTTAGAGGAGAAACAAAAGGTGGAACATAAATATTCTATTGTACCCATCCTTAAGGGTCTCAGGGAGTGCAGGATGGGTAACCCTGATAGTAATGGATAACAAAGGCATTACAGAGAAAGACTTTGGCCTCAGATGATGCAGCTGAATCAGCCTGAATGCAGATTATGAGTAATATATGTCAAAAACACAAGCAGAAGAACAGTTGTTAGGCTGCCTAACAGCATTTCATTGCTCAACACTGTTACACTTTCCAGTGAATTCCTGTGTAATGCAAAGGCACTGTGATAATTTTGGGAGACTTCAATCTTTGTCAAAAATGATATTCTCCGAACTCCTCTCCGAATGTTTTTGTCAGTGTATCTTTGAACAACACTTTGTGTAAATGGCCAGGGATGTGACTGTCTCAGATCGATCTACCACACCTCAGCCCATTGACCCACCCGATCCAGATCCCATTGTAATCTGAGGTAACATTCTTCGCTATCATAACACCTCCAATTTTGGTGTCATCTGCAAACTTACTATCTACACTTCCTATGTTCACATCCAAATAATTTATATAAATAACAAAAATAGTTGATCCAGCACCGATCCTTGTGGCACTTCACTGGTTACAGGCCTCCAGTCTGAAAAACACCACCACCACACTCTGTCTTCTAGCTTCGAACCAGTTCTGGAACCAAATGGCTGGTTTTCCCTGTATTCCCTGAGATTTAACCTTGCTCACCAATTTCCCATGTGGAAACTTTGCGAACACCTTACTGACGTCCATACCGCTCACATTGACTGCTCTGCTCTAATCAATCCTTTTTGTTATTTCTTCAAAAACCTCAATTCAATTTCTTGAGACATGATTTCCCACGCACAAAGCAATGCTGACTATCCCTAATTAGACACTGCCATTCCAAATACATGCAAATCATGATTCCCTCCTTGAACGTGCCCACCACTGATATCAGGCGAACCGGTCTGTAGTTCCCTGGCTTTTCCTTAACATCTTGTTTAAATAGTGGCACCACATTAGCCAACCTCCAGTCTTCTTGCATCTCACTAGGGACTATCGATGATACAAATATTTCAGCAAGGGGCCCAGCAATCACTTCCCAAGCTTGCCATAGTGTTCGAGGGTACACCTGATCAGATCCTGGTAAGGTCCGAGGGAGTGTTGCTGAACAAAGTGACCTTGGAGTGCAGGTTCATAGCTCCTCGAAAGTAGGGCCTACAGGTGTTCATGGAGATGGGAGATTGGAAGGGATGGAGCAATTTACAGGTGAAGGATGTTGGTAGGATGGGGAGTTTCACACAGACAGCAGTGGTTTTGGTGTATGGAGCAGATTATGGATATCAAGACGTTTTTATAGAGTAGAAAAACATACAGCTATGTGGAGGGCAGTCGCAACTGAAGATGTTTATAGTTAAAGAAAGAATAAAGTTCTGCAGGTTATTTAGTTACAGAGGATGTGGAGTCGGACATTTTTACCAGGAGGAAAGGATAGTAATTTTGGTTCGAGACAGTTTCACGGATAAGGGAGCATTAGTAACCTCCTGCAGTTTTTTCAAATTGGGAAGGGTTGTCGGGGAGGGTGACGTTTCCACAAATAGGGGTGTAACAGCTGGAGAAGGTTATGGAGATGAGTGGACTGATGGAGAGTCTGGAACAGCTTGCATTGACAGGATGAGAGATAGCCACGGGAGGATGTTACACATATAGTGAGTCTTTTCGGAAGTGAATATGATAGTCACAGGCATTGGAGGGAGTTCTACAGATCAGGAGTGCTGCACGGACCTGAGAGGATTGTACGGCCTCCACAGATTGATTGTATCTTTCGGACTGGAAAAAGATACAAATAGCTTAAAGTCAATGTACGCTGTTTTCTTTTTCCTGAACAGAACCTCAAGATCTCTCATCAGCCAGGGATCTCTAAAACTGCCAGATTTTCCCTTCACTCAAACACACTGGCCTTGGATTCCTGAGATCACACTTTTAAAAGCCTCCCATTTGTCAATCATTTCTTTTCCTTCAAACAGACTCACCCAATCGATTGTAATCATGATGTGGAGGAGACGTTGTTGGACTGGGGTGGACAATGTTTAAAATCACACAACACCAGCTTCCAGTCCAGCAGGTTTATTCGGAGGCACGAGGTTTCAGAGTGCTGTGTGTTCATCAGGTGGTTGTGGAGGACAATCATAAGGCACAGAACTTATAGCAACAGGATTGCAGTTTCATGGAATGTAATACCAAACACATTTAGTTTCAGCCTTTCACCTTTTAGGATGATCACCTGAGCTTCGAAAGCTGGTGCTTCGAAATAAACCTGTTGGATTTAAACCTGCTGTTGTGCGATTTTTAATTCACCCAATCAACCTCTGTTCGAATCTGCCAAATAGCCCCAAAATTGGCACTGCTCCAGTTTCACAGCTTAATCTGTGGACCTGTTTGATTTTTTTCCATAACTATGTTAAAACCAGGACAGTTGTGGTCACTGGACCCAAAGTGCTCTCTGACTGACTATTCAGTCACTTAGCTGACCACGTTGTCTGAGGGGAGGTCCAGTGTTGCACCCGCCTGAGTAGAGTTAGGCCTTGTTCGAGTTACATCTTGATTTAAGAAAATTTCTTGGATACATTTGACAAATTGCACTCCTTACGGGCCTTTTAGTCTGTGGGATGGCCCAGTCCGTCCAGGGGAAGTTAAAATCTCCAACCAATACTACATTATTATTTCATTAGGTACCTGCAATCTCTCTACACATCTGCTCCTCTTGTGTCCGCTGGCTACTTGGGAATCTTAAACACTGTCACAACAGAGTGCCCATCCCCTTTTTGTTTCTAACGTCTCAACATATGACTCTTAAAGAGTATACTCTTGATGCGATGTTGTTCTGACCTCCCTCATCAAAAGGGCAGCTCCCCTCCTCACTTACTTGTCCTTCTGACACACCTGTAGCTTCTGTATCCTGGAACACTGAGCTGCCAGTCCTGCCCTTCTCTCAGCCATGTTTCTGTTATAGTGATAATATCCCAGTTCCCAAAGCAAATCCATGCTCTGAGCTCGTCTTCCTTACCAGTCAGGCCTCGTGCATTGAAATAAGTGCATGTTAAACCAGAAATCTTTTCCCTCCCTTGACTGTGCCCCTGGATATCCTGAATAGCAAACTTGTTCTCGATGGCTGATGCATTTTTCCGCTGACTGGTCGATAGGCCCTCCCTTATTGAGAGTCCCTGCCAAAACTTTTTAAACCCTTCCCGAGTAACACTAACAAATCTCCCCGCCGGGATACTGGCGTCCCTCTGGTTCAAGTCAAACCCGTCATCTTGTATAGGTCACCTCTACATCAAAAGAAATCGCAATGATCCAAACCTTACCCCCAAACCCGCCGCCACCCTCCCAGCTCCTCAGCCACACATTTATCTGGCCTATCTTTCTATTTCTATCCTCACTGGGGCAGGTGGCACTGGGAGCAATCTGGAGATCGCTTCCCTCGAGGTCCTGCTTTTTAACTTCTTACCTAACTCCTGATACTCATTTCACAGGACCCCATCCCATTGTCTACCTCTGTCATGTGGACCGATGTGCACAATGACCGCTCGCTATTCAGCCTCCCCTTCAGAATGTTCAGTAACCGCTCAGAGACATCCTTGACCCTGGTTCCCAGGAGGCAGCACACCACCTGGGGTCTCTTCTGCAGCCACACAGTCTCCTGTCTGTCCCCCTCACAACTGAGTCTCTTATCAGTATTGCGATCATTAGAGAGGATCTGGCAAACATATACTGAGAAGACTATCTGCAGTTTGTCCATATTTGGAAAGTGGGAGTATGTTAAAGTGATACAGTGAGAATTCAGGGCCAGTGTGTTCCTGACAAGGGAATATAAAGGCAGCAAATCCAGTGAAGACTGATCAAGCGACATCGTGAGTTTGATAAAGAAAACACAGTGCAATAAAACCAGGTGAAGCCATTCAAAAGTATAGGGACTGCAAGGATATCCTTAGAAATGAGGGACACACAATGACCATAAAATATCATTGTCAGATACTATTAAGGAAAAGTCACAAGGTATTTTATCAGTATGTTTAGAATAAGAGGATTACTGAGGAAGTAGTGAGGCCTGTTAGAAACCAAAGAGACAATCTGTGCATGTAGGTGAGGTCTTCAATGAATAATTCTCATCTGTATTCACACAGGAGCCAGGGATTTTAGTTGGGATGGTGAGGTTCGAGAACATGTTAAGATTAATACGGAGTAGGGATTAAATGTTTTCATAGGCATAAAGCTGGAGAAATCCCCAGTGCCCAATAAAATGTATCCCAGGCTATTATGGGAGGTAAGGGAAGAGGTTGCTGGGACCCTAGTGGATATATTTAATAGTTTTCTGGTCACATATTAAGTGCTGAATGACTGGAGGATCACTAATGTGGTTCCTTTGTTCAAGAGCAGCAGGGATAGGCCAGGTAATTACAGAGCAGATAGTCTGACAGCAGTGGGAGGGACATTATTGGAAACAATTCTGAGAATGAATCAACACTTACAAAGGTAAAGATCATCTCGGTTCAATCCTCACGGATTTGGGAGAGGAAGATACTGTCTGAGAAAGTCAGTGGAGTTTTTTGAAATAGTGTCTAAAAGTATTGATGAGGGCAATGCAGATGTTACATGGAATTGAATAAGGCCTTTGACAAGTTTACACACAGAAGGCTGATCCAAGTGTAAGAAGCCATTGGGGTCCAAGGAAAGTTGGTAAATTGTATCCACAATTGGTGGACAGACTGCTTCGTGTTTGAAATTCCTTCACCAGTGGGTGTACCACAGGGATCTGTGCAGGAACCATTGATGTTTATAATGGGCATTAACAACTCGGATGTAAAAGCAGAATGAACCAGTAGTCGGCTCGCAAATGACATGAAAGGTGAGGTGTTGCCCACAGTGCGACGGTTGATCTCAGTCTACAGTTCAATGATTTTCAGATGATAATTTGAGCAGGGTTTAGTAGCGATCGAAGTGAGATAATACCCTGTGGGAGAATACCCTCTCTGACTGACTATTCAGTCACTTGCCTGACCACGTTGTCTGAGGGGAGGTCCAGTGTTGCACCCGCCTGAGTAGAGTTAGGCCTTGTTCGAGTTACATCTTGATTTAAGAAAATTTCTTGGATACATTTGACAAATTGCACTCCTTACGGGCCTTTTAGTCTGTGGGATGGCCCAGTCCGTGGGAGGAATGATAAGCGACGGACAGACATAATGAACGGTAGGTCCTTGTGGAGTACTGAGGAACACAGTGAGTTTGGTGGACAAGTCCATAGATCCCTGAAGGTATCAGCACAGGGAGACAGGGTGGAGAATGGACCTGACCTGGGGGTGGGATGAGAACCAACATTTTGGTGGGGTAAATTACTGGAGCGGCTTGAGAGTGTATAAACTAGTCTGGCAGGGGTGTGGACCTTAAACTGTCATAAAGACAGAAAGAAGATTGAGGCTGGTACACAAGGTAAAGAGAGCAATTTCAACAGACAAGGCAGGTAAGAACATAGCAGGGAATAGGGAACAACTGATGGTTAACCTGCATTTATTTCAATGCAAGGGGCCTGACAGCTAAGGAAGATGAACGCGGGGATGGATGGGAATATGGGACTGGAAGACTATAATTATCATTGTGCTACTATCTGTGCTCAATATGCACATTCTCCCCGTGTCTGCGTGGGTTTCCACCGGGTGCTGTGGTTTCCTCTCACAGTCCAAAGATGCGCAGGTTAGGTGAATTGGCCATGCTAAATTGCCCGTAGTGTTAGGTGAAGATGTAAATGTCGGGGAATGGGTCTGGGTGGGTTGCTCTTCAGAGAGTCAGTGTAGACTTATTGGACAAAAGAGGCTGTTTCCACACTGTAAGTAAACTAATCTAAGCTAATCATTACAGAAACACTGCTGAGGGAGGGACAGGACCAACAACTCATTGTTTCAAGGTAGAGAGACTACAGGAAGCATAGAAGGGTTGGCAAGAGAGGAAGGACGCGTGGTGGTGGGTTTTGATTGCATGAAACATCACAGCAGTACTAAGAGAGGACATTCCTATGGGATCGGCTACTGTGTTAATGGAACTGTGAAATAAGAATGGGTCATCACTTTGATACAAGTGTACAGACCCTGAATAACCTGTGGCCGACTGAGGAACAAATATGTCGGGAGATCTCCTTGTGTACCTGACATATGCTTACTTCTTTTTCTGAACTCAAACCTCAAATTTTCTAATCATCCGGCATTCCCTACACCTTACCAGCCTTTCCTTTCACCCTAACAGGAATACCAATTTCCAATGGTAAAGGTTTCATTCTCTCAAAATGGAAACTCCCCAATTACTGCATCTCGTGGAATTGCCACTTGAAAATAATGAAAAAAAAAATAAAGACCATTCCAAACAAAGGCTTGGATGTGGTGAGCTCTGGTCACTCACGTAGATATACACGGAGAGTGCTTTCTACCTGAGCAGCACCAGGTCAGTGTCAGGCACACAGACAGAATGGGCAAATAGATTCGCATCTGAGCTCACATCTCCCAGCCTGGGAATCTGAAGCTGGGCACAGCCATTATGGTAACTATCTGCATAAATAGGACAGCGAGATCTGCCCAATTGTCCGATCAAAAACTGTCAGTCATTCAAACTGTAATATCCTTCAGGATCCACAACCCATTCTCGGTCCCATCCTGCAGGTTCTATGAATCCCGCTCCCTCTAGCCTCCTGCAGGATCCACGTCCCTTCATACATTTGTACCATCCTCCAGGTTCTGCAGCCCTTCCTACTTCTGTAACATGACCCGGACTCGACAACCCTTCCTTCCTCTGCAATGTTCCCCAGAGGGGACTGGAGGGTGATGGGGGTTACAGAGACAGGGAATGATATCAGGATGGGACGGTGTTGCAGATATTAGAAATACTGCTGTGGTTAAAAAAAAGAGGCTTCAGGACTTTTGAGGGTTGATGCTAATAAAGGAGGTTACAGAGCGAGGGAGGATTGTCGGGACATGAAGAGGTTTCACTGTTTGCGAGAATTGTAGGGATCAGAGGAAGTTACCAAGATAGGGAGGGTTTAAGATTGCAGGATTCCACAGACAACCTTTACAGGGTGAAAGGCAGGATTCTTGACAGTGTGGAGGAACAGAAGAATCGTGAAGTCCATGTCCATAGATCCCTAAATGCTACCACTCAAGTTGATTGCCTTGTTCAGAAGGTGTTTGGTGTGTTGGCTTTCATTAGCAGGGGGATTGAGTTTAAGTTCCACTAAGTTATGCTGCAGCTCTATCGAGCCCTGGTTAGATAACATTTGGTATATTGTGTTCAGTTCTGGTTGCCTCATTATCAGAAAGATGTGGAAGCTTTAGAGAAGGTGCCGAGGAGATTTATCAGGAGTGGAGGTCTAATGAAGAAAGGTTGAGGGAATTAGGGCTTTTCTCATTGGAATGAAAAAGGATGAGAAGTGACTTGATAGAAGTGAACGAGATGATTTGAGGCCTCGATAGAGAGGATAACCAGATACTTGTCCCATTGCAAAAATGGCCATAATGAGGGGACAGAAATGGAAGGTGATTGGAGAAAGTTTTACAGGAAATGTGAGAGGGTTTTTTTTACACACAGAGTGGCAGATGCATGGAATGCACTGCCAACATTTGTAGTGGAGTCCAATACATTAGGGACATTGAATCAACACTTGGATAGGCACATGGATGATAGTAAAATGTAGGGTCTGTAGTTTAGTTTAATCTGAGAGTAGGATAAAAAGTCAGTGCAACGTCGAGGGCCGAAGGGCCTGCACTGTGCTGTATTGCTCTATATTCTAAATAAGGAGGCTCACAATGGCACAAAGAGGTTTCAGAAAGCTGGAGAGATGGGATCTGAATGAAGAGACAGAAATATGAAGGGTTGCTAGGATTGTCAGGAGGTAACAGAGACAGCAATGGTCTGACCTGGAGCAGACGATCCAGACTGGGAGGGGTGTGGGGACTGGAGGTGGTTTCACAGGGAGCGAGGACCAGAGAGCCACAGGGTGTTACAGAAATGTGGAGAGCTGTAAGGTCGACAGGAGTTCATGGAGATGGGGAGGTGGGGAGGGATGCAGCAGTTACAGGCATAAGGATGTTGGTAGGATGGGGTGGTTTGCTCAGACAGGAGTGTTTTAGGTGAATGGAGCAGATTACAGAAATCTAGACGGTTTTATAGATTAGAGGAACAAACAGATATGTGGAGGGCAGTCGTGACTGAAGATGTTTATAGTTATTGAAAGGCTTAGTTTCTGCAGGTTATTTAGGTATAGAGGGTGTGGTGAATGACAATTTTACCGGGAGATAAGGACATCCATTTTGGTTGTAGACAGTTTCACAGATAAGGGAGCATCAGTAACTTCCTGCAGTTTGGTCAAAGTGGGAAAATTTGTAGGTGAAGGTGACATTTACACAGATAGGGGTGTAAGAGATGGAGAAGGTTATGGAGATGAGTAGATGAGGGACAGACTGGAAGACCTGACATTGACAGGATGGGTGATAGGCAAGGGAGGATGTTACACAGATAGTGAGTCTTTTCGGAACTGGATCAGATATTCACAGGCATTGCAGTGAGTTCTACAGATCAGGAGTGCTGCAGGACCTGAAATTGAGAGTGGAAGAAGATATGAATAGCTTAAACTCTATGTATGCTGTTTTCTTTTTCCTGAACAGAGCCTCAATATCCCTCATCTGCCAGGGACCCCTGAATTTGCCAGAATTTCCCTTCACTCTAACAGGGACATACTGGCCCTGGATTCTTGAGATCACACTTTTAAAAGCCTCCCGTTTGCCAGTCCTTCATTTTCATTCAAACAGACTTGCCCAATCGATGATAGTCATAACGTGGAGAAACCGGTGTTGGACTGGGGTGTACAAAGTTAAAAATCACACAGCACCAGCTTACAGTCCAGCAGGTTTATCTGGAGGCACTAGGCTTCGGAGCGCTACTTCATCAGGTGGTGTGAAGCACAATCATAAGGCTCAGAATTTATAGCAACATGATAGCAGTGGCATGGAATGTAATATCAAACACATTTTGTTTAAGCCTTTCATCTTTTAGGATGATCACCTGCGCTTCGAAAGCCAGTGCTTCAAAATAAACCTGTTGGACTATAACCTGGTGTTGTGCGATTTTTAATTCACCCAATCGACCTCTGCTCGATCCTGCTTTATGGCCCCAAATCTGGCCCTGCTCCAGTTTCACACCTTAATCTGTGGACCTGACTGATCTTTTTCCATAACAATGTTAAAACGAAGACAGTTGTGCTCACTGGACCCAAAGGATAGGCCAGGTAATGACAGAGCAGATAGTCTGACAGCAGGGGGAGGGAAATTATTGGAAACAATTCTGAGGGACAATTTGAATCAATAACTGGAAAGGCAGGAAGCAATTAGGGTTAGTCAGCACGGATTTGGTAGAGGAAGATCCTGTCTGATGAATTCAGCTGAGTTTTGTTTGATTGAAAATCTTGATGAGGGCAGTGCAGATGATGTGGGTTACATTGTGTTCAGTACTGCCTTTGACAAGGTCCCACATGGAAGGCTGGTCCAAAAGGGAAGAGCCCATGGGATCCAAGGCAAGTTGGCAAATTGGATCCAAAACTGGTGGAGGGTTGTTTCGGTGATGAGGAGCCTTTCACCAGCGGATGTACCACAGGGATCTGTGCAGGAACCATCGCTGTTTATTATGTACATTAATGAGTTGGATGTGATAGCAGAAGGTTTACAGATGACATGAAGGGTGAGAGTGTTGTCCACAGTGAGGAGGATGGTCTTAGGCTACAGTCTAAAGGTTGAGGTTGGGACTGAATTTCAAAGAGTCATTTCATTCGATAAGGCAGGCAAGAGCACAGCAGACAATGAGGGAAAACCGATCAATTAAACTGCACTTACTTTGATGTAAAAGGCTGACAGATAAGGCAGATGAGCTCATGGCATGGATGGGAACATGGGACTGAAAATTCACAGGTATTACAGAACAACAGCTGAGGGACGGACTGGACCAGCAGCTCAATGTTCCAGAGACAGATGCTAGAGGAAGGACAGAAGTGGAGGGATAGTGGAGTTCTTGATTAGTGAAAAAAAATCACTGCAGCACTTAGAGAGGATATGCCTGGGGATCGCCCAGTGAAATTCTCTTAGTGGAACTGAGAAATAAGAATGAGTCATCACTTTGATATGACTGTATTACAGGCCCCCAATAGTCAACGGGAAATAGAGCAGCAAATATATCAGGAGATCTCAGATATCTAAGAATAATAGGATTGTAATGGTCGGGGATTTTAACTTTCCATAACTGGACTGGGACTGCCATAATGTACACAGCTTGGATAGGAGAAATTCGTTCAGTATGTTCAAGAAAACTGTCTCCGTCAATATGGAAATGGCCTGACTGCAGGAAGGGATCAAAGCTGACCTCCCCTTGGGAAAAAAAGTAGGGAAAGGGGCTGAAGTATCTGTAGGGGAGCACTTTGGCAAGATTACCACACTGCTATCAGTTGGAACATAAATTTCACATCAGAACTTACTGTGGAGAAACTCTAGGGAAGTCACGGAAATAAACAATGATGTCTTCACAAGAGTCCACATTGGCGAACAGGAAGTGTAGAAGGTTTTAAAACGCATAAAAAGTAGACAACTCTCTCGGAACTAATCAGGTGTATCCCATGACATTGGGGGCGGGGGGTGATTAGGGAAGAAATTGCAGGGTCCCTTAAAGAGATATTTCTATCAAAGACAGCTACAGGTAATGAGCTGGGAGTCTGGAGGGTCACTAATGTTGTGCCAGTATTTAAGAAAGGTTGCGAGGGGAAGCCAGGGACCTAAACACTCGTTCGCTTGATGTCAGTGGTGCGAATGTTGTTGGAAGCAATTCTGCAGGGCAGGAGTTACATGCATTTGGAAAGTCAAGGATTGATTAGGGATAGTCAGCACAGCTTTGTGCGTTCAAAGTATTGTCTCGCAAACTTGACTGAGTTTGTTGAAGAAGTGATTAACAAGATAGATGAAGACAGAGCAGTAGACACTGTCTATTCTGACTTCAGCAAGGCCTTAGGCAGGGTTTAGCCTGGTGTACTCGTTAGTAAGGTTAGATCACATGGGATCAGGGAGAGCGAGACAAACGGACACAACATGGGCTTGACAGTAGGAGACAGAGGGTAGTGGGAGAGGGTTGTTGTGTGGACTGGAGGCTCTGACCAACAGTGTGCCATAAGGATTGGTGCTGGGGCCACATGTGCATTGTTTACATAAACTAGAATATAGGAATCATTGTTCGTAAGCAAAATAAATGTTACAGTTGGGAGTGAAGACAGTTATCGAAGAGGCTCTTGATCAACTGGACAAGTGTTTCAAGGAATGAAAGATGGATTTTAATTAATGGATTTTGTTAAGACAAAACAGGGACGACTAACACTGTTAATGGTAGGGCCGTTCAATGCTGTCGAACAGACAGTGAGACCAAGGGGTGCAGTGATATTGTTCCTTGTCAGTGGTGTCACAGGTGGACAGGGTGGTGAAAGCGGATTGGGTACACTTGCCCGCATGGGTCAGAGCATTGAGTTGGTACATCATGGTACGGCTGTACAAGACATTGCTGGGTCCCCAGTTGGAGTACTGTGTAGAATCCTGATTTTCCCGATTTAGGAAGCATTTTCTGAAACTGTACACAGAGCAAAGACTGACTAAGATGTTACTGATACTGGAGGGTTTGACTTACAAGGATAGGGTGGATAAGCTGGAAAGCACAACAGTGGGAATGAGATAGCTTTGGCAGCTAAGGATAAGGGGAATGCAAGGAAAGTCTACAGAATACAAATACAAAAAAGCAACTAGAGATACAATAAGGCCCCTCAGGTGTGGAACCACAGGAGATGGGCGAAACCATAAATGAATATTTCATGTCAGAAAGTACTGTGGACAAAGACGATAAAACAAAGGGAAAGAAACAGTGATGTCTTGTAAAGAGTCCCCATTACAGGAGAGGTGGTGCTGGAGGTCTTAGAACACAAACGTAGAAAAAGCCCTAGCTCCTGAACAACTGTATCCCAGAATATTGTAGCAAAGTAGTGGCAGGGACACGAGCAGAAATATTTATATCATTGACCTTCGTATTTCCATTGGGTGTAGGTGGCTGAGGGGTGACCTTATAAAGGTTTATAAAACCATGAGGGGTACAGGTAAGGTGAATAGTGAAGGTCTCTACCCCAGGGTAGGGGACTCCATAACTAGAGGGCAGAAATGTGAGGTGGGAGAGGGAAGATTTAAGAGGGATCAGAGGAGAACATTTTTCACAGAGAGCATGATGCACAAATTGAATGAGCTGCCGGGGAAGTGATGGAGAGAAGCACCATGACAACATGGAAAAAACATTTGGGTGGACACATGGAGAGGAGAACATTTGAAGGGATACGGACCAATTGCAGGGAAACGCGACTCGTTCAGGAACCGTGTTCAGCATCGACTAGTTGGATCAAAGCAAAGGTTCTGTTTCTTTGCTGCATGATTCTGCCATTGGAGGAGGAGACTACCGAGATAAGGCACACTGTAGACACTGAGGCAAAATGCAGCGATAGGGATGCTAGGCTGGAATGCAGTACATTTCAAATATGTGGAGGGACTGTAGGGAAGGGAGGAGGTTACAGGGACAGGAATTATGATGGGAGTTACAAATTATTGAAGACACCAGTCCATCGACATGCCATATATACAGTGTTGCAGAGGGAAATACAGAACAGAGAGATCCCAGGCAGCATTCTCTCCCTCTATTGGGAAGCCTCCTTTTCCCTCTGTTGTACTGATGCTCAATAAGACAGCACAGGCCTGGATTGATAACTGTGACACCCCCAGATTCTGTCTCAGTATAACAAAACTTACAGTGGGGGCGGTGATTGAGCCTGAGATGTGTCTGTACTCTGCTACCCCTCCAGCACTGTATCTATGTCATGTCTTGTTAGCCGATATATGGAGCCCTCTCATTGCTCTCTGCTCTGTGCACTGAGTGATCTTAACTCACTGCAGGATTTATTGAAGGCTCCAGCTCTCCCTGCCCTTGGTCTCTCTGTCGGACCAAACATCTTCAATGTGGTGATGGACGAGACACCCAGCAGCTGTGAAGTCTATTGAATGAGGACCTTCCTGAGCACCTACAGGAGACAGACAAATAGACAGAATGGGAATTTATACTGATGTAGTGAGAGTTAGACATGGAGAATGGTCCTGAGTAAAACAGAAATCTGGAAAATCCCAGTCTCCGTCCCTGCCCTGTGCTGCTGCGTCTCTCTGGAGTGGAGAATTCTGTTGACTCAGGATCTGGAGTAACTACAAGAGCGAGGGGAATTGATAGAGGCAGCAATTAGACCCACAGAGTGAAGGATACCACATGGAGAGATACTGAGTGATATCACCAGAGTGCTGGAAGGTATCAGGCTCAAACAATCATGTCAGAAGGCCTCAGAATCAAACAATTGTGTGGGAAGAAGGGTTTCTGTTTCATGATGGTATAACTGGTCTGGAATGAGCAATCTTTGAGCAGGCCAAGTGATAGCCCAGTGGCATTATTGCTAGAGTATGTACCAAAACCTCAGCTAATGTTCAGGGGAGACAAGTTTGAATCCCACCATCAGGAATGGGGGAATTTAAAATCAATAATTTTAAAGATAATAATTAATAATCCATAAATGGCTATGAGAAAATCGCTGATGTACAAAAAATACAAACACTTGTCATTTCGAGAAGGACACCTACCTATTCTCATGTGGTCCACACAACATACCCACAGCAAAGTGTTTGTCTCTCAATGACCCTCTGAAATAGCCGAGCAAGCTATTCAGTTCAAGGGCAGCTAGGGCTGGGCAAGAAAGACTGGTCAGACAGAGATACCAACATCCCACGAGTTAATAAAAACAATCCCGTTGCCCTGGGCCCCACTGGAACCATGATGGGACCAGTGTCCTGGCCAATCACGTCGGTAGGTTCATGGACAGGGCTGTAAACAGACAGAGGATGTAGGGACAGGGTGCAGGTGAAAGGAGCTTTCCAAATCCAAATAGAAAAGGTGAAGCATCGGAACAGCATGGGAATGTGTCTGAAGACAAGCAGAAAGGAACAGGATGGGAAAAGGTTCAGTTAAAACTGTACATCAGTGAATCGGTTTGTGACAGGAAATTGTGGGAAAGAGTAAGTTATGTTTTGTTTGGAATGGACAAAGTCTCTGCAATCGGGTAGTTGGATTTGTGACACAGAGAAAAAAGAAATTCAGACAGCAGTGAGACATGGTTCCAGGGCGAACAAAAGGTGGAACATAAATATTCAATATTTCACAACCTTGTGGAAATTCAGGCAAAATGGGCAACGCTAACAATAATGGATAACAAAGGCATTACAGAGAAAGCACTTGGCATCAGATCATGAAGTAGAGTCAGTCTGAATGTAAATTCTGGCTACTACTTGCCAAGGACACAAGCAACAGAACAGTTTTAGTCATCGAACAGCATTTTGTTGCTCATCACTGCAATAAACAGGAATCAATTAGAATTTTTAATAAAAGCATTGTGATAATTTTGGGAAACTTCAATATTCCCAAAATCTGGGACATTCACACTGTCAAAAGCGATATTGGAAGAGGAGTTCAGAGATTTTTTTTCAGTGTTTCTTTGAATAACACGTTGTGCAACTGGCTAGGGATGTAACTATCTCAGAGCGACCGTTGTGTGATGAAACTTAGTGAATGAGCATTGTCACCTGGAGAGATCCTCTGGGAAATTGTGAGAAAGAGCAGTTTAAAAGAAATTTACAGTTTTAAAGTGAATCACAGAAAGGACAAGCTACACCTAGAAACAAAAACAGCCAACTGCATGAGTTTGAAAGGAGAATTGACCAAGGCAAACAGGCTAAACAGACTGAAATATGTGACTGTAAATGGACATTGGAAAACATTTGAAGGAACAGTGTAAATCATTAAAATAAAGGACATTCCATTGAAACAGTCATAACTTCAACAAGAAATCCCCACTGGTCCCTCACTCAGGTCAAAAGGGATGATACTAGATTATGAGGCTGAGAAGATCACCACAAAGTACTAAAAATCCTGAAGTGAGAGAGTGTTTTAGGAGTAAGTTTAAAAGGGATTGCAACGGATCTGCTAGCAGGGGAAGGGCATTGGGAAAGAGAAACATTGTCAGGGCATATTGAAACGATAGGAACAGGGAGAATTGAAGGTGCTGGAGGTTGTGAGAGTGTTACAGAGAGTGGTCAGGGCGTGAACGATGTTACAAAGCCAGTACGGATTGCTGCAGCTGGAGGGGTGTGCAGAGGTAGGGAGGGAAATATGTATTATTATTTATTCATTCATGGGATGAGGATGCCACTGATTGGACCATCAATCTTTGCCCCCACTGCTAATTGCCGACAGTATAGCACAGAGTCAGCTATACTGCTGTGAGTCTGGAGTCACGTGTGGGGCAGACCAGCTTAGAGTGTCAGATGTCCTTCGCTAAAGGAGGCAAGTGAACCTAATGAGTTCTTCCTGCTGATCAACAATGGTTTCATGGTGGCCTCGCCAATGTCCTGTACAGCCACAACATGACATCCTTCTCCTAATTTCAATGCTCTGACCAATGAAGGTAACCATCTCAAACGCCTGCTTCACCAGCCTGTCTACCTGTGACACCACATTCAAAGAACTGTGTACCTGCATCCCTGCGTCTCTGACTGATAACACTATCCAGGGCCCAAACACTAACTGTACAAGTCCCACCCTGGTTTGTTTCACTAAAATGGAACACTTCACATTTATCTAAGTAAAACTCCATCTGCTATTCTTCAGCTCACTATCCCAGCAGTACTGTTCATCCCGTCGAACCACAGATAACTTTCTTCACTGCCCACTTTAACGCCAATTTCAGTGCCACCCTAAACAACTTACTTACAACGAAACCAATATTCCCATCCAAACCATTTATCCAAATGACAAACAACAGTGGGCTCACTACACCGCTGGTCACATGCCTCCAGTCAGAAAAACAACATGTCCCCCATCACCCTCGGCATCCTACCATCAAGGCAATTTTGTACCCAGTTGACTAGCTCCTCCTGAATGCCATATCCTTTTACATTGATCTGAGCTTATTATCCAGTTTACCATACAGGCTCAGAACACAGAACAGTACAGCACAAGACCCTTAGGCCATGATGCCATGCTAACCTTATATCCGACTGTCTGATCAAACTAACCTACATTCAATTCATTTTATTATCATCCATGTGCCTATCCAGAAGTATATTAAATGCCCCGAATGCATCCAATTTTACTGCCACCGCTGGCACCGCATTCCACTCACCCACCACTCTGTATGTAATTAACCTACTTCTGAAATCTCCCCTTACCCATCCGCGAATCACTTGAAAATTATACCTCTTCTAATAGCTATTTATGTCAGGGTAAAAAATGTCTCTCACTATTAACTCTCTCTGTGCCTCTCATCATCATGTTCACGTCTACCAAGTCACCCCTCACCCTTCTGCACTCCAATGAGAAAAGCCTTAGCTCCCTCGAGCTTTCTTCATATTACATGCTCTCCAGTCCACGCAGTATCCTGGTAAATCTCCTCTTTACCCTCTCTAAAGCTTCCACATCCATCCTGTAATGAGGGGACCAGAACTGAACACAATATTCCAAGTGGGATCTTACCAGGGCTCTATAGAGCTGCATCATAACTTCACGGCTTTAAAACTCAATCCCCCAACTAATGAAATCCAGCACAATATATTCCTTTTTAACAAGCCTATCAGCTTGGGTGGCAACACTGAGGGATCTATGGACTTGGAACCCAAGATCCCTCTGTTCCTCCACACTGCCAAGTATCCTTCCTTTAACCCTGCATTATGGATTCAAATTCAGTCTTCCAAAATGAATGGCTTATTACTTTTCCAGATTGAACTCCAACTGCCACCTCTCAGCCCAGCTCTGCGTCCTGTCATTGCCCCGTTGCAACCTTCAACAGTCTTCCACACCATTAACCACTCCATCAACCTTCGTGTAATTGCCAAACTTACTAACCCACTCTCCCACTCACATCCAAGTCATTTATAAAACCACAAAGAGCAGAAGTCCTGTAACCTCTTCCTGCAGAAAACCTTTGGTCACTGTGCTCCAGGATGAATGCTTTCTATCTATCATCACCCTCGATGTTCTTTGGGCCAGGAATTCTGTATCTAGACAGATAGGTTTCACTGTATCCCATGTCTCCGTGCTTTCTGAATGAGCCATAAAGTTCATTTGTCACATCATCAAAGGACTGAATGAGATTTGTAAGGCATGACCTGCCCCTTACAAAGCCATGCTGACAATTTCTAATCAAACTATGGTTTTCCAAGGAATTATAAATCATGTCTCGGAGTCCTCTTCAATGTTCTGCACACCACAGACATAAGACTGCCAGATTTGAAATTTCCAGCATTATTCGTTTTCCCTTTCCTGAACAAGGGAATAACATTTGCCGTCCTCCAACCATCTGGTACCACTCTCGTGGACAGTGAGGGCGCAAAGGTCATCGCCAAGTGCACAGCAATCTCTTCCCTCTCTTCGTGTAATAATTTTGGGCACATCCTATCTGGTCCAATAGACTTACAATACTCAGCACATCCTCATTCTTAACATCAACCTGTTCACATATATCAGCCTGTTTCACGCTGTCCTCACAAATTACAAGGTCCCTATCAATAGTGAATACTGAAGCACAGTATGCATTAAGGACCTCCCCTACCTCCTCCGACTTCAGGCACAAGTTGCCTCCACTATCCCTGATCGGCCCTACCCTCACTCTGGCCATGCTCTTGTTCCTCACATAAGTGGAGAATACCTTACGGTTTTCCTTAATCTTTCCCAACAAAGCTTTTACATGCCCCCTTCTAGCTGTCCTAAGTCCATTCCTCAGTTCCTTCCTGGTACCTTCAAAGAATCCCTACAGTGTGGAAACAGGCCATTTGGCCCAACACCTCCATTTCAACCCTCCAAACAGTACCCCACACAGAACCACTCCCCCCAACCTAATTCTCTCCATTTGCCCTGACTAATGCACCAAATCTACACATCCGTGAATACTATGGGTAATTTAGCATGGCTGAGTCACCTGACATGCACATCCTTGGGCTTTGAGGGGAAACTGGAGCACCTGGAGGAAACCCACGCTGACACGGGACAATGTGCAAACTCCACACAGACAGTCGCCTGAGGTTGGAATCTAAATGGAGTCGTGGTGCTATGAGGTAGCAGTGCTAACCACTGGGCCATCGTGCTGTTCCATATTACCCTCCAGAAACCTGTCTGACCCTTGCTTCCTCAACCTTAAATAAGCTTTCATCTTCCTCTTCACTAGATGTTCTACATCCCTTTCAACCTTGTTAAAAGCTTCGCTGTCCATGTGGACAAAAGCTTCACTGCTCTGCCTTCATCTATCTCTTGGCCACCTCCTTGAAGAGTCAATCCAGTTTGTGAAACACGGTTTTCCACTCACAAAGCCATGCTGACTACCTCTAATCTGCCCTTGCCTTTCCAAATATACATAGCTCCTTTCTCTCAGAATTTCCTCCAACAACTTCCTATCACAAGGCTCACTGGTTTGCAGTTTCCTGGCTTTTCCCTGCAGTCCTTAAGTGATGGAACAGCATTATGTTCTCTCCAGTCTTCCGACACCTCACTGTGCCTGTTGATAATATAAATATCTCTGTTAGGGACACTACAATCTCTTCCCTAGCGTCCCATAATATTTTAGGGTCGACCTAATGAGCTACTGAGGATTGATCGACTTTTATTTGTTTTAAGATTCCTGCACTTTCTCTTCTCTGTTGAGGATTCTTTCCAAGACATCTTTATTTAGTTCCCCAAGTTCCCGAGCTTCAATGTCTTTCTCCACAGTAAATACTGACAAGGCTAGTTTGTCTAATATCTCACCCACCGCCTCTCTTTCCACACATAGGCAACCTTATTGATCTTTAAGGGGCCCTATTCTCTAACAAGTTACTCTTTCGCCCTTATTGAAACTTGGGTAAGGGCTTCTGATAATTCAAATACATCACATCTCCCGTACCACCACACACTCCTACACCATTACAATTCTGCCATTTATATTCACACCAACAAATAAAATCCAACAGGCTCAAAAACAAATTCTCTTTTAGAAAATGTATTTCTAAGTGGCCAGTTTTTGTATATTGACATGTCCTTTCTAACAATTTCAGTATACTTCTGATTTACTGTCAGGCTAATAGTGTTTGGTTTCAGAATGACAGCAGAAAGGGTTATGGGAGTTTTTGTTCATCAATCTGAAAAAGGTAGCTTACAGGGTCAGCAGGTAATAGAGAAGGCAAATCAAATGCTGGCATTTATTTCAAAGGGAATGGAGTCTAAGTATAGGGAGGTCTTGGAAAAACTATACAAGATACGAGTCAGACCACACCTAGAATATTATGAACAGTGTGAGTGCCGGAACGAACGATATTCTTGCAATGGAGGTAGGACAGAGAAGGGTCACTCGGCTGATCCCCGGAATGGATGAATTTTCTAATAAGAAGAGGTGGAGGAGATTGAGGTTGAACCCATTGAAGTTTAGATAAATGAGAGAAATGGAAAGTAACATCCAAGATTCTGAGGGGCTTTGACAGGGTAGATGCTGGGAAGTTAGAAAACAGAACAGTACAGAACAGCAACAGGTCCTTCAGCCCATCATAGCTGTGCTGACCATGATGCTATTCTCAACTCATCCCTTCTGCCTGCACATGGTCCATATCTCTCTATTCCCTGCCTGTTCTCGTTTCTGTCTAAATGCCATTTCAAAACTTTCTGCTTCTCCGACCTCCCTCAGAAACGACCACTCTCTATGTTTAAAAAATAACATGCCTCACACATCTCGTTTAAACTTCCCCTTTCTCACCTTAAACCTATGTGCTCTAGTATTTCAAACTTACACATTGGAAAAGAGATTCAGATTATCCACATTATCTGTGCCTCTCCGAATGTTATATTCCTGTACCTGGGCGCCTCTTAGCCTCTGATACTCTCACAAAGCAATCCAACATCATTTATTTCCCTCTTCCACTTAACACACCCTTAAAAAAACCTAACACAGGCAACGTGCTGATAAACCCCTTTTGCACCCTCTCCAAAGCCTCCCATCCTTCCTATTGTGTGGAGATGAGAACTGCACATAGTACTCCAAATGTGGACAAACAAACTTTTTATACAATTACAACATCAGATGCAAACCACTATACCCAACGTTGTGACCGATGAAGGCCATGGTTCCATTTGCTTTCTTTCTCATCTGAAGCACTTCTGTTGCCATTTTCAGGGAGTTACTGACTTGCACCAAGATCTCTTGCTACAAGTACATTCAGTGTCCTGACTGTAACCATATTGACATTACCATTACTGTCTGGTGCCGATAAAAGAATTCCTGCTAACGGTTACTGCTGCTTGCTTATTCTTAGCTCCACCCAAAAAGACTCCAAATTTTGATCTTCAATTCCACGTGACTATCTCATTAATGCATTAACCTCATCCTTTCTTCACAGCTTGTTGCCTTTTTTGCCTAGCCTTCATAGATACCAAAAACCCTTCAATATTCCCATCACAGCGGTGGTCATTCTGCAGCTACATCTCCTGAATGACGGTTCCATCATATATGTTTACTGTCATTCCATCTGCCTTATGTCGAATGCAGGGAGTCATTCCTCAGTAATGGGGCTTTGAACAGATGGATAGAGGTTACAGAGATCGGAAGGTTTACAGGGGCTCTAGGATGTTAGAGTTAAACAGAGTTAAATCTTGTCAAGAATGACAGTGGGACAAAGGGGATTGGGATTGGAGGAATTTACAGAGATAGAGGGAGCTGGATTATATAGAACATAGAACAGTACAGCACAGAACAGGCCCTTCAGCCCACGATGTTGTGCCGACCACTGATCCACATGTATGCACCCTCAAATTTCTGTGACCATATGCATGTCCAGGAGTCTCTTAAATGTCCCCAATGACCTTGCTTCCACAACTGCTGCTGGCAACGCATTCCATGCTCTCACAACTCTGCGTAAAGAACCAGCCTCTGACATCCCCTCTTTACTTTCCTCCAACCAGCTTAAAACTACAACCCCTCGTGTTAGTCATTTCTGGCCTGGGAAATAGTCTCTGGCTATCGACTCTATCTATGCCTCTCATTATCTTGTATACCTCAGTTTGGTCCTCTCTTCTCCTCCTTTTCTCCAATGAAAAAAGTCCAGGCTCAGTCAACTTCTCCTCATAAGATAAGCCCTCCAGTCCAGGCAGCATCCTGGTAAACCTCCTCTGAACCCTCTCCAAAGCATCCACATCTTTCTTATAATAGAGCGACCAGAACTGGATGCAGTATTCCAAGTGCAGTCTAACCTAAGTTTTATAGAGCTGCAACGAGATCTCACGACTCTTAAACTCAACCCCCCTGTTAATGAAAGCCAAAACACCATATGCTTTCTTAACAACCCTGTCCACTTGGGGTGGCCATTTTAAGGGATCTATGTAGCTGCACCCCAAGATCCCTCTGTTCCTCCACACTACCAAGAATCCTATCCTTAATCCTGTACTGAGCTTTCAAATTCGACCTTCCAAAATGCATCACCTCGCATTTATCCAGGTTGAACGCCATCTGCCACCTCTCAGCCCATCTCTGCATCCTGTCAATGTCCCGCTGCAGCCTACAACAGCCCTCTATACTTTCAACGACACCTCCAACCTTTGTGTCATCTGCAAACTTGCTGACCTATCCTTCAATCCCCTCATCCAAGTCATTAATAAAAATTACAAACAATAGTGGCTCAAGGACAGAGCCCTGTGGAACACCACTCACCACAGACTTCCAGGCAGAATATTTTCCTTCTACGACCACTCGCTGTCTTCTGTTGGCCAGCCAATTCTGTATCCAGACAGCTATGTTCCCCTGAATCCCATTCCTCCTGACCTTCTGAATAAGCCTACCATGGGGAACCTTATCAAACGCCTTGCTGAAGTCCATATACACCACATCCACAGCTCGACCCTCATCAACTTTTCTAGTCACATCCTCAAAGAACTCGATAAGCTTTATGAGGCATGACCTGCCCCTCACAAAGCCATGTTGACTGCATGGAATCAAGCCATGCTCTTCCAGATGGTTATAAATCCTATCGCTCAGAATCCTTTCTAACATCGTGCAGACGACAGACGTGAGACTTACTAGTGTGCACTTGCCGGGGTTTTCCCTATTTCCTTTCTTGAAGAGAGGAATTACATTTGCCTCTCTCCAGTCCTCAGGTACGACTCCAGTGGAGAGCGAGGATGGAAGGATCTTCGCAAATGGTGAAGCAATTGCATTTCTCATTTCCCAAAGCAGCTGAGGACAAATCTGGTCCAGGCCTGGCGACTTGTCAATCTTAATGTTTGACAAACTTTTCAGCACATCAGCTTCCTCGATCTCTATCTATTTCAGCTTGCACACCTGTATTCAAAGGTTTCATTCACTACTTAGTTCGTTTCTTTGGTAAAGACAGAAGCAAAAAAACTCATTTAGGGCTTCCCCTACCTCCTCAGACTCCGCACACAAACTCCCTATGCTATCCCTGATCAGCCCTACTCTTTCTTTGAACATTCTCTTATTCCTCACAAAAGTGTAAACTGCCTTTGTGTTCTCCCTAATCCGTTCTGCTAAACCTTTCTCGACCCCCTCCTGGCTCTCGTCAGTCCATTTTTAAGCTCCTTCCTCGCCTGCCTGTAATCCTGTAGAGCTGAGCTTGATCCTAGCTTCCCCCACCTTATGTAAGCTACCTTCTTCCCTTTGACGAGAAGCTCCTCCGCTCTCGTCATCCATGGTTCCTTTATCTTGCCACTTCTTGCCTGTCTCAGAGAGAAATATTTATTCATCACTTGCAACAACTGTTTCTTAAACATGTCTAGAGTGCCTTTACCATGGAACAATTGCTCCCAATCCATGCTTCCTAACTCATGTCTAATCACATCATAGTTTCCTCTTCCCCAACTAAATATCCTCCTATTTTGCCTAATCCTCTCCTTCTCCATAGCTGTGTAGAATGTGAGGCAGTTGTGGTCACTATCACCAAAATGCTCTCCCACCACAAGACCTGATCCCTGCCCTGGCTCGTTTCTGAGCACCAATTTAGAATGGCCTCTCCCCTCTTCGGCCTGTCAATTTAAAAGGTATCTGGATTGGTATACGAACAGGAAGGGTTGAAAGGGATTTGGGCCAAGTGTTGGCAAATGTGACGAGATTATGTTTGGATATGTGGGTGGCGTGCACGAGTCGGACACCGAAGGCCCTGTTTCTGTGTTGTACATCTCTATGACTGTAAATGTTTCGTACTGTCCATTTCCAGCCATACACTTCACTGTTTCCCCTGTTTACCTTGGTCAGTTCTCCCCTCAAACACATGTCAATGGCTTTGGTTCTGATTGTATGGTGTGCTTTATGGTCATTTTAAAAATCCATCATCTCGTTGAATTCCACTATACTACAATTCCCAGAGGATATCTCAGTGTGACATTACTCCTTCACTCAGCATCATCACCCAATGGTCGGTCTGAGATAGTCACATCCCTGGCCATTTCCACAATGTGTTATTCAAAGAAACACTGACAAAAACATTCAAAGAGGAATTCGGAGAACATCACTTTTGCCAATGTGACTGCCCCAGATTATACAAAGCCTGAAATCTCCCAAAATTGTCACATTGCCTTTGCATTACACAGGAATTCATTGGAATGTGTAACAGGGCTGAGCAATGAAATGCTGTTCGGCAGCCTCAAAACTGTTCTCCTGCTTGTGTTTTTGACACGTGTTACCCAGAATCTGCATTCAGGCTGATTCAGCTGCATCATCTGAGGCCAAATGCTTTCTCTGTACTGCCTTTGTTACCCATTACTGTCAGGGTTACCCATCCTGCACTTCCTGAGACCCTTCAAGTAGGTGGACAATAGAATATTCATGTTCCACATTTTGTTCACCGTTTCACCACTAAATCTCACTCATCTCTGTGCCACAGTCCATCCACCTTATTGCAGAGACATTATCCACTACAAAAAAAGAACATTAAGATTGACTCTTTCCACAATTTCTTGTCCTAGTCCAATTCACTGATGTACAATTTCAGTTAAACTCTGTCTCTTCCTGTTCCTTTCTGCTTGTCTTCAGCTACATCGCCACCTTCTCTTTGGATTTGGAAAGCTCCTTTCACCTGAACCCTGGCCCTGCATCCTCTTTGTCAGTTTAAATTCCTGTCCATAAGCCATAAGCCGAGATGATTGGCCAGGACACTGGTCCCGGCAATGTTATGTTTAATTCACTCATAGGATTTTGCTGTCTATGGCTGGCCAGTGTGTATTTCCCACCCCAAGCTGTCCTTGAGCTGAGTGCCTTGCTGGAACATTTCAGAGGGCAGTTGAGAGTCAACCGCATTGCTCTGAGTCTGGATTCATATGTAGGCCAGACCCGCTGCCTATAACAGATTTCCTTCTTGAAAGGTTATTAGGCAGTTAGATGGGTATACTGGACTCTGGCATTAAAGTTTGGATGAACAGTCGGGTGAGAATAGCACGAGGCCATCACCTGTCCCAGTCGTAGCTCAACCGTCAGTCAGTATAGATCCCCTTTCATCATGGCCATTGTTTGATCCTGATGCCTTCCTGTACTCTGGTGATATTACTCAGTCTCTCTCCATGTGATATCACTCACTGTGTGGGTCTAATTGCTGCCTCTGTCAGCGTCTCTCACTCTTGCAGCTACTCCAGATCCTGAGCCAATGGAATTCTTCACTCCAGAGAGATGCAGCAACACAGGCCAGGGATGGAGACAGGGGTTTTCCAGATCTCTGTGGGACTCAGTGCCATCCTCACTACATCAGTCTAATTTCCCATTCTGTCTGTTTCTCTGTCTCCTGCAGGTAATCAGGATGTTCCTGTATCAGCCGAATTCCTAACTCCTGTCTCGTTCATAACCATATCAAAGACGCTTCGTCAGTCAGAGAGAGATGGAGAGAGAGATCTGGAGCCTTCAGTAAATCCTGCAGCCGGTAAAATCACTCACAGTAAACAGCACAGGGAGGGGTTAGTGACCTTCTGTATTCAGACCCGGAAGACAGGACATTGATACAGAGCTGGGTAAGGAACAGCAACATTCTAGGCTTCATTCCCACCATCTTGTCAGGCTCCTGCTTTCACTTCTGCTGTACTGGTCCTCCCCGAGACATCTCTCTCTCTCTGACTCTCTGTCTCTTTTTCTCTATCCCCTCTCTCACTCCCTCACTCTCTATCCCTCACCCTCTCACTCTCATTCTCTCTCTCAGCCCCTCTCTCACCTTCTCTCTCTAACTCTCTTCCCCTCACTCACTCTCTCTCAACCTCTCACTCACTCTCAACCTCATCCCTCTCTCTCACCCGACTCTGTCTCTCCCTCACGTGTATCCCCCTCATGTTCCTCTGTCTAGCTCGCCCTGTATCTATCCCTATCTCGCTCCCACCGCTTTCTATCTTTCTCTCTTTCGTCCCCTTATCGCACTCTCTCTCTCGATCTCTCAGATGCTCTCTCTCATTTCTGTCCCCTCACTCACACACACTTGCCCCCTCTCTCGCCCGTCTCTCTTGCTCGCACCTCGCTCTCCCCCTCTCTCACCCTCACTCTCTCTCTTCACTCTCTTACTTTCTACCCCGCTCTCTGCCCCTCTCTCTGCCCACTCTCTCCCCCCTCTCTCCCCTCTGTCTCCCCCACACTCTCCCCCTCTCTCTCTGCCTCCCTCTCCCCACTTTCTCTTCCCCCTCCCCCTCTGTCTCCCCATCTCTCCCCCTCACTCTCTCTACTCTCTCAATCTGCACTCTCTCTCTGCCTCCTGTCTCTCCGCTCTGTCTCCCCACTCACTCCCCCACTCACTCACACAGTCTCTCCACACTCTCTCCCCGCACTCTCTCTCCCTCTCTCTCCCCACCCTCTCTCTCCCCTCTCTCTCTCCCCCTTCTCTCCCCCGCCCTCTCGCCCCCTCCCTATCATCCCCTCTCTCGACCCCCTCTCTCTGCCCCTCTCTCACACCTCACTCTGTCACCTCACTCTCCCTCCCCCTCACTCCCTCCTCTCTCATCCTCTCTCTCTTCACCTCTCGAAACCCCCTCCCACCCCCACTCTCTCCCCACACTCTCTACCCTCAGTCTTTTTCCACTCTCTCCCCCACACACTTTCCCACTCACTCACCCCATTCTCTCCCCCACTGTCTCTCCCCGCACTCTCTTTCCCTCTCTCTCCCCACCCTATCACACTCTCCCCAACTATCTCCTGACCCCCTCTCTCTCTCCTCTCTCTCCCCCTCTCTCTCCCTGTCTCTCCCTCCCCTCTCTCTCTACCCCTCTCTCTCGCTCCCGTCTCTCGCCCCTCTCTCCCAACATTGATCTCGGCCCCCTGCTCTCGCCCCTTTCTCTCGGCTCCCTTGCTCTCGTCCCCTCTCTCTCCCTTCTCTCCCCTACCTCTCCCTCCCCCCTCCCGCTGCACCTCTTTCTCCTCCTCTCTCTCCTCTCTCTCTTCCCCTCTCTCTCTGCCTTTCTCGCTCTCCCCTCTCTCTCTCCCCTCTCTTTCGCCCCCTCTCTCCCTACCCCTCTCTCTCCCTCTGGCTCCCCCTCTCTCGCTTCCTTGCTTTCCCCCTCGCTCTCCCCTCTCTCCCACCCCCTCTTTTTCTCCCCCTGTCCCTGATCCTCTCACTCACCTCTCTCTCTCCCCCCTGCCTTGCCCCTTCTCTCTCTCTCCCCTCCCTCTGTCCCCTCTCTCTCCCTCCCACTTCCACTCTCTCCGCTCTCTCTCTCCCAGCTCTCCCTCCCCCTCTCACTCTCTCCCCCTCTCTCAACCCCCCTCTCTCTCCCCCCTCTCCCTTGACTCCTCTCCCTTGGATCCCCTACCCTCTTTCGCCCTCCCTCTCTCTGCCCTTCTCTCTCTGCCCCCTCTCTCTGCCCCTCTCGCGCACCCCTCTCTAGCCCCCCTCTGTCATCCCTTCTCACGCCCACTCTCTCCCCCTCTCTCTCCCCACTCTCTGCTCCCACTTTCTCACCCCAGCTCTCTCATTCCCGCTCTCTCACCCCCTCTCTCCCCTCTCTCTCCCACTGTCTGCCGCAACTCGCTCACCCCTCTCTCTTTCTCTCACTCCCTCCCTCTCTCACCCTCTCACTCTCCCCACTCTATCCCCCACTCTCTCTGCCACTCTCTACCCCCCTCTCTCCCCACACTCACTTCCCCCACTCACTCCCCCCCACTCTCCAGACCCTCTCTCTCCCCCCTCTCTCCCCTCTCTCTCCTCCTCTCTCCCCCACTCACTCCACCCAAACTCTCCCCATTCTCTCCCTTCACTCTCTCGACCCCCTTAATCGCGCCCCTCTTTCGCTCCCTGCTCTCGCTCCCTTGCTCTCGCCCCCACTCTCTTCCCTCTTTCTCCCTCCCTCTCTCTCCCCCTCTCTTCCCTCTCTCTCCTCCTCTCTCTCTCCCACTCTCCCTCCCTTTCTATCTCTCCCCCTCTCTCTCCCCTCTATCTCTCCCGCGCTCTCGATCCCCCCCTTTCTCTCCACACTCTCTCTCTACACCCCCTCTCTCCCATTCTCTCTCCTCCCCTGCCTCCCAACTTTCTCTCTCTGACCCTCTCTCTCCCCTCTCTTCCCACTTTCTCCCTGCTCTCTTTACTCCCCCTCCGCCTCCCTCTCACCCCTCTCCCCCCTCTTTCCCCCTCTCCTGCCCCCTCTCTCACCCCCTGTCTCACTCCATTCGCTCGCTACTGTCTCTCGCCTCCCCCTCGCCCCCTCTCTCGCCCCTCTCTCTCCCCCCTCTCTCCCCCTCTCTCACTCATCCCTCTCTCTCCCTTTCTCTCTACCTGTCTCTCTCGCACCCTCTCTCTCCCCTCTCTCTCGCCCTCTCCCCCACTCTCTCGCCCCCTCTCTCACCTCCTCTCTCGCCCCCTCTCGCGCCCCCTCTCTCACCCCATCTTTATTACCTCTCTCTCCCCGCGCTCTCTCCCCCTCTCTTACCCCCTCTCTCGCACCCTCTCTCTCTCCCCCTCTCTCCCCCTCTCTCCCACTTTGTCTCTCCCTCTCTCGCTCTCGCCCTCGCCCCCCTCTCTCTCCCCACCTCTTTCCCCGTGCTCTCTGCTCCCTCTCTCAGCCCCTTTCTGTACCCCTCCCTCTCCCCCTCCCTCGCCCACTCCTCTCCCTTCCCTCTCTCTCCACCTCTCTCCCCCTCCCTCTCCCATTCTCTGCCCCAACTCTCTCACCCCCCTCTCTCCCTCTCTTACTCCCTCTGCCCACTCTCCAGACCCTCGCTCTCCCTCCTACTACCCCCTCCCCCTCTCTCCCACACTCACTCACACACTCTCTCTCCACACTCTCCCTCCACTCTCTCTCCCTCTCTCTCGCCCCTTCTCTCACTCTCCCACTATCTCGCCCCTGTATATCTCCCCCTCTGTCTCACCCCCTCTCTCCCCTCCCTCTCACTCCCCTCTCTCACCCCCCGCTCTCTCCCCCTCTCCCTTGGCTCCCCTTCCCTCTTTCGCCCTCCCTCTCTCTGCCCTCATCTCTCTGCCGGTCTCTCGCTCTCCCCCTCTCTCTCGCTCCCTGCTCTCGTCTTCCTCCTTCGTCCCTCTCTCTCTCCGTCTCTCCCCCTCACTCTCTACCCCTGTCTGTCCACTCTCTCTCTCCCACTCTGTCTCACCCTCTCTCTCTCCCCAATCACTCTCCCTTCCTCGCCCTCCCTACTCTCTCTGCCTTCCCTCTCTCCCCCTCCCTGTCTCCACTTTCCTCTCTCACACTCCCTCTGTCCCCCTCTGTCGCCCACCTCTCTCGCCCCCCTCTTCATCCTTCTCACTACTCCCCTCTCTCTATCCCATCTCTCTCCCTCTCTCCTTCTGTCTCCCACAGGCACTGCCACCACTCTCTCCCCCATTCTCTGCCCCCACTCTCTCCTCCACTCTCTCTCACTTTCTCCTCGTTCTCTCTCCACTGTCTCTCCCCTCTATCTCTCCCCTCTCCATCTTCCCGCTCCCCTCTCTTTGTCTCCACTCTCTCCGTCTTCCATCTCTCCGTCTCCCACCACTCTCTCCAACTCTCTCCCCGCTCCTTGTCTTCCCCTCTCTCCAACCTCTCTCACCCCTTTCTCGCCACCTCTCCCCACAATCTCCCCCACCCATCCCTCTGCCCCATCTATCCCATTACCCTATGCCTCTCTCTCCACTATCATCCACCCTCTCTCTCCCCACCCACTCTCTCTCCCTCCCCTCTCTCGCCCCCGTCTCCCCCTCTCTCTCTCACCCCCTCTCTACCCCTCGCTCCCCACACTCTCTCCCACTCTCTCTCCCCATACACTCTCTCTATCGCTCCCCTCTCTCGCCTCCCCCTCTCTCCACACTCTCTCTCCGCCGTCTCTCTCTCCCCTCTCTCTTCCCCTCTCTCTCCCTCCTCCTCTCTCTCCCCCTCCCTCCCCACTCCCTCTCTCCCCTCTCTCTCTGCCCTCTCTCTGCCCCGTCTCTCCCCCTGTCTCTCTCTCTCTCTCCCCTTCTCTCTTCCCCTCCCTCTATCCCTCTCCCTCTCTCCCCCTCCCTCACACCCCCTCCCTCTCTTCGCTCCCTCTATCTCTCTCTCGCACTCCTCTCTTGACCCCCTCTCTCTCTGCCGCTCTCTCTTTCCCCTCACTCTGTCACCTCACTCTCCCTCCGCTCTCACTCGCTTCCTCGCCGCGATCCCACCCTCTCTCTTTTCCCATCTGTCTATCACCCCCTCTCACTACCCCTCACTCTCTCTCCCCTCTCCCTCTTCACTAACTCTCTCCCCACTCTCTCACTGAACCTTCTCCACTCTCTCTCTCCCTCTCTTACTCCCTCCCTCTCTCACCCTCTCACTCTCCCCCACTCTATCCCCCACTCCCTCCCCAACTTTCTACCCCCACTCTCTAACCCCTCTCTCCCCACTCTCTCCCCACACTCACTTCCCCCACTCACTCCCCCACTCTCCAGACCCTCTCTCTACCCCCTCTCTCTCCCCCTCTCCTCTGTCTCCCCCACGCACTCCCACCATTCTCTCCCCCACTCTCTCCCCCGACTCTCTCCTCCACTCTCTAACCGCCTCTCTTTCGTTTATTCTCTCTCCCTCCCCCTCTCTCGCCCCCTCTCTCCCCTTCCTCTCACTCCCCTCTCTCTCCCCCCGTCTCGCCCACTCTCTCCCCCTCTCTCGCCCCCACTGTTTGACCACACTCTCTCACTTCCGCTCTCTCATCCCCGCTCTCTCACCATCTCTCTCCCCTTTCTCTCGCGCTCTCTGCCCCAACTCTCTCGCCCATCTCTCCCCCTCTCTCACTCCCTCCCTCTGTCACCCTCTCAGTCACTCCCACTCTATCCCCCACTATCTACCCCCTCCATACCCTCTCTCTACCTGCTTTCTCGCCGGATCTCTCGCCTTCTCTCTCCCCCACGCACTCCCCCCTCCCTCGCGCACTCTTTCCCCCCACTCTCTCTTCCCCTGTCTCTCGCCCCCTTTCTCGTTCCCCCTCTCTCGCCCCATTCCTCTCCCTCCCCCTCTCTCTCACCGTGTCTCGTCCCCCTCTCCCGTCGCTCTCCACATCTCTCTCGCCCTCTCTCTCCCACTCTCTTCCCTCTCTCTCTCCCCACTCTCTGCCCCAACTCTCTCACCCCCGCTCTCTCATCCCCGCTCTCCACTCTCTCTCCCACTCTCAGTCACAAATCTCTCACCCCTCTTGCTTTCCCTGTCTCACTCCCTCCCTCTCACACCCTCTCACTCTCACCACTCTATCCCCAACTCTCTCCGCCACTCTCTACCCTCTCTCTCTCCCCCACTCTCTCCCCACACTCACTTACCCCACTCACTCCCGCACTCTCAGACCCTCTCTCCCCGTCTCCCCCTCTCTCCACCTCTCTCCCCTCCTCTCTCCTTCACTCACTCCCCCCACTCTCTTCTCCACTCTCTCTCCCCCTCTCTCTTGCCCCTTCTGTCTATACCCCACTCTCTCGCCCCCTTCTCTCGCCCCCTCTCCCGCCCCACTCTCTCACCCCATTCCTCTCCCTTCCCCTCTCTCTCCTCCTGTCTCGCTCCCTCTTTCCCCGTCGCTCTCCCCGTCTCTCTCCCCCTCTCTCTCCACCTCCCTCCCCTCTCTCTCTCCCCGTCTCTCTCACTCCCACTCTCTACCACCTCTCTCTCCCGCACTCTCTGCCCCGCACTCTCACCCCCATCTCTGATCCCCGCTCTCAAACCCCCTCTCACCCCTCTCTCCCACTCTCCGCCCCAAATCTCTCACCCCCTCCCTATCTTACCCTCTCACTCTCCTCCACTCAATCCCCCACTCTCTTGCCCCTCTCCCCCCTCTTCCCCACTCACTTCCCCCTCTCTCCTCCACACTCTCCCCTAGTGTCTCCCCCACTCTCTCGCCCCCTTGTCTAACCCCGCCTCTCTCGCCCCCTCTCTCGCTCCATTCCTCTCCTTCCCCCGCTCTCCCCCTTGTCTCGTCCCCCTCTCTCCCCGTCGCTCTCCCCGTCTCTCTCTCCCCTCTCTCTCCACCTCTCTCTCCCCTCCCTCTCCCATCTCTCTCCCCCTCCCTCTCCCATATCTCTCCCCCTCTCTCACCCCCTCTCTCTCCCACTTTCTCCCCTTCTCTCTTCCCCACTCTCTGCCCCACTCTCTCACCCCTGCTCTCGCATGCCCGCTCTCTCTCCCCTTTCCCCCTCTCTCTCCCACTCACTGCCGCAACTCTCTCAACCCTCTCTCTTTCCCTCTCTCATTCCCTCCCTCTCTCACCTTCTCACTCTCCTCCACTTTATCCCACACTCTCTCCGCCACTCTCTACCACCTCTCCCCCCCCACTCTCTTCCCACACTCACTTTCCCCACTCACTCCCCCACTCTCCAGACCATCTCTCTCCCCCTGTCTCTCCTCTCTCTCCCCCTCTCTCCCCCACTCACTCCCCCATTCTCTCCTCCACTCTCTCTCCCCCTCTCTCGCCCCTTCTCTCTCTCCCCACTCTCTCTACCCCTTCAATCGCCCCCTCTCTCACCCCCTCTCGCCCCCTCTCTCGCCCCCGATCTCGCACCCCGATTTCGCCCCCTGCTCTCGCCCCCTTGCTCTCGACGCCATTCTCTGTCCACCCTCTCTGTCCCCCCTCTCTCTCTGTCCCGCCCTCTTGCTGTCACCCCTTCTCTCTGTCCCGTATCTCTGTGTCCTCTTCTCACGGTCTCGCCCTCTCTCTGCCCCCTCTCTCTGACCACCTCTCTCTGTTCCCCCATACCCCTCTCTCTGCGCCCCCGTCTCTCTGTCCCCCATCTCACTGTCCCCCTCTCTTTCCCCACTCTCTCTCTGTCCCCCTCTTTCTGTCCCCCTATCTCTACCCCTCTCTCTGCCCCTCTTTCTCTGTACCCCCTCTGTCCCCCATCTGTCTGTTCCCTGTCTCTCTCTCTCCCATCTCTCTGTCCACACCCGTCCCCTCTCTGTCTGACCTCCACCTCTCTGTACCCTCTCTCTTTGACCACTTCTCTCTGTGCCCCCTCTCACCTTTCCCCCTCTCTCTGTCCTCACTCTCTCTGACCCCCTCTCCCTCTGTCCCCCTCCTTCTGTCACCCTCTCTCTGTCCAACCCACTGAATCTGTCCCCCTCCCTTTCTGTCCCCTCTCTCTGTCCCTCCTCTCTCTGACACCTCTCTCTGTCCTCCCACTTTCTGTCCGTCTCTCTCAGTCCCACCTCTCTCTGCTCCCTCGTCCCCCTCTCTCTGTCCCCTCTCTCTGTCCCACCTCTCTGACACCTCTCTCTCTCTCCCCTCTCTCTGTTCTCCCTCTCCGTGACCCCCTCTCTGACCCCTCTCTCTGTCCTCCCACTTTCTGTCCCCCCTCTCAGTCCCACTTCTCTCTGCCCGCTCATCTCCTTCTCTCTGTCCCCCCTCTGACCCCTCTCTCTGTCCCTCTCTCTCTGTCCCCCTCTCTCTGTCCCCCACTCTCTCTCTCTCTCCTCTCTCTCTCTCTCCCCCTCTCTGTCCTCCCTCTCTCTATGTCCCTCTCCCTCTGTCCCCTTTTCTCTGTCCCCTCACTATCTGTCCAACTCTCTCTGTCACCCACTCTCTGCCCCCCCGTCCCCTCACTCTGTCCCCCTCTCTCTGTCCCCCTCCCGCTCTGTCTCTCCCTCTCTGTCCCCATCTCTCGGTCACCCTCTCTCTGTCCTCCCTTACTCTTTCCCCCTCTCTCTGTCCCAACTCACTCTGTCCCACCTCTCTCTGCTCCCTGTCCTCCCCTCTCTGTCTGACTTCTCTGTCCCCGTCCCTGACCCCCTCTCTCTCTCCCCCCTCTGTCCCCTCTCTCTCTGTTACCTTCTCTGTCCCCCTTCTCTGTCCCCTCTCTCTCTCCCCCTTTCTCTGTCCCCCTCTCTCTTGTACCCCCCGTACCCCCGTCCCTATCTCTCTGTCACACTTGCTCTCTTCTCCCTCTCTCTGACCCCTCTCTCCCGGAACACACTCTGTCCTCTTTTCTCTGTACCCCTCTCTCTGTCCTCCCTCTGTCTGACCCCCTCTCTCTCTGCCCTCTCTCTGACCCCTCTCTCTGTCCTCCCACTCACTGTCTCCCTCTCTCAGTCCCCCCTCTCTCTGACCCCCTCTCTCTGACACCCCGTACCCCCGTCCCCGTATCTCTCTGTCCCACTCTCTCTCTCTTGCCGCTCTCTCTGTCCCCTCTGTCTCTCTCCCCCCACTCTGTCCACCCTCTCTCTGACCGCCTCTCTGTCCCCCACTCTGTCCCCATCTCTCTGTCCCCCCTCTCTCTGTCACCCCTTTCTCTGTCCCCTCTCTCTGACCCCTCTCTCTGTCCCCCCTCTCTCTCCTCCCTCTCTCTGCCCCCCCTCTCTGTCCCCCTTTCTCTGTCGTCCCGATCTCTGTCCTCCTCTCTCTGTTCCCGCTCTCTCTGTCCACCTCTCTCTGTTCTCCCTCTCTCTGTCCCCCTCTCTCTGTCCCCCTCTCTCTGTCCCACTCTCTCTGTCCCCCCTCTCTATCCTCATCTCTGTGTTCCCCATCTTTTTCTGTCCCCCTCTATGTCCCCCGTCTCTCTGTCACCCCTCTCGCTCTGTCACCTCTCTTTCTCTGTCCCCTCTCTATGCCCCCTCTCTCTCTGTCCCCCCTCTGTCCACACTCTCTCTATCCACTCTCTCTCTCTGTCCCACACTTCTCTCGGAACCCACTTTCTGTTCCCCATCTCTGTAACCGCCTCTCTGCCTCTCTCTCTCTCTCTCTCTTTGTCCCGTTCTCTCTGTCACCCCTCTCTGCCCCCCTCTCTCTGTCCTCTCCCTCTCTGTCCCCCTCTCCCTGCCCCCTCTCTCTCTGTCCCTCTCTCTCTCTGTCCCCTTCTCTCTGCCCCCCCCACTCCCTCTCTCCCCTCTCTCTGTCCTCCATGTCTCTGACCCCCTCTCTCTGTCCCTATCTCTCTATTCCCCCCTCTCTGTCCTCCCTCTCTCTATGTCCCCCTCTCTCTGTCCCCCTCTCTATGTCCCCTCACTCTCTGTCCACCTCTCTGTCTCCCCTCTCTCTCTCCCCCCACTCTGTCCACCTTCTCTCTGACCCCCTCTCTGCCCCCCAGTCCCTCTCTCTCTGTCCCCCTCTCTCTGTCCTCTCTCTGACCCCTCTCTCTGTCCTTCCACTCACTGTCTCCCTCTCTCAGTCCCCCCTCTCTCTGTCCCCCTCTCTCTGACACCCCGTCCCCCCGTCCCCGTATCTCTCTGTCCCACTCTCTCTCTCTCTTGCCGCTCTCTCTGTCCTCTCTCTCTCTCCCCCCACTCTGTCCACCCTCTCTCTGACCGCCTCTCTGTCCCCCACTCTGTCCCCATCTCTCTGCCACCCCTCTCTCTGTCACCCCTTTCCCTGTCCCCCTCTCTCTGTCCCCCTCTCTCTGTCCCCTCTCTCTGTCCTTCCTCTCTCTGCCCCCCTCTCTGTCCCCTTTCTCTGTCGTCCCGCACTCTGCCCCCTCTCTCTATTCCCACTCTCTCTGTCCTCCCTCTCTCTGCCCCACTCTCTCTGTCCTCCCTCTCTGTCCCTCTCTCTCTGTCCCCCTCTCTCTGTCCCACTCTCTCTGTCCTCCCTCTCTGTCCGCCTCTCTGTTCCCCATCTTTTTCTGTCGCCCCCTCTCTCTGTCTCCTCTCTTTCTCTATCCGCACTCTCCGTTCCCCCCTCCATCTTCCCCCTCTCTCTCTGACCCCAATATCCCTCCCTCTCTATCTACTCTCTCTCTGTCCTAACATTCTCTCAGACTCCCCTCTCTGTTCCCCCACTCTTTCACTCTCTCTCTGTTTCAACTCTCTCTGTCCCACTCTCTCTGTCCCCCCTCTCTATCCCCATCTCTGTGTTCCCCATCTCTTTCTGTCCCCTCTCTCTCTGTCCCCCCTCTGTCCACTCTCTCTCTATCCACTCTCTCTCTCTGTCCCACACTTCTTTCGGAACACACTTTCTGTCTCCCATCTCTGTAACCCCCTCTCTGCCTCTCTCTCTCTCTTTGTCCTGCTCTCTCTGTCACGCCTCTCTGTCCCCTCACTCTGTCCTCCCTCTCTCTGTCCCCCTCTCTCTGCCCCCTCTCTCTCTCTGTCCCTCTCTCTCTCTCTCTGTCCCCCCACTCCCTCTCTCCCCTCTCTCTGACCCCTTCTCTCTGTCCCAATCTCTCTATTCCCCCCTCTCGGTCCTCCCTCTGTCGATGTCCCTCTCTCTCTGTCCTCCTCTCTCTGTCCCCTCACTCTCTGTCCACCTCTCTCTGTCACCCCCTCTCTGCACCCCCCTCTCTATCGCCTCTCTCTGTCCCCCACCATCTCTGTCCCTCTCTCTCTGTCCCCTTCTCTCGGTCCCCCTCTCTCTGTCCTCCCTCTCTCAGTCCTTTCTCTCTGTCCTCACCCTCTCTGTCCCCCACTCTGCCCCCCTCTCTCTGTCTGCCTCTCTCTATGTCCCTCTCTCTCTGTCCTCCTCTCCCTGCCCCCTCTCTCTGTCCCCTCCATTTCTGTCCCTCTCTCTCTGTCCCTCCTCTCTCTGTCCTCCCTCTCTCTGTCCCCCCTGTTTCTGTCCCGCTCTCTCTGTTCCCCTCTCTCTGTTCCCCTTCTCTCTGTCCCCCTCTCTCCCTGTCCTCCCTCTCTCTGTCCCCTTCTGTCTGTTCCCACTCTCTCTTTTCCCCTCTCTCTGTCCCCCGCTCTCTGCCCCCTCTCTCTGTTCCCCATCTCTTTCTGTCACCCCTCTCGCTCTGTCCCCTCTCTTTCTCTGTCCCTCACTCTGTCCACCTCTCAATCTTCCAAACCTCTCTCTCTGTCCTCCACAAAGTCCATCCCTTTCTATCCACTCTCTATTTGTTCTAACATTCTCTCTGACTCCCCTCTCTGTCCCCCTCTCTGTCTCCCACACTCTGTCCCCCCCTCTGTCCCTCTCTCTCTGTTCTCCTATCTCTATTTCAACTCTCTCTGTCCCCCTCTCTGTCCCCATCTCTGTGTTCCCCATCTTTTTCTGTCCCCCTCTCTCTCTGACTCCTCTCTGTCCCCCTCTCTGTGTTCCCCATCTCTTTCTGTCCCCCCTCTCTCTCTGTCCCCCGTCTTTCAGTCATCCCTCTCGCTCTGTCATCTCTCATTCTCTGTCCCGTCTCTATGCCCCCTCTCTCTCTCTCTCTGTCCCCCCTCTGTCCTCTCTCTCTCTATCCACTCTCTCTCTCTCTGTCCCACCGTTCTCTCGGAACCCACTCTCTGTCCCCCTCTCTGTAACCCCCTCTCTGCCCCCCCTCTCTGTCTCTCTCTCTGTCTGTCCCGCGCTCTCTGTCACCCCTCTCTGTCCCCCTCTCTCTGTCCTCCCTCTCTCTGTCACCCTTTCTCTACCCCCTCTCTCTGTTCCTCTCTCTCTGTCCCCTCTCTCATTCCCCCCACTCTCTCTCTCTACTCCCTCTCTGTCTCCCCTCTCTCTATCCTCCCTCTCTCTGACCCCCACTCTCTGTCCCTATCTCTCTGTTCCCCTCTCTCTGTCCCATCTCTGTCTGTCAACCTCTCTCTGTCACCCTCTCTCTGCACCTCCTCTCTGTCCCCTCTCTCTGTCCCCCTCCTCTCTGTCCCTCTCTCTCTGTCCCCCTCTCTCTGTCCTCCCTCTCGCTGTCCCCCTCTCTCCGTTCCTATTCTGTCTTTTCCCTTCTCTCTGTCACCCTCTCTCTGTCCCACTTTCTCTGTCCTCCCTCTCTGTCCCCTCTCTCCGTTTCCCATCTCTTTCTGTCACCCGTCTCGCTCTGTCCCCTCTCTTTCTCTTTCCCCTCTCTCTGTCCTCCTCTCAATCTTCCACAATCTCTCTGTCCCCCGCAAAGTCCCTCCCTCTCTGTCCCCTCTCTCTCTCTGTCGCCCCTCTCTCTGTCTCTCTGTCCCGCTCTCTCGGTCATCCTCTCTTGACCCCGCTCTATCCCCTCTCTCTATCCCCCTCTCTCTCTGTCCCTCTCTTTCTGTCCCCTTCTCTCGGTTCCCCTCTCTCTGTCCTCCCTCTTCTGTCCCGCCTCTCTCTGCCCCCGTCCCCCTCTCTCTGTTCCCTTTCTCTGTCCCCGTCTCTGTCCACCGTCTCTCTCCCCGTCTCTCTCTACCCCCACTCTCTCCCTCCTCTCTCTGATCCCCTCTCTGCCCCCACTCTGTCCCCATCTCTCTGTCCCCCTCTCTCTGACGCCCCTTTCTCTCTCCCCCCTCTCTTTCCCGCGCTCTCTGTCGCCCCTCTCTCTGTCTGCCTTTAGCTATGTCCCTCTCTCTCAGTCCCCCTCTCTCTGCCCCCTCTTTGTGTCCCTCTCTCTCGGTCCCACTCTCTCTGCCCCTTCACTCTATCCCCATCACTCTGTCCCCCTCTCTCTGAACCCTCTCTCTGTCCTCCCACTCTCTGTCCCCCTCTCTCAGTCTCCCCGCTCTCTGCCCCGCCTCTCTCTGCCCCCACGTCCCCCTCTCTCTGTTCCACCTCTGTCTGTCCCCCCTTTTTCCCCTCTTTCTCAGTCCACCCCGCTCTCCCCCTCACTCTGGCCCCCTCTCTCTGAATCCCGTCCCCATCTCTCTGTCCCACTCTCTCTCTTCCCCCTCTCTCTGACCCTCTCTCTCTCCCCGCTCTGCCCCTCTCTCTGACCCCCTCTCTGTCCCCCACTCTGTCCCCCTCTCTCTGACCCCTCTCTCTTTCCCACTTTCTCTGTCCTCCCTCTTTCTGTCCCCCTCTCTCTGTTCCCACACTCTCTGGCCCCCTCTCTCTGTCCCCCTCTCTCTGTTCCCACTCCCTCTGTCCCACTCTCTCTGTCCTCCCTCTCTGTCCCCTCTCTCTGTTCCCCATCTCTTTCTGACACCCCTCTCGCTCTGTCCCCTCTCCTTCTCTGTCCCCTCTCTCTGACCCCTCTCAAACTCCCCGCTCTCTCAGTCCCCCTTCTCTCTGTCCCGCCTCTCTCTGCCACCCGTCCCCCTCTCTCTTTCCCCTTCTCTGTCCCCGTCTCTGACCCCCTCTCAATCTCCCCCGACTCTGTCCCCCCTCTCTCTGACTCCCTCTCTGCACCCACTCTGTCCCCATCTCTCGGTCCCCCTCTCTATGTCTGCCTCTATCTATGTCCCTCTCTCTCAGTCCCACTCTCTCCGCCCCCTCTCTCTCTTCCCCCACTCTCTGACCCCCCTCTCTCACTCTCCCCACTCTGCCCCTCTCTCTGACCCCCTATCTGTCCCCCACTCTGTCCCCATCTCTCGGTCCCCCTCTCTCTCTCTGCCTCTATCTATGTCCCTCTCTCTCAGTCCCCCTCTCTCTGCCCCCTCTCTCTCTCCCCCTCTCTCTGTCCCCCTCTCTCTGACCCCCGTCCCCCATCCACCCGTCCCCATCTCTCTGTCCCATTCTCTCTCTCTTCCCCCTCTCTCTGACCCCTCTCTCTTTTCCCACTCTGTCCCCCATCTCTCTGACCCACACTCTGTCCTCCACTCTGTCCGCCTCTCTCTGTCCTCCCTCTCTCTGTCCTCGCTCTCTCTGTCCCCTTTCTCTGTCCTCCCTCTCTCTGTCCTCCTCTCTCTGTTTCCACATTCTCTGCCCCCCCCTCTCTCTCTCCCTCTCTCAGTCCCCCTCTCTCTGTCCCAAACTCTCTGTCCTCCCTCACTGTCACCTCTCACTGTTCCCCATCTATTTCTGTCACCCCTCTCGCTCTGTCCCCTCTCTTTCTCTGTCCCCTCACTCTGTCCCCCTCTCAAACTTCCCCCCTCTCTCTCAGTCCCCGCTCTCTCTGTCCCGCCTCTCTCTGCCCCCACGTCCCCCTCTCTCTGTGCCACCTCTGTCTGTCCCCGCCGTGTCCCCTCTCTCTCTGTCCCCCTCGCTGTCCACTTCTCTGTCCCCCCTCTCTCTCCCTTCTCTCTGTCCCCCTCTCTCTGTCACCCCTCTCTCTGCCCCGCCTCTCTCTGCCCGCAGTTCCACCCTTTCTCTGTCCCCCTTCTCTGTCCCCGTCTCTGTCTCCCCACTCTCTCCCCCCACTCTGTCCCCCGTCTCTCTGACCCCCTCTCTGTCCCCCACTCTGTCCCCATCTCTCGGTCCCCCTCTCTCTGTCTGCCTCTATCTATGTCCCTCTCTCTCAGTCCCCCTCTCCATGCACCCTCTCTCTCTCCCCCCTCTCTGCCCCCCTCTCTCTGACCCCCGTCCCCCGTACCCCCGTCTCCATCTCTCTGTCCCATTCTCTCTCTCTTCCCCTCTCTCTGATCCCTCTCTCTCTTTCCCCACTCTGTCCCCCCTCTCTCTGACCCCTCTCTGTCCTCCACTCTGTCCCCCTCTCTCTGTTCTCCCTCTCTCTGTCCTCGCTCTCTCTGTCCCCTTTCTCAGTCCTCCTCTCTCTGCCCCCCTCTCTCTCTTCCCCCTCTCTATGACCCACTCCCCCCCCCTCTCTCCCCACTCTGTCCCCTCTCTCTGACTCCCTCTCTGTCCCCCACTCTGTCCCCATCTCTCGGTCCCCCTCTCTCTGTCTGCCTCTATCTATGTCCCTCTCTCTCAGTCCCCCTCTCTCTGCCCCCTCTCTCTCTCCCCCTCTCTCTGTCCCCCTCTCTCTGACCTCCGTCCCCGTCCCCATTTCTCTGTCCCATTCTCTCTCTCTTCCCCCTCTCTCTGACACCCTCTCTCTGTCTGCCTCTCTCTATGTCCCTCTCTCTCTGCCCTTCTCTCTGTCCTACTCTCTCTGTCCCCCTCTCTCTGACCCCTCTCACAGTCCTCCCTCTCACTGTCTCCCTTTATCAGTCCCCCTCTCTATCCCGCCTCTTTCTGCCCGACGTCCCGCTCTCTCTGTCCCGCCTCTGTCTGTCCCCCCTCTGTCCCCCCCTCTGTCCCCCTCTCTGTTCCCGTTTTCTGTCCCCTCTCTCACTACCCCTCTCTCTGTCCCCCTCTCTCTGACCCACCGTCCTCCCGTCCCCATCTCTCTGTCCCACTCTCTCTCTTGCCCCTCTCTCTGTCCCCCCTCTCTCTCTCCCCCCAATCTGTCCACCTTCTCTCTGACCCCATCTCTCTGTCCCCCACTCGGTCCCCATTTCTCTGTCCCCCTCTCTCTGTCCCCACTCTCTCTGTCCTCCCTCTCTCTGTCTCCCTCTCTCTGTCCTCCTTTCTCTGCCCTCTCTGTCTCTGTCCCCCTCTCTCTGTTCCCACTCTCTCTGCCCCTCTCTCTTTCCCCCTCTCTCTATCCCCCTCTCTCTGTCCTCCCTCTCTGTCCCCTCTCTCTGTTCCCCATCTCTATCTGTCACCCCTCTCGCTCTGTCCCCTCTCTTTCTCTGTCCCCTCTCTCTGTAACCCTCTCAATCTTTCCCCCTCTCTGTGTGTCCCCCCAATGTCCCGCCCTCTCTATCCACTCTCTCTCTGTCTCAACATTCACTCTGACTCCCCTCTCTGTCCCTCTCTCTGTACCCCCTCTGTTCACCCTCTCTGTTCCTCTCTCTCTCTGTTCTCCTCTCTCTGTTTCAACATTCTCTGTCCCCCCTCTCTCTGTCCTCCCTCTCTCTGTCCCCCTCTATCTGTCCCCCTTTCTCTGTCTTCCCTCTCTCAGTCCCCCTCTCTCTGTTCCCACTCTCTCTGTCCCCCTCTCTCTGTCATCCCTCTCTCTGTCCTCCCTCTCTCTGTCCCCCTCTCTCTGTTTCCACTCTCTCTGTCCCCCTCTCTCTGTCCCCCCTCTCTGCCCTCCCTCTCTGTCCCTTCTCTCTTTTCCCCATCTCTTTCTGTCACCCCTCTCGCTCTGTCCCCTCTATTTTTCTGTCCCCTCTTTCTGTCCCCCTCTCTCTGACCCCTCCCTCTGACCTCCCCCTCTCCGTCCCCCCTCGCTCTGACCCCCTCTCTGTCACCCACTCTGTCCCCATCTCTCTGTCCCCCTCTCTCTGTCTGCCTCCAGCTATATCCCTCTCTCTCTGTCCCCCTCTCTCTGTCCCCTCTCTCTGTCCTCCCTCTCTATCCCCTCTCTCAGTTTCCCATCTCTTTCTGTCACCCCTCTCAATCTCCCCCCCTCTCTCTGTCCCCCCCAATGTCCCTCCCTCACCATCCACTCTCTCTCTCTGTCCCAACATTCTCTCTGTCCCCTACTCTGTACCCCCTCTCTGTCCCTCTCTCTCTGTTCTCCTGTCTCTGATTCAAATCTCTCTGTCCCTCTCTCTCTGTTCTCCTGTCTCTGTTTCAACTCTCTCTGTCCCTCTCTCTCTGTCCCCTTCTCTCTGACCTCCCTCTCTCTGTCCCCCTCTCTCTGCCCCCTTTCTCTGTCTCCTCTCTCTCTGTCCCTCCCTCTCTGTCCTCGCTTTCTCTGAGCACTGCTGTCTGTCCCTATCTCTCTGATCCCCCCTCTCTGTCCTCTCTCTCTTGATGAGCCTCTCTCTCTGTTCACCTCTCTCTGGCCACCTCTCTCTCTGTCCACCTCTCTCTGTCACCCCCTCTCTGCTGCCCACCTTTGTCCCCTCTCTCTGTCCCCTTCTCTCTCTCTGTTCCCTTCTCTCTCGGTCCCCTTCTCTCGGTCCCCCTCTCTATATCTTCCTCTCTCTGTCCCGCCTCTCTCCAACACCCGTCCTCATCTCTCTGTCTCCCTTCTCTGTCCCCGTCTCTGTACCCCGCTCTCTCCCCCACTCTACCCCCCTCTCTCTGACCCGCACTCTGTCCCCAACTCTGTCCCCTCTCTCTGTCCCCCTCTCTCTGTCTGGCTCTAGTTATGTCCCTCTCATTCCCCCTCTCTCTGCTCCTTCTCTCTTTCCCCCTCTCTCTGTCCTCCCCCTCTCCGTCCCCCCTCGCTCTGACCCCCTCTCTGTCACCCACTCTGTCCCCATCTCTCTGTCCCCCTCTCTCTGCCTGCCTCGAGCTATATCCCTCTCTCTCAGTCGCCCTCTCTCTGCTCCCTCCCTCTGACCCTCTCTCTCTGTCCCGCCTCACTCTGCCCCCACGTCCTCCTCTCTCTGTCCCACCTCTATGTGTTCCCCCTCTGTCCCCTCTCTCTGTCCCCCTCTCTGTCCCCCTTCACTGTCCCCTCTCTCTCTCCCCCTCTCTCTTTCCCCCTCTCTGACCCCCCGTCCTCATCTCTCTGTCCCACTCTCTCTCCTCCCCCTCTCTCTGTGACACCTCTCGATGTCCTCCCACTCACTGTCTCCCTCTCTCAGTCCTCCCTCTCTCTGTCCCGCCTCTCTCTGCCCGACGTCCCCCTCTCTCTGTCCCGCCTCAGTCTGTCCCCCCCTCTGCCCCCCTCTCTGTCGCTCTGTCTGTCCCCGTTCTCTGACCCCTCTCTCTCTACCCCTCTCCCTGTCCCCCTCTCTCTGATACCCTGGCCAAGCGTCACCATCTCTCTGTCCCCCTCTCTCTCCTCACACTCTATCCACCCTCTCTCTGACACCCTCTCTGTCTCCCACTCTGTCCCCATCTCTCTGTCCCCCCGCTCTCGGTCGCCCCTTTCTCTGTCCTCCTCTCTCTGTCCCCCTCTTTCTGTCCCACTCTCTCTGTTCTCCCTCTCTCTGTCCCCCTCTCTCTGTCCCCCCTCTCTCAGTCCTACTTTCTCTGCCCTCCCTCGCTCTGTCCCCCTCTCTCTGTCCCACTCTCTCTGTCCTCCCTCTCTATCCCCCTCTCTCTGCCCTCCCTCTCTGTCCCCCTCTCTCTGTCCCCCTCTCTCTGTCCTACTTTCTCTGCCCTCCCTCTCTCTGTCCCCCTCTCTCTGTCCCACTCTCTCTGTCCTCCCTCTCTCTATCCCCCTCTCTCTGTCCTCCCTCTCTGTCCCCTCTCTCTGTTCCCCATCTATTTCTGTCACCCCTCTCGCCCTGTCCCCTCTCTTTCTCTGTCCCCTCTCTTTGTAACACTCTCAACCGTCCCCCTTTCTCTCTGTCCCCCCTCTCTGTCCCCTTCTCTGTATCCCCCTCTGTTCACACTCTCTATTCCTCTCTCTCTCTGTCTCCCTCTCTGTACCCCCTCTGTTCATCCTCTCTGTTTCTCTCTCTCTGCCCCTTCTCTCTGTTCACACTCTCTCTTCCCCCTCTCTCTTTTCCCCTCTCTCTGTCCTCCCTCTCTCTGTCCCCCTCTCTCTGTCCCCCTTTCTCTGTCTTCCCTCTCTCTGTCCCCCTCTCTCTGTTCCCACTCTCTCTGCCCCCCTCTCTCTGTCCTCCCTCTCTCTGTCCCTCTCTCTCTGCTTTGACTCTCTCTGTCCCCTTTCTCCGTCTCCTCTCTCTGCCCTCCCTCACTGTCCCCTCTCTCTGTCCCCCTCTCTCTGTCTGGCTGTAGTTATGTCCCTCTCATTCCCCCTCTCTCTGCTCCTTCTCTCTTTCCCGCTCTCTCTGTCCCCCTCTCTCTGACCCCTCTCTCTGTCCTCCCCCTCTCCGTCCCCCCTCGCTCTGACCCCCTCTCTGTCACCCACTCTGCCCCCATCTCTCTGTCCCCCTCTCTCTGTCTGCCTCGAGCTATATCGCTCTCTCAGTCGCCCTCTCTCTGCCCCCTCCCTCTGACCCTCTCTCTCTGTCCCGCCTCACGCTGCCCCCACGTCGCCCTCTCTCTGTCCCACCTCTGTGTGCCCCCCTCTGTCCCCTCTCTCTGCCCCCCTCTCTCTTCCACCCCTCTCTGACCCCCCCTCCCTATCTCTCTGTCCCACTCTCTCTTCCATCCCCCTCTCTCTGACACCTCTCACGGTCTTCCCACTCACTTCTCCCTCTCTCAGTCCCCCCTCTCTCTGTCCCCCTCTCTCTGCCCCCTCTCTCTGTCACCTCTCTCTCTGTCCCTCCCTCTCTGTCTCTCCCTCTCTGTCCTCGCTTTCTCTGAGCCCTGCTGTCTGTCCCTATCTCTCTGCACCCCCCTCTCTGTCCTCTCTCTCTCTATGAGCCTATCTCTCTGTTCACCTCTCTCTCTGTCCACCTCTCTCTGTCACCCCCCCCCCCTCTGCCGCCCCCCTCTGTCCCCTCTCTCTGTCCCCTTCTCTCTCTCTGTTCCTCTCTCTCTGTCCCCTTCTCTCGATCCCCCTCTCCCTGTCTCCCTTCTCTGTCCCCGTCTCTGTCCCCCTCTCTCTCCCCCAATCTGTCCCCCCTCGCTCTGACCCGCTCTCTGTCACCCACTCTATCCCCATCTCTCAGTCCCCCTCTCCGCGAGCTATATCCCTCTCTCTAAGCCGCCCTCTCTCTGCCCCCTCCCTCTGTCCCTCTCCCTCTGTCCCCCCTCGCTCTGCCCCTTCTCTCTGTCCCACCTCTCTGACCCCCTCTCTCTGACCCCTCTCTCTGTCCTCCCACTCTCTGTCCCCCTCTCTCAGTCCCCCCTCTCTCTGTCCCGCTTCACTCTGCCCCCAAATCCCCCTCTCTCTGTCCCACCTCTGTCTCTCCCCCCTCTATCCTCTCTCTCTGTCCCCCATCTGCCCCCTTCACTGTCCCCTCTATCTCTCCCCCTCTCTCTTCCCCCTCTCTCTGACCCCTCTCTCTCTGTCCCCACGCTGTCCCCCTCTCTCTGACCCCCTCTCTGTCCCCCACTCTTTCCCCCTCTCTCTGTCCCCCTCTCTCTGCCCACTGTCTCTGTCCTCCCTCTCTCTGTGCCCCCTCTCTCTGTCCCCCTTTCTCTGTCCTCCCTCTCTCCGTCCCCTCTCTCTCTGTCCCCCTCTCTCTGACTTCCCTCTCTCTGTCACCCTCTCTTGCCCCCCTCTCTATCCCCTTTCTCTGTCCCTCTCTCTCTCTGTCCCTCTCTTTATGTCCCCCTCTCTCTGTTCCCACTCCCTTTGCCCCACTCTCTCCGTCCTCCCTCTCTGTCCCCTCTCTCTGTTCCCCATCTCTTTCTGTCATCCCTCTCGCTCTGTCCCCTCTCCTTCTCTGTCTCCTCTCTCTGACCCCTCTCAAACTCCCCGCTCTCTCAGTCCCCCTTCTCTCTGTCCCGCCTCTCTCTGCCACCCGTCCCCCTCTCTCTGTCCCCTTCTCTGTCCCCGTCTCTGCCCACCTATCAATCTCCCCCCACTCTGTCCCCCCTCTCTCTGACCCCCTCTCTGTCCCCCACTCTGTCCCCATCTCTCGGTCCCCCTCTCTCTGTCTGCCTCTATCTATGTCCCTCTCTCTCAGTCCCCCTCTCTCTGCCCCCCTCTCTCTCTCCCCCTCTCTCTGTCCCCCTCTCAATGACCACCGTCTCCGACCCCCGTCCCCATCTCTCTGTGCCACTCTCTCTTTCCTCTCCCTCTCTCTCTGACACCTCTCACGGTCTTCCCACTCACTTCTCCCTCTCTCAGTCCCCCCTCTCTCTGTCCCCTTCTCGCTGTCCTCTCTCTCTCTGTCTCCCTCTCTCTGCCCCCTCTCTCTGTCCCCTCTCTCTCTGTCCCTCCCTCTCTGTCTCTCCCTCTCTGTCCTCGCTTTCTCTGAGCCCTGCTGTCTGTCCCTATCTCTCTGCTCCCCTCTCTCTGTCCTCTCTCTCTCTATGAGCCTATCTCTCTGTTCACCTCTCTCTGGCCACCTCTCTCTCTGTCCACCTTTCTCTGTCACCCCCTCTCTGCCGCCCCCTCTGTCCTCTCCCTTTGTCCCCTTCTCTCTCTCTGTTCCTCTCTCTCTGTCCCCTTCTCTCGGTCCCCCTCTCTCTGTCTCCCTTCTCTGTCCCCTTCTCTGACCCCCTCTCTCCCCCACTCTGTCCCCCCTCACTCTGACCCCCTCTCTGTCACCCACTCTATCCCCATCTCTCTGTCCCCCTCTCTCTGTCTGCCGCGAGCTATATCCCTCTCTCTAAGCCGCCCTCTCTCTGCCCCCTCCCTCTGTCCCTCTCCCTCTGTCCCCCCTCGCTCTGCCCCTTCTCTCTGTCCCACCTCTCTGACCCCCTCTCTCTGACCACTCTCTGTCCTCCCACTCTCTGTCCCCGTCTCTCAGACCCCCCTCTCTCTGTCCTGCCTCACTCTGCCCCAAGTCCCCCTCTCTCTGTCCCACCTCTGTCTCTCCCCCCTCTATCCTCTCTCTCTGTCCCCCATCTGCCCCCTTCACTGTCCCCTCTCTCTCTCCCCCTCTCTCTTCCCCGTCTCTCTGACCCCCCTCTCTCTCTGTCCCCACGCTGTCCCCCTCTCTCTGTCCCCCACTCTTTCCCCCTCTCTCTGTGCCGCCTCTCTCTGTCCCGCTTTCTCTGTCCTTCCACTGGCTGTCCCCTCTCTCTCTGTCCCACTCTCTCTGACCTCCCTCCTCTGTCACCCTCCCTTGCCCCCCTCTCTATCCCCTATCTCTGTCCCCCCCTCTCTCTGTCCCTCTCTTTCTGTCCCCTTCTCTCGGTCGCCCTCTCTCTGTCCTCCCTCTCTCTGTCCCGCCTCTCTCTGCCCCCCGTCCCCCTCTCTCTGTTCCCCTTCTCTGTCCCCGTCTCTGTCCCCCGTCTCTCTCTCCCCCGTGTCTCTCTCCCCCCACTCTCTCCCCCCTCTCTCTGACCCCCTCTCTGCCCCCCACTCTGTCCCCATCTCTCTTTCCCCCCTCTCTCTGACGCCCCTTTCTCTCTCCCCCCTCTCTGTCCCGCACTCTCTGTCGCCCCTCTCTCTGTCTGCCTTTAGCTATGTCCCTCTCTCTCAGTCCCCCTCTCTCTGCCCCCTCTTTCGGTCCCTCTCTCTCTGTCCCGCTCTCTCGCCCCCTTCTCTCTGTCCCCTCTCTCTGAACCCTTTCTCTGTCCTCCCACTCTCTATCGCCCTCTTTCAGTCTCCCCTCTCTCTGCCCCGCCTCTCTCTGCCCCCACGTCCCCCTCTCTCTGTTCCACCTCTGTCTATCCCCCCTTTTTCCCCTCTCTCTCTGTCCACCCCCTCTCTCCCCTCACTCTGTCCTACTCTCTCTCAATCCCGTCCCCATCTCTCTGTCCCACTCTCTCTCTTCCCCCTCTCTCTGACCCCTCTCTCTCTCCCCACTCTACCCCATCTCTCTGACCCCTCTCTCTGTCCCCAACTCTCTGTTCTCCATCTTTCTGTCACCCTCTCTCTGTTCCCACACTCTCTGTCCCCCACTCTCTGTCCCCCTCTGTCTGTCCTCCCTCTCTCTGTCCCCCTCTCTCTGTTCCCACTCCCTTTGTCCCACTCTCTCTGTCCTCCCTCTCTGTCCCCTCTCTCTGTTCCCCATCTCTTTCTGTCATCCCTCTCGCTCTGTCCCCTCTCCTTCTCTGTCTCCTCTCTCTGACCCCTCTCAAACTCCCCGCTCTCTCAGTCCCCCTTCTCTCTGTCCCGCCTCTCTCTGCCACCCGTCCCCCTCTCTCTGTCCCCTTCTCTGTCCCCGTCTCTGCCCACCTATCAATCTCCCCCCACTCTGTCCCCCCTCTCTCTGACCCCCTCTCTGTCCCCCACTCTGTCCCCATCTCTCGGTCCCCCTCTCTCTGTCTGCCTCTATCTATGTCCCTCTCTCTCAGTCCCCCTCTCTCTGCCCCCCTCTCTCTCTCCCCCTCTCTCTGTCCCCCTCTCAATGACCACCGTCCCCGACCCCCGGCCCCATCTCTCTGTCCCACTCTTTCTCTCTTCCCCCTCTCTCTGACCCCTCTCTCTCTCTCTCTCTCTCCACTCTGTCCCCTCTCTCTGACCCCCTCTCTGTCCCCCACTCTGTCCCCATCTCTCGGTCCCCCTCTCTCTGTCTGCCTCTATCTATGTCCCTCTCTCTCAGTCCCCCTCTCCATGCACCCTCTCTCTCTCCCCCCTCTCTGCCCCCCTCTCTCTGACCCCCGTCCCCCGTACCCCCGTCTCCATCTCTCTGTCCCATTCTCTCTCTCTTCCCCTCTCTCTGATCCCTCTCTCTCTTTCCCCACTCTGTCCCCCCTTTCTCTGACCCCTCTCTGTCCTCCACTCTGTCCCCCTCTCTCTGTCCTCCCTCTCTCTGTCCTCGCTCTCTCTGTCCCCTTTCTCTGTCCTCCCTCTCTCTGTCCTCCTCTCTCTGTTTCCACATTCTCTGCCCCCCGCTCTCTCTCCTCCTCTCAGTCCCCCTCTCTCTCTGTCCCAAACTCTCTGTCCTGCCTCACTGTCACCTCTCTCCGTTCCCCATCTATTTCTGTCACCCCTCTCGCTCTGTCCCCTCTCTTTCTCTGTCCCCTCTCTCTGTCCCCCTCTCAAACTTCCCTCCCTCTCTCTCAGTCCCCGCCCTCTCTGTCCTGCCTCTCTCTCTCCCCAAGTCCCCCTCTCTCTGTGCCACCTCTGTCTGTCCCCGCCGTGTCCCCTCTCTCTCTGTCCCCCTCGCTGTCCACTTCTCTGTCCCCTCTCTCTCTCCCTTCTCTCTGTCCCCCTCTCTCTGTCACCCCTCTCTCTCTCCCGCTTCTCTCTGCCCGCCGTTCCACCCTTTCTCTGTCTCCCTTCTCTGTCCCCGTCTCTGTCTCCCCCCTCTCTCTCCCCCCACTCTGCCCCCTTCTCTCTGACCCCCTCTCTGTCCCCAACTCTGTCCCCATCTCTCTGCCCCCCTCTCTCTGTCTGCCTCTCTCTATGTCCCTTACTCTCTGTCCCCCGTCTCTGCCCCTCTCTCTGTCCCCCTCTCTCTGTCCCCCTCTGTCTGACCCCTCTCACTGTCCTCCCACTCACTGGCTCCCTTCTCAGTCCCCCTCTCTGTCCCTCCTCTCTCTGCCCGACGTCCCCCTCTCTCTGTCCCGCCTCTTTCTGTCCCCCTCTGTCCCCCTCTCTGTACCCCTCTCTGTCCCCGTTCTCTGTCCTCTCTCTCACTACCCCTCTCTCTGTCCCCCTCTCTCTGACCACGCCGTCCTCCCGTCCCCATCTCTCTGTCCCACTCTCTCTCTCTTGCCCCTCTCTCTGTCCCCCCTCTCTTTCTCCCCCCACTCTGTCCACCTTCTCTCTGACTCCCTCGCTGTCCCCCACTCGGTCCCCATTTATCTGTTCCCCCTCTCGTGTCGCCCCTTTCTCTGTCCTCCTCTCTCTGTCCCCCTCTCTCTGTCCCCTTCTCTCTGTCCTCCCTCTCTCTCTGTCTCCCTCTCTCTGTCCTCCTTTCTCTGACCTCTCTGTCTCTGTCCCCCACTCTCTGTTCCCACTCTCTCTGTCCCACTCTCTTTGTTCCCACACTCTCTGCCCGCCTCTCTCTTTCCCCCTCTCTCTATCCCCTCTCTCTGTCCTCCCTCTCTGTCCTCTCTCTCTGTTCCCCATCTCTAACTGTCACCCCTCTCGCTCTGTCCCCTCTCTTTCTCTGTCCCCTCTATCTGTAACCGTCACAATATTTCCCCCTCTCTGTGTGTTCCCAATGTCCCTCCCTCTCTATCCACTCTCTCTCTGTCCCAACATTCACTCTGACTCCCCTCTCTGTCCCTCTCTCTGTACCCCGCTCTGTTCACCCTCTCTGTTCCTCTCTCTCTCTGTTCTCCTCTCTCTGTTTCAACACTCTCTGTCCCCCCTCTCTGTCCTCCCTCTCTGTCCTCCCTCTCTCTGTCCCCCTCTATCTGTCCCCCTTTCTCTGTCTTCCCTCTCCCTGTCCCCCTCTGTCTGTTTCCACTCTCTCTGTCCCCTCTCTCTGTCCCCCTCTCTCAGTCCGCCCTCTCTGTCCCCTCTCTCTGTTCCCCATCTCTTTCTGTCACCCCTGTCGCTCTGTCCCCTCTCTTTCTCTGTCCCCTCTCGCTGTCCCCCTCTCAATCTTGCCCCCTCTGTTTCTTTCCCCCCCAATGTCACTCCCTCTCTATCCACTCTCTCTCTCTGTCCCAACATTCTCTCTGTCCCGTTCTCTGTACCCCCTCTCTGTTCCCCCTCTCTGTCCCTCTCTCTCTGTTCTCCTGTCTCTGTTTCAACTTTCTCTGTCCCTCTCTCTCTGTCCCCCGTCTCTCTGTCACCGCTCTCGCTCTGTCACCTCTCTTTCTGTGTCCTCTCTCTATGTCCCCGCTCTCTCTCTCTGTCCCCCACTCTCTCTCTCTCTCTCTGTCACCCTTCTCTGTCCCCTTCTCTCTGACCTCCCTCTCTCTGTCCCCTTCTCTCTGCCCCCTTTCTCTGTCTCCTCGCTCTCCGTCCCTCCCTCTCTGTCTCTCCCTCTCTGTCCTCGCTTTCTCTGAACCCTGCTGTCTGTCCCTATCTCTCTGATCCCCCCTCACTGTCCTCTCTCTCTCTATGAGCCTATCTCTCTGTTCACCTCTCTCTGGCCACCTCTCTCTCTGTCCACCTCTCTCTGTCACCCCCTCTCTGCCGCCTACCTTTGTCCCCTCTATCTGTCCCCCTCTCTGTCTGTTCCCTTCTCTCTCGGTCCCCTTCTCTCGGTCCCCCTCTCTCTATCCTTCTCGCTCTGTCCCGCCTCTCTCCAACCCCCGTCCTCATCTCTCTGTGTCCCTTCTCGTTCCCCGTCTCTGTACCCCGCTCTCTCGCCCCACTCTGCCCCCCATCCCCTCTCTGACCCGCACTCTGTCCCCCACTCTGTCCCCTCTCTCTCTCCCCCTCTCTCTGTCTGGCTCTAGTTATGTCCCTCTCATTCCCCCCTCTCTGCTCCTTCTCTCTTTCCCCCTCTCTCTGACCCCTCTCTCTGACCCCTCTCTCTGTCCTCCCCCTCTCCGTCCCCCCTCGCTCTGACCCCCTCTCTGTCACCCACTCTGTCCCCATCCCTCTGCCCCCCTCTCTCTGTCTGCCTCGAGCTATATCCCTCTCTCAGTCGCCCTCTCTCTGCCCCCTCCCTCTGACCCTCTCTCTCTGTCCCGCCTCACTCTGCCCCCACGTCCCCCTCTCTCTGTCCCACCTCTGTGTGTCCCCCCTCTGTCCCCTCTCTCTGTCCCCCTCTCTCTTCCACCCCTCTCTGACCCTCCGTCCCCATCTCTCTGTCCCACTCTCTCTTTCCTCCCCTTCTCTCTCTGACTCCTCTCACGGTCCTCCCACTCACTGTCTCCCTCTCTCAGTGCCCCCTCTCTCTATCCCGCCTCTCTCTGCCCGACGTCCCCCTCTCTCTGTCCCGCCTCAGTCTGTCCCCCGCCCTGTACCCCTCTGTCCCTCTCTCTGTCCCCGTTCTCTGTCCCCTCTCTCACTAGCCCTCTCCCTGTCCCCCTCTCTCTGACACCCCGGCCCCCCGTCCGCATCTCTCTGTCCGCCCCTCTCTCTCCCCCCACTCTGTCCACCCTCTCTCTTTCACCCTCGCTGTCTCCCACTCTGTCCCCATCTCTCTGTCCCCCCGCTCTCGGTCGCCCCTTTCTTTGTCCTCCTCTCTCTGTCCCCCTCTCTCTGTCCCTCCTCTCAATGTCCTACCTCTCTCTGTCCCCCCTCTCTCTGTCCGACTTTCTCTGCCCTCCCTCTCTGTCCCATCACACTGTCCCACTCTCTCTGTCCTCCCTCTCTCTGTCCCCCTCTCTCTGTTCCCACTCTCTCTGCCCCCTCTCTCTTTCTCCCTCTCTCTATCCCCCTCTCTCTGTCCTCCCTCTCTGTCCCCTCTCTCTGTTCCCCATCTATTTCTGTCACCCCTCTCGCTCTTTCTCCTCTCTTTCTCTGTCGCCTCTCTCTGTAACCCTCTCAACCTTCCCCTTTCTCTCTGTCCCCCCTCTCTGCCCCCTCTCTGTACCCCCCTCTGTTCACCCTCTCTGTTCCTCTCTTTCTCTGTCCCCTCTCTGTACCCCCCTCTGTTCACCCTCTCTGTTCCTCTCTCTCTCTCTTCCCACTCTCTCTGCCCCCTCTCTCTTTACCCCTCTCTCTGTCCTCCCTCTCTCTGTCCCCCTCTCTCTGTCCCCCTTTCTCTGTCTTCCCTCTCTCTGTCCCCCTCTCTCTGTGTTCCCATTCTCTCTGTCCCCCTCTCTCTGTCCTCCCTCTCTGTGTCCCACTCTCTGTTTCCACTCGCTATGTCCCCTTTCTCTGTCTCTTCTCTCTGCCCTCCCTCTCTGTCCCCTCTCTCTGTTCCCCATCTCATTCTGTCACCCCTCTCGCTCTGTCCCTCTCTTTCTCTGTCCCCTCTCTCTGTTCCCCTCTCAATCTTCCCCCCTCTCTCCCTGTCCCCCCAATGTCCCTCCCTCTCTACCACTCTCTCTGTCCCAACATTTTCTCTGTCCCCTTCTCTGTACCCCCTCTCTGTTCCCCCTCTCTGTCCCTCTCTCTGTTCTCCTGTCTCTGTTTCAACTCTCTCTGTCCCTCTCTCTCTGTCCCCCGTCTCTCTGTCACCCCTCTCGCTCTGTCACCTCTCTTTCTCTGTCCTCTCTCTATGTCTCTCTCTCTCTGTCACCCCTCTCTGTCACTTCTCTCTGTCCCCTTCTCTCTGTCCTCCCTCTCTCTGTCCCCCTCTCTCTGCCCCCTCTCTCTGTCCCCTCTCTCTCCGTCCCTCCCTCTCTGTCTCTCCCTCTCTGTCCTCGCTTTCTCTGAGCCCTGCTGTCTGTCCCTATCTCTCTGCTCCCCCCTCTCTGTCCTCTCTCTCTCTATGAGCCTATCTCTCTGTTCACCTCTCTCTGGCCACCTCTCTCTCTGTCCACCTCTCTCTGTCACCACCTCTCTGCCGCCCCCCTCTCTCCCCTCTCTCTGTCCCCTTCTCTCGGTCCCCCTCTCTCTTTCCCCCCACTCTCTGTCCCGCCTCTCTCCAACCCCCGTCCCCTCTCTCTGTCTCCCTTCTCTGTCCCCGTCTCTGTACCCCGCTCTCTCTCCCCCCACTCTGTCCCTCCTCTCTCTGACCCCCTCTCTGTCCCCCACTCTGCCCCCTGTCTCTGTCCCCCTCTCTCTGTCTGGCTCTAGTTATGTCCCTCTCAGTCCCCCTCTCTCTGCTCCTTCTCTCATTCCCCCTTTCTCTGTCCCCCTCTCTCTGACCCCTCTCTCTGTCCTCCCCCTCTCTGTCCCTCTCTCTCTCAGTCCCCCCTCTCTGTCCCGCCTCTCTCTGCCCCCGTCCCCCTCTCTCTGTCTCCCTTCTCTGTCCCCGTCTCTGTCCCCCTCTGTCTCCCCCACTCTGTCCCCCCTCGCTCTGACCCCCTCTCTGTCACCCACTCTGTCCCCATCTCTCTGTCCCCCTCTCTCTGTCTGCCTCGAGGTATATCCCTCTCTCTCAGCCGCCCTCTCTCTGCCCACTCCCTCTGTCCCTCTCATTCTGTCCCCCCTCGCTCTGCCCCTTCTCTCTGTCCCCCCTCTCTGTCCCCCTCTCTCTGACCCCTCTCTCTGTCCTCCCACTCTCTGTCCCCCTCTCTCAGTCCCCCCCTCTCTGTCCCGCCTCACTCTGCCCCCAAATCCCCCTGTCTCTGTCCCACCTCTGTCTGTCCCCCCTCTATCCCCTCTCTCTTTTTCCCTCTCTGTCACCCTTCACTGTCCCCTCTCTCTCACCCCCTCTCTCTTTCCCCCTCTCTCTGTCCCCCTCTCTCTGCCCCCTCTCTCTGTCCTCCCTCTCTCTGTCCCACTCTCTCTTTCCCCCTTTCTCTGTCCTCCCTCTCTCTCCCCCCTCTCTCTGTCCCCCTCTCTCTGACCTCCCTCTCTCTGTCACCCTCTCTCTGTCGCCTCTGTCTGTCCCTCTCTCTCAGTCCCCCTCTCTCTGTTCCCCCTCTCTCTCTCCTCCCTCTCTCTGTCCCCCTCTCTCAGTCCCCCTCTTTGTCACCCTCTCTCTGTGTCCCCCTCTCTCTCTCTCCCCCATCTCTCAATCTCCCCTCTCTCTGTCACCCTCTCTCTGTCCCCCTCTATCTGTCCTTCTCTCTGTCCCCACACTCTCTGTCCCCTCTCTGTCCTCCATCTCTCTGTCCCCCTCTCTCTGTTCTCACTCTCTCTGTCCCCCTTCCTCTGTACGCCTCTCTCTGTCCCGCCCTTGCTCTTTCCCCCATCTCGTTCTGTTCCATCTCTCTCTGTCCCCCCAATCCCCTCTCTCTCTCTGTCCCATACTTCTATCTGAGTCCCTCTCTGTCCCCCTCTCGCTTTGTCCCCTCTCTTTCTCTGTCCCTTCTCTCTGTCAACCGTCTCTGTTCCCCCTCTCTGTCCCCTCTCTGTCCCCTCTCTATCTCTGTCGCCCCTCGCTCTGTCCCCCCCTCTCTCTATCCCCTCTCTCTCTGTCGCCCTCTCTCTGTCCCCCTCTGTGTCCCCCTCTCTTTCGCCCATCTGTCCCCCTCTCTCTGTCCCCCTCTCTCTGTCCTCCCTCTCTCTGTCCCCTTTATCGCTGTCACCCTCTCTCTCTGTTCCCCCCCTCTCTCTATCCCTCTCTCTCTCTGTCCCACCCTTGTCTCTGACCTCCCTCACTCAGTCCCACCTCTCTGTTTCCCCTCTCTGTCCCCCATCTGTCTCCCCCTCTCTCTCTGTTCCCCTCTCTCTGTCCCCTCGCTCTGTCTCCTCTCTCTGGCCCCCTCTATCTATGTCGCTCTCTCTCTCTGTCCCCCCTCCCTCTCTATCCCCTCTCTCTGTCCCACCCCTCTCTCTTGACCCCTGTCAGTCCCCCTCTCGCTTTGTCCCCTCTCTTTCTTTGTCCCTTCTTTCTGTCCCCCTCTCTATGTCCCGCCCTCGCTCTGTCCCCGTATCTCTCAGCCCTCCTTCTTACTCTATCCCCTCTCTCTCTCTATCCCGTCTCTCACTCTGCCACCCCTCTCTGTTCCCCCCTCTCTTTCTTTCCCCCCTCTGTCCCCTCCCTCTCCATCCACTCTCTCTCTATCCCACCCTTCTCTCTGAAGCACCTCTCTCTATCCCCCCTCGCTGTACCCACCTCTGTCCCCCCACTCTGTTCCCCTCTCTCTCTGTCCTCCCTCTCTCTGCCCCCTCTCTCTGTCCCCTCGCCGTCCCCCTCTCTTTCCCCATCTGTTCCCCTCTCTCTGTTACCCTCTCTCTGTCCCCCTCTCTCTTTCCTGCCCCCTCTGTCCCCCCGTCTCTGTCCCCTCATCTCTGTCCCCTCTCACTCTGTTTCCCTCTCTCTCTCTGTGCCCCCTCTCAGCCCCGCCCCTTCGGTCCCTTCCTACTCTGCCCCCACCCCGTCCCCCTCTGTCCCCTCACTCTGTCCCCGCGCTCTCTCCGTCTCCCCTCTGTCCCGTCCCTCTCTGTCCCACTCTCTCTCCCCCACTATCTCTCTCCCCCTCTCTCTGTCTCCCCCCGTTCCCTGTCTCTCTGTCCCCCCTTTCTGTCCCCTATCGCTCTGTGCCCCCCTCTGCCCCCCCCCCTTCTGTCCCTTCTCTCTGTCCCCCGCTCGGCCCCTCCACTCTCTGTCCCCCCACTCTCTGTCCCCTTCTATCTCCGCTCCTCTGTCCCCTGCACTCTGTCCCCCTCTCTCTGTCCCCCCTCTGTGTCCCCCCTCTCTTTCGCCCATCTGTCTCCCTCTCTCTGTCCCTCTCTCTGTCCCCCTCTTTCTGTCCCCCTTTTTCTGTCCCGTCCCTCTCTCTATCCCCCTCTCTCTCGGCCCGCTCTCTCTCTGTCCCCCTTTCTGCCCCCCCCACTCTCTGTCCCCCTCTCTCTCTATGCCCGTCTCTCAGTCCCTCCTTCTGTACCTTCCTACTCTGCCCCCGCCACGTCCCCCTCTGTCCCCACGCTCTCGCTGTCCCCGTCTCTCTGTCCCTCCTCTCTCTGTCCCTCCTCTCTTCTATCCCCTCCCTCTGTGTCCCCTCCTCTATCCCCCACTCTCTCCATCAGCCCACTCTCTGTCCCCCACTCACTGCCCCCTCTCTCTGAATGCCTCTTTCTCTGCCACTCTCTGACCCCCTCTCTGTCCCCTTTATCTGTCCCCCTCTCTCTATCCCGCGTCTCCCTTCCCCCTTTCTCTGTCCCCCCTCTCTGTCCCCCTGCTCTCTGTCCCCCGCTCTCTATCACCCCCCTCTGTTGCCCTCTCTCTCTGTCCTCCTCTCTCTGCCCCCGCTCTCTGTCCCCCTCTCTCTGTCCCCCTCTATCTGTCTCCCCGCTTTCTGTCCCCCTCTCTCTGACCCCTCTCTCGTTATGTCCTCCCCTATTTCTCTCTCTCCCTCCCTCACCTTATCTCTCCCTTGCCTCTCTCTCTCTCTGTCTCTCCCTGCTCCTTCACTCTCTCTCCACCTTCTCTCGCTCTCAATCCCCCTACCTCAATCGCTCTTTCTCCCTACCTCCCTCTGTTTCTCTCTGACTAAATCTCTCTCCCTCCTGCCCCTCCCTCTCTCTCTGACACACTGTCTCCCTGACGCGTCCCTCTCCCTCAAATCCAGAGACTGAGGAAGGGGTGGGGGTGGTTGATGCAGTGGCTGCATGTAGTTGGAGGGGAGGTTGTGAGATGATAGAGAGATGTGGGAGGTGGAGAAGGGGAAAAATGAGGTAGAGACAGAATTGCGGGAGGGAGGCAGATGGCAGGAGAGAGAGAGAGAGAGTGCAGGGGAGGGGGACAGGAAAGTGTGGAGGAAGGTGGAGAAACCAGGGTTAGGGGTGTGTGTGAGAGAGAGTGAAAGGGAGAGGTGGTGAGAAAGAGAGAGTGTGCAGAGAGGGAGAGGGAGAGAAATGAGGAGACAGTGTGGGAGAGAGGTAATGGAGAAGTCAGATTGGAGTGGGGACGACAGAGGAAGTTAAACCCAGCTCCTGTGCTCAGAGCGGGGTGCCCTCCCCTTCCCTGAGGAGCAGGACTTGGAGCTGAGTCTGTCTCTCTCCAGCTCAGCTTCTCCAACACAAAGACACACAACAACATCGGTCACTCTGCTGCTTGGCACGCGCTAATCAACATTTTTATTGTTTACAAATAGAAGTGATGGATACAGTCAGTGGGATGGTGCCTTTTCTCACTGGCCCCTGAGTTGTGAGTAACATTGAAATGTTTCCCTGTAACCCCGCTGTGTGATAAGGATGGACAAACCAGCGCTACCCTCAGTCTGTTATCATAGCGACAGACTGCTCCATCGCTGAAACACTGAACTGAAATGAGAAAATCCCGGATGGTTTGATTAATGAGGGAATTTGATGGATGGATGGATTTGGGTGAAGGGATATTTCAGCATATTCTTCAGCTGCTGCCTGAACTTAGTCTGGGTCACGGCATAAATCGCGGTGTTTGTGCAGCAACTGAGGAGTTGCAGCATGAAGCCCAATTCCCGCACAAACTGATGGAGATCCACAGAATCATACCCAATACTATACATCCGGTACCATATGGAACGCACCATTAGCATTGACCATAACAGGATGAAATTGGCCGAGATCACAAACAGTAAAATGATGGATTTTTTTTCGGTTTCTCATTTCTGTGTCAGACAGAGCGTCCCCATTGGTGTGAGCGCGGAGTCTCCTGCGGGCTCTGCTGGTCACTAAAATGTGTCTGACGGTGAGAACATTGAGCAGCAGAATCAGGAGAAATGGGACACACGGGGTTAGAATGTGGTGGAGGAGCTCGATTGTGACCCAGACACTGGAGAATACAACAGCCTCTGTTACATCACAAAACCAGGGGCGGTTCCGCAGCCGATACCGAGCCGTGAGCATAAAATACCAGAAAATGTCCTTTAAACAGCTCAGCACAGTCACTGCTCCCAGAACCACAGCCGCCGTTTTCTCACTGCAATATTTACTTTTCAGCTTCTGGCAACAAATGGCCACAAACCGATCAAAGGTGAAAGTGACGGTGAACCAGACAGAGCAGTCAGTGGCTGCATAAAGCAGGACGGCGTGGATATTACACACGGGGACGGAGTCCACCAGTAAATCAAACTGCTCCCAATAAACAATGGGAATGTGTCGCAGGATCAGGTCGAGGATAATGACCAGGAGATCCGCCGCTGCCATGGCCTCCAGGTAACGTCTGACACATGGAGACAATCCACAATCTTTATAAAGCAGGACGAAGATGGTCACTACGTTAACTGTGAGGAAGGAAAACAAACCCATTATCCATCAGCCTGGAGGCAAAGGGACCCGTTTGATTGGGGACCAATGAGATTTTCAAATGTGTCCCTGTTTTCAGGGATTTATTAAAATAATTGGAGATGGAATAACAAATGGGAAAGTCGGAATTACTGACAAAAATGTGATATAAACCACAAGAAACCCTCCCGCCCCAAACACGCAGAGACACATCCATAAGGGCAAATGGTTTCTAGAACATTCCCACACACTCGATCACTCGAGAGCAGACACAGGTCACTCCTTCCCAGTTCCTAATACGGAGGGTGGAAACGTTGCTGTCCTGAAGGATTCTCTCCCAGTTTCCTGAAGACAAACAGAGTTTGGGAATTCCTGTATTTTGGTCTAAATTGTGGTCGATCCTGTGTCGTGAAGAAATGTAAACGCAGGGAAAACGTATTCACCCCTTTAACTGCCTGAGGGGCCTTCGGAACAGTGTCTCCTTCTCCCTGGAACGGGATCTCTTCCCTCGGGATCTTATCGTTTGTTCAATTCACTGACGTCCGGCCGTTCACAAACAATGTCGGGACAGAACGTTCCGGGGAACCCCTTGACCTGTCCCACCCACCCCACCAACATGATGTACTGTGCCTGGACACACTGTAACATTAATGGGGTGAGAGACGGAGGGTCCAATCACAGGAATGGGAACTAAAGGCATTGCCGGATCAGCTGAAATGGTTAGATACAACACATTCTCGATCCACCTCCCAAAACCAGCCCAGACACCATACACCCAGATGCGATATCTGTCCACTGTGAAGACTCAACAATTGCACTGGTCAATACAAACCAGCAATCTTTCCAGAGTGGAACACTGCACAGATTTGATCCGGGCATTGATCTATAAACCCAGCCCATATATCTTTCCAGTACGGTGAGCTGTGCAGACCACAACAGTGCATTATCTATAAACCTCTACCAGATAGTCTGACCAGCAAGCGGTCTGTGCAGTGATCACCCATGAATTAATCTGTAAACCAGGAGCAGTTACCATCCCAGCATGAAGGACTGTATACGCCACCCCACTGCATTGCTCAGTAACACTGTGTTAGATCCCTGCCCAGCGTAGGGAAACTTGCAGCCCGTGCTGGAAGTGTTAGGTTGTGCAGCTTCCACCCATTTACAGCTCCATATCTCCATTGTGCCATGACAAGGAGGTGCTGTGGGTGTGAACATCACTGCCAGGGAGAGATGGCGGGGGAATCAGTTTAAATATAACCACATGGGAGGGGTTTGGGGTATAGACACAGAGGGGGAGACTGCGAGACAGTGTCATGGAAGGATGTGTTCCCAGGTTGCAGAATGCTGAAATGTAGACAGTTGGATAGCATCCTATAACATGAGCCAATCTTCCCAGGAAAGATGGGAAAAGGGATATTGGTGTGAGTTCAGATGAGCATTTGTTCTGCATCTTTGTAACTGGAATTAGTTTCAACAGAATCTATGACTCATTGGGGAGATTCTAACAATAATTTATCTTTGTTTGATTTTCCTTGAGTGTGACAGAGGGATTATCCGCACGAGGCTGAGCTAGTTTCCTGGTGCTATCGTATCGGACTCACCTCATGAACTACCCAGCCCACCCCATGGTGTCCCTCTCATTCAATACCAGCCCGATTCTCCCACCCATCATGGCTGGAGGTACTCACCATCGTCCAGGTACCCCTGGATATTCCGACCATGGCAGATAAGGGGCAAATACACCACGGTTTGTCGACAGGGACACGGAGGTCCCGGTGGATGGGCTAGTACAGTTTGGGGACCATTCTCTTCCCATAGGAGGCCACACCACCAGACCCACCGAGCATGATCTGAGCTCCCCACCCAGCTCAGTGCAGTTTCTGCGGTCTGAAGAAATGTCCAGCAATACAGGACAAGCATCAATAACATTCCTCGCTCTGTTAGGATAAGGGTCACCATATTCTCTCTGCTCCCTCACACTCACTGTATATCTGTTACAGCACCGACCCCTGAAAAAGGCTCATGCTCCACCACTCTCACTGCTGCATACAGCACCTTCCCCTCCACCCCCATCTCTCTCTCTCTCTCTCTTCCCACCACTTACCTACCCCTCCCCACACCTATAACACTGCATGGATCCAACACTGTGGACTGACTCCCTCCGGACACCTCACCATGTCCCCCACCGACACCAGCACTAACAGCAGGGCCACCCACTCCTACCCTCCCTCTCTCCTTCCCTTTCTGCCATTCCAGGAGAAACAGCCTGGAATAGGACAGAAAGGGCCAAGCCGGGTGGTGGAGTGCCCGATATCCGTTCCCTCACACCCCCCCCCCCGCCCCCCGCCATGTGGGGAGGACCCTGGTAGGAGCTGGACAGGACCGGGACGCCTCGTGTGGAGATTCTGAAACATCCACGTCCCACCGACCGAGTAAGGAGCAATGTTCAGTGAAGGGCAATTCTCACTTTAAACCCATTGGCAACTCCGTTTCCCCCCGGCACAACTTAGAAGCCGTGGCCCTGATACCATCTCTCTTTTGTGTCGAGCTGGTACAAATGGTATCCCCACGGTCTCGGTGGGCAGGAGGGTGGGCTCACAACACATCGTCACCACCACCTCCCAGGAAGGGAGCACGGAGGGTCCCTCCTCCACCTCCCCCTGTAAACAGCTCAGATACTGAAACTAATCTGTGATAGTTACTGCTCTCCCGACTTGTCCTGACATCTTCAATAATCTGTGTTCATATACACCCAGGAAAATCTGTGCCTGCACTCCCTTTATAACGGTACAGCCTACTTTATATTGTCTTTCAATGTCCTTCCTATCAAAGTGCATCGCCTCACATTGCTCTGCATTGATCCCCATCTGCCCGGAAACTACACCAACATGTGATTGTCCTGGTCGAGTTTCACACTGTCCTCCATCCACTTCACAATTCGTTCAAGATTGGTGACATCTACAAACGTTGAGATTGTCGCAGCATCACAGTCCCCATGAAAGAACTGAAATCCTGCTACACTCACTAGTATGAGCTAGTGAAATACTGCTATACTGACAGAGAATATTGCAGCACTGATGAAAGAACTCGAGGACCTTAGGCTCACCCGAGAGAACGAGATCTTTCTGGACAAGACCTTCAGTGAGGTTATTACACCGACCATACCAGAAGAGAGCAAAAGAGAGCAGACGATGAGGAAGGCAGAGAGGAGATAGGTGCAAGAGACAGGAACAAGTTGAAGCTTTTGGAAACAGTAGAGACAGATGACACTGCCAGTCCGCGAGGCGGCCAGGTCTGTCAATCAAAAGTTGGCGTGGATGCAGAGCGGAAGAGTTGGACATCGCACAGAGCCGTGTTAGTAGGGGACTCCATTGTGAGAGGAACTAACCGGGGTTTTTGTGGCAGCAGGCGGGACTTAAGGATGGTGTGTTGCCTTCCTGGTGCCAGGGTGAAAGACATCACAGACAGAGTGCAGGAAAGCCTCAATGGCGAAGGTGAAGAGCCAGAGGTGGTTGTACTTGTCGGCAAAAATGATGTCGGGAAGAAGAGGAGGAACATATTACAGCGGGACTTCGGAGAACTAGGAAAAAGGCTGAAAAGCAGGACGTCCAAGGTGGTTATCTCCGGTTTGCTTCCAGTTCCTCGGGCTGGTGTGGCCAGAAACAGGGAGATAATGGACTTAAACGTGTGGCTGGGGAACTGGTGCAGGAAGCAAGGATTTAAATTCTTGGATCACTGGGGTATGTTTTGTGGTAAGCATAGATTAGAGAGACGGTTTGTACCTTAATATGTTAGGGACCAGCATTCTGGCAGGCAGGTTTGCCACTGCAACACAGCTACGTTTAAACGAAGTAGCGGGGGCGGGGGGGGGGGGGGGGGGGAACAAACTGGATGTTTAAGAAATAAAATGAAGGGAAAGTTAGAACAAGCGAAGTCAAGAAAGACAACTGTATCAATGAGGCAGAAAACTCAAAAAGGGATCATGCTGTAAGGTTGAGTGAAATAGGGGTTGATGGGAAGGGTGAGGGCAGTAACAAATTAAAAATACTATACATGAATGCACGAAGCATTAGAAATAAGATGGATGACCTTGAGGCTCTTTTAGAAATTGTGGGATATTGTGGGATAACTGAGACGTGGCTTCAAGTGGACAGGGCCTGGGAAATGAATATTCAAGGCTACACGTGCTATCATAAGGACAGACTGACGGGCAGAGGGGGTGGGGTGGCCATGTTGGTAAGGGATGATATTCAGTCCTTTGCGCGGGGGTCCTAGAATCAGGGGTTGTGGAGTCAGTACGGATGGAGCTGAGAAATTCTAAGCGTAAAAATACCCTCTTGGGAGTTATCTACAGGCCCCCAAACAGTAGTCTGGATGTCTGATGTAAGTTGAAGCAGGAGCTGAAATTGGCCTGTCACAAAATATTACTACAGTTGTTATGGGGGATCTCAACATGCAGGTAGACTGGGAGAATCAGGAAGGTATTGGACCTCAAGAAAGAGGTTTTGTGGAATGCCTCCAAGGTGAATTCTTAGAACAGCTGGTGCTGGAGCCGACCAGGGAGAAGGCAATTCTGGATCTGGTATTGTGTAACGAACCAGAATTGGTCAGAGACCTCGAAGTAAAGGAGCCATTGGGAAGTAGTGACCATAATACAATAAGCTTCGATCTGCAATTTGAGAGGGAGAGGGTACAATCGGAAGTGACAATATTTCTGTTGAATAAAGGGAACTATGGAGTTATGAGGGAGGAGCTGGCCAAAGGTAAATGGTGCAATACCTTAGCAGGGATGACAGTGGAGGAACAATGGCAGATATTGCTGTGTATAATGCAAAAGATGCAAAATCAGTTCATTCCAAAAAGGAAGAAAGATCCCAGGAGGAGGCATGGGTGGCCGTGGCTGACGAGGGAAGTTAAGAAAAATATAAAGTTAAAAGAGAAAAAGTATAACATAGCAAAGATAAGTGGGAAACCGGAGGACTGGGAAGCTTTTAAAGAACAACAGAGGATTACTAAGAAGGAAATACGCAGAGAAAAAATGAGGTACGAAGGTAAACTGGCCAAAAATATAAAGGAGGATAGTAAAAGCTTTTTTAGGTATGTGAAAGGGAAAAAATGGTTAAGACTCAAATTGTGCCCTTGAAGACAGAAGCAGGGGAATATATTACGGGGAACAAAGAAATGACAGAAGAATTGAATTGTTACTTCAGATTTGTGTTCACTGGGGAAGACAAAAGCAATCTCCCTGAGGTAACAATGGTCGAAGGACCTGCACTTAAGGGAATTTATATTTGCCAGGAGTTGGTGTTGGAGAGACCGTTAGGTCTGAAGTTTGATAAGTCTCTGGGGCGTGATGGTCTACATGCCAGGGCACTGAAGGAGGTGGCTCGAGAAATCGTGGATGCGTTGGTGATTATTTTCCAGATTTTGATAGATTCGGGATCAGTTCATGCGGATTGGAGGGTGGCTAATGTTGTACCTCTTTTTAAGAAAGGTTGGAGAGAGAAAGCAGGAAATTATAGACCAGTTAGTCTGACGTCAGTGGTGGGAAAGATGCTGGAGTCTATTATAAAGAATGAAATTACGACACATCTGGATACTGGTAACAGGATAGGTCAGAGTCAGCATGGATTTATGAAGGGGAAATATTGCTTGACTAATCTAGAATTTGTTGAGGATGTAACTCTGATGATGGACGAGGGAGATCCAGTAGATGTAGTGTACCTGGACTTTCAGAAAGCTTTTGATAAAGTCCCACATAGAAGGTTAGTGAGCAAAATTAGGGCGCATGGTATTGGGGGCAAAGTACTAACTTGGATTGAAAGTTGTTTGGCTAATAGGAAACAAAGAGTAAAGATAAACGGCTCCATTTCGGAATGGCAGGCAGTGACCAGTGGGGTACCGCAGGGAACAGTGCTGGGACCTCAGCTTTTTACAATATATGTTAATGATATAGAAGATGGTATTAGTAATAACATTAGCAAATTTGCTGATGATACTAAGCTGGGTGGCAGGGTGAAATGTGAGGAGAATGTTAGGAGATTACAGGGTGACCTGGATAGGTTAGATGAGTGGTCAGATGCATGGCAGATGCAGTTTAATGTGGATAAATGTATGGTTATCCACTTTGGTGGCAAGAACAGGAAGGCAGATTACTACCTAAATGGAATCAATTTGGGTAAAGGGGCAGTACAAAGAGATCTTGGTGTTCTTTTACACCAGTCAATGAAGGCAAGCATGCAGGTACAGCAGGTAATGAAGAAGGCTAATAGCATGCTGGCTATCATAACAAGAGGGATTGAGTATAGAAGCAAAGAGGTTCTTCTGCAGCTGTTCAGGGCCCTGGTGAGACCACACCTGGAGTACTGCCTGCAGTTCTGGTCTCCAAATTTGAGGAATGACATTCTGGCTATTGGGGGAGTGCAGCGTAGGTTCACGAGGTCAATTCCTGGAATGGCAGGACTAACTTATGCAGAAAGAATAGAGCGATTGGGCTTGTATACCCTTGCGTTTAGAAGACTGAGAGGGGATCTGTTTGAGACAGAGAAGATTATGAAAGGATTGGACACTCTGGAGGCAGGAAACATGTTTCCGCTGATGGGTGAGTGCCGAACCAAAGGACACTGCTTAAAAATACGGGGTAGACCATTTAGGACAGAGATCAGAAGAAACTTCTTCACCCAGAGAGTGGTGGCTGTGTGGAATGCTCTGCCCCAGAGGGCAGTGGAGGCCCAGTCTCTGGATCCATTTAAGAAAGAGTTGGATAGAGCTCTCAAGGATAGTGGAATCAAGGGTTATGGAGATAAGGCATGAACAGGATACTGATTAAGGATGATCAGCCATGATCATATTGAATGGTGGTGCAGGCTCGAAGGGCAGAATGGCCTACTCCTGCACCTATTACCTATTGTCTATTGTCTATTGCAATATTCCTAGGGACAGAGTCGAATAATGACATGCAGTAAATGGAACAACAAAAGTCCTGAAACACATGACACAGAGTGAATGAAATATTGACAAACCACGTAGTAAGAGAAATCTGGATAGGCTCCACCTATCGTCATTGAAAACAGGGTATGAATGTGAAGTTGAAAGTGTGTACTGTACCTTTAAGAGAGAGTGAATGTTGTTCTGAACTGAGAGCTACCAAGCACCTGTGGTATGAAAGGATGGCAGACCCAGAGTGTCAACGACAACTGAAAATATGTCACACTTGGTTGGGAAATAGATCCCTGAGATGGTTGCTCTTTGGACAACAATTCGAATTTTACCAATCAGTTTAAATTATGCCCCAGATACTAAAACCAATCAAGTTTGGATTTATTGTTTTATCGAAAAGTGAACCAATGAGATAATACAATGTTGTGGATATTAAAAATGCAGGCATTTTGAAAATTGCAGACAGAGTAAATGTCATCATCACAGATCCAAGAGATTAGGAAACACTCTCTATCAAAGGTACCTTCTCATACGAAACATATCAATGCAATTTCAATAAGCATCTTATTGAAACAGTATATTGCTATAGAGCTGAAGGCAGTTAATAAGCAGTTTAGAGAAAGGGGTCTCAGAGTTGTGAATAGTTGATGTAAAATGTTAACTTTCAGAGTTAAAAAAATAAATTGGTGTTTTTATTTAAACAGTGGAATTTGGGATTTCTCTGCCACTCATTTTTTTAAATATTTTATGAGGGAAATTGAGCATTTCTTTATATTTAGTTTAAGTTACGAGATATGCTTCACGCCGTGTCCTAACAATTGCTGTGTGTGTCTCTGTGTGGGGCAAGTCTGGCAGTCTCCGTGGTGTTTAAAGTGATGCAATGCCACCCTCTGCTGGCCTCCACATGCCACTGCACAGGCATGTTCAGGGGGTGAAAATCAACAGGGATTCATTCAGAAATGGGGAGGGAGAGGGCAGCTGCTCACAGCACCATCCAAACTGATGTCTTATCCATGTACGGATCTAAATGTCCTTTAAACGTTGTAACTGTCCCTGCTTTCACCACTTCCTCTGGAAGTTCATTCCACACACAAGCCAGATTCTGTCTAAAATAATTGCCTTTCATGACTTTTGTAAATCTTTTTCTGCACACATTAAACTACCCCCCTTGAATCCCCCCACTCTAGGGAAAAGACATCAGCCCTTCAGCTTATTTCTACCCCTCATGATTTTATAAACCTCTGTAAAGTTACCCCTTAATCTCATCCTCTCCAGTGAAAAAAGTCCCATCCTATCCAGCCTCTCCTTTTTACTTAATCCCTCCATTCCCAACAACATCCAGGTTAATCTCTTCTCAATCCCCTCCAGCTTAATAATGTCAAGGTCAATAATATCAAAGTGAATAGTCAAGTTCTTTCCTATGGGTCCAGCGGGGGGGACCAGAACTAGAGGACATAGGCTTAAGGTGAGAGGAGAACATTTAGAAGTGACCTGAGGGGCAGCTCTTTCACCCAGAGGTGGTGTGCCTATGGAATGAGCGGGCAGAGTGACCAGACTGGACACAGTATTGCATGACATCCCAATTCCGATACTCAAAGGTCTGACCAATGAAGACAAGTGTGTTAGGCACCTCCTTAACCACACTATCTATATGAGATGCAAATTTTAAAGAATTATACCTGACGGTCTAGGTCTCTGTCCTACAACACTGCCAAAGGTCCTACTTTTAATTGTATAGGTCTTGCTCTTGTTTGATTTACCAAATCCAATACCTCGCATGAATCCAAACTAAACTCCATCTGCCACTCCTCAGCCCAGTGTGGGGTATTACCAACTCCTCACCTTCCCCGTTTAATTTTAAAAGTCCCTCCCCATCTCCAGGAGGCCTGCATACTCCAGCCTTGATTTTCACAATGACTCTGATCTTGGTTTGCCTTTTGTGGTTAGGAGGAGGAGGGACAGATTGCAGACACAGTCAGTGGGGAGGAAAGGCTGGACAGTAATCAGCGGCCTGGTATCATTTCATGGTTTTACGAAGGGGGCAGACACACGTGAGAGTTGGATAATACTGATCGGTGTTTTGGGGCCAGAAATTCTCCGTCTCTACTGGGGATCAGTAATAAATATCTATTCGAGACCCTTCATTGTGCAGAGTGTGCCTGTAGGATTTATTTCCCTAATATTGCAGACTACAGATAATAGCGATTAAAGACGTTCATAGTTAATTTCGATGGCACAGCACGTGCACTCAATATCCTACAGTTGAGACAAATATCTTGCATTTGTTTAACAATACAAAGTGTTTTGTGTAGTTCAGTAATGGTAACCTGATTATAATAAATCCACACCGAATTGAAAGCTGACACTTAAAATATGATTCAAAATCTGGGAATGGTAGTGAAGTGGGTAATGTCCCTGCCTCTTAGCCAGAACTCTGGCTTTGATTCTAATTCCTGAACTCGTGTGGTAGTGTTCATAGCAATGGACTAGAAGGTCTGGATTCAAGTCCCGCCTGTTGCAGAGGTATGTCACAGCATGTCATAACAGGCTGATGAGTAAACACACCTCCGCACGCAAAGGTCTTAGTGTAAATCCCACAGAAGTGTCTCATAATACATCTGAACAAACTGATTAAAATGGATTTAGAGTTGTGACTTGATGGAGAAGGAAGAGGTGTCAGTATTGCATTTCAGAATTTCGGCCCAGGATGACTGAAAGTACAGCCATTCGTGTTGATTGGAGTCACATTTCGCAGAAGTAAAGGTTTATAAAATCAGAATGGTCATGGATAGAGTGAGTAGTTAGGGTTTTTTCCCAGGTAAGAGGCGTCCAAAACTAGAGGGCATTGGTTGAAAGTGAGAGGGGAAAGATTTTGGTGAGGTCTCAGGGGCACCTTTTCACACAGAGGGTGGTGTGCATATGGAATGAGCTGCCAGAGGAAGTGGTGGAGACTGGTACAACTACTGCATGTAAAAGGCAACTGGATGCTGACAGACCTGCCGAGCTTTTCGAGCAATTTCTGTATTTGTTTAAAAATGCATTTATTTTAACACAGGTATTCTGAATGCATTAAACATTTTATTTTTTAATGACGCTGTGACATATAAACATATCTTCAAATCGACCGAGACCATTTTCTGCTAAGTCATATGCTCTGTGTATGACAGCAGCAATGATGCACTTACATGGAACAGGCAATGTGATGGAGACATAGTTTGGACAATGTACAGGAGACCTCACATGGTCCAGTTTGGGAGAGGATAACATTATTGTGTGATTCAGCTCAGAGAGGGAGAAAATGTAATCTGCCCGAGAAGAAATGGCCTATTGCACTCTCCCCTTCATTGTTCCTCATCACAGCAATGTGTGCGAGCGAAAAAAAAGCTCTTCGGTCATCGTTACCATTCTTGTTTTTATACAATTCCTGCAGTGTGGAAACAGGCCCTTCAGCCCAACACGTACATACCAACCTTCCAATGAGTAATCTACCCAGACCAGTTCCCCTACATTTACCCCTGACTAATGTAACAAACCTAAAAATCCCTGAAAACTGTGGAGAATTTAGAATGACCAATCCACCTAACCTGCACAGCATTGGACTGTGGGAGGGAACTGGAGCACCCATTAGAAGCTCACACAGACAGGAGAGAATGTGCAAACTCCACGCAGATAGTCGCCCGAGGCAGGAATCAAACCCAAGTCCCTGGTGCTGTGAAGCAGCGGTGCTAACCACTCAGCCTCCGTGCTACTCTTTGGGCTATCCCTGACCAATTTTCATTGGAATTTCCTCACTGCCTCATGCAAAGGGAATTCAACCAAATCCAACTGTTCCAGGATGAAATCCTATTGTTAGAAACTTGTGTGAGTAGAATATCTTCAGAAGCAGAATAACATTTTGGACAATCTCTCAATTTTTACTTTTGTCATGAGTTACACTAATATCTGGGCAAAGTTCTTTCAACTTGAAATTGCCGAGATTGTGTTTATCGGGTGTGTGCGTGCGTGTGTGTGTGCGCGAGTACAAAGAAAGAAAATTTACAGCCCAGGAACAGGCCCTTCGGCCCTCCAAGACTGAGCTGATCAAATCTACTGTCGAAAACTGTCGGTCAATTCCTAAGCACCTGTATGCTCCCCATCTACTCATGCATTTATTCAGATGCATCTTAAATGAATCTGACGTGCCTGTCTCTTCCACCTCTGCTGGCAACGTGTTCCAAATGCCCACCAACCTCTGTGTGAATTATTTGCCGAGTGTATCTCCCATAAACTTTCCACCTCTCACCTTGAAACCGTGACCTCTCGTTACTGAATCCTTCACCCTGGGAAAAAAAGCTTGTCTCTATCCACCCTGTCTATACCCTTCATGATTTTGTAAACCTCAATCAGGTTCCCCCTCAATCTCCTTTTTTCTAACCTACTCATCCTTTCTTCATAGCTAGCACCTTCCATACCAGGCAGCATCCTCGTAAACCTTTGCACCCTCCCCAAAGCGTCCACATCTTTTGGGAATGTGGCGACCAGAATACACAGTATTCTAAATACGGCCGAACCAATGTCTTGTACAATGTTAACATGACTTGCCACTTCTTATACTCAGTACCCCGTCCAATGAAGGCAACCATACCATATGCCTTCTTGACCACTCTATCCACCTGAGCAACAACCTTCAGGGTACAATGGACCTGCACTCCCAGAACTCTCTGCCCATCAACTTTTCCCAAGGCTCTTCCGTTCATTGTATAATTCGCTCTAGAATTAGACTTTCTTAAATGCATCACCTTACATTTGTCTGGATTGAAAGCCATCTGCCGCTTTTCCGCCCAACTCTCCAGTCTATCTATACCCTCCTGTATTCTCTGACTGTCCCTTGTGTTTTCAGCTACTACATCAATCTTCGTGCCATTTGCAAACTTGCTGATCATATCAACAGTGCCCTCTTCCAGATCATTTATATATATTACAAACAACAGTGGCCCCAACACTGACCGCTGTGGATCACCACTGGTCACCTTTCTCCATTTTGAAAAACTCCCTTCAACTACTACTCTCTGTCTCCTGTTTCTCAACCAGTTCTTTATCAACCTCGCTAGAACACCCTGCACACCACATAACTTCAATTTCTCCATTAGTCTATCATGGGGAACCTTATCAAACGTCTTATTAAAGTCCATGTATATGACATTAACAGCACTTCCTTCATCTATTAACTCGGTCACTTCCTCGAACAACTCTATTAATTTGGTAAGGCACGAACTCGCCATCACAAAACCATGTTGCTTGCCAGTGATAAGCTCATTATTTTCTAAATATAAATAGATCCTATCTCTCAGTACCTTCTAGAGCAACTTTCTCACCACTGACGTCAGGCTCACTGGTTTGTAGTTCCCTGGAATATCCCTACTACACTTCTTGTACAGGGGGCCAACATAAGTTACCCTCCAGTCCTCCGACAGCTCACCTGTTTTTAAGAATGCAACAAGGATATCTGTCACGGTCCCAAATATTTCCTCTCTCGCCTCCCTCAGAAACCTGGGATAGATCCCATCTGGTCCTGGGGATTTGTCCACCTTAATAACCTCTGGCCTACCCAACATATCTTCCTACACGTGTGTGTGTGCACACGCCAGTGCTTTTAAAAAGGGAAATATTGATTCTTTATTTCCAATATCCAAACCATTTTCCATTCATCTTTCTATCATAGTTTGAGTGACATTGCTCTGGATCATAACCGTGCTATTTCTGCTGATTAAAGAAACTAGCCTGACTTGTTCCTAAAATTGACTCTGAATCAGTCTGAGACCGCTATCATCGGCCATATCACCGACCGGGTTACATTTAACATTTGTTGTGAGCAGTGGAAGAGTGGGACTAGAAAAGGAAAGAGTGACCCAAAAAGCAGGGTAGGTATAGACCGGTGAGCCTAATGTCAGTGGTGGGTGAGTTGTTGGAGGGGATTCTCAGGGACAGGATTTACATACAGTTGGGAAGTCAAGGACTGAACAGAGTTGTCAACGTGGATTTCTGCTTGGGAAATCATGTCTCATTAATTTGATTGAGTTTTATGAAGAGGTGAAAAAGAAGACTTTTGAAGGCAGTTTGGTAGACATTGTCTACATGGACCTCAGCAAAGTGTTGACAACATTCCCATTGGTAGACAAATTAGGAAGTTTCGGTCACATGGGATACAGGGGAAGCTCGTCACAATTGGCTGGAAGGAAGAGGGATATTCTTCTGACTGGAGGCTTGTGAGCAGCAGTGTGCGGCGAGAGCCAGTACTGAGTTCACTGCATTTCATCAATTATATCAAGGATTTGGATATGAATATTGGAGGCATAATTAGTAAGTTTACAGATGCCATCAGAAAGGTGAAATAGTAGATTATCTCAGAGTACAACGAGACCACAGTTAGATGGGACAAAGGGGCAAGGAGTGACAGATGAAGTGTAATTTAGATAAATACGAGGTTTTGCATTTTGGGAAGGCAAATCAGGGCAGAAACTATACACTTAATGGTAAGATCCTGGGGTGTGTTGTGGAACAAAGGGACCTAGGGCTGCAGGTGCATTGTTCCTTGAAAGTGGAGTCGCAGGTAGACAGTGAGGTGCAGAACACATTTGGCACATTTGCCTTAATCAGTCAGAGCATTGAGTATAGGGGTTGTGGTGGTATGTTGCATCTGTATAGGATACTGGTGAGGCCAGTTTAAGAATACTGCATACAAATCGGTTGGCTGCAGAAAAGATTTACACGGATGGTGCAGGACTGAAGGATTTGAGTTTTAGGGAGAGGCTGGTTCGGTTGAGGTGTTTCCCCCGGAGTGCCAGAGGCTGAGGGGTAACATTATAGAGCTTTATAAAATCATCAGGGGCATGGATATTCTGAACAGCCATGTTCTGTTTCCCAGCATAGGGGAGTCCAGAACAAAAGAGCATTGGTTGGAGGGGAGAGGGCAAATGATTTAGAAAGGACCTTAGGGTAAATGTTTCACACAGAGAGTGGTGTGTGTACGGAAAGTGTTGTCAGAGGAAGTGGTGATGGCGGTTACAATCGCACATTTAAAACGTATCTGAAAGAGGCCAAATGCTGACAAATGGGACTGGATCAGATTTGATATCTGATCGGAGTGAACAGATTCGACTAACGGGTCTGTTTTCGTTCTGCATGACTCTCAGATTCAAAAAGAGGGATGACGAATAATTCTGAAATGACCTTTCAAGTCGAAATACTTTTCACTGGAAGTTTATCGTGCCTCTTTGTTCACATTGATTGAAAGCTGAGTTAGTAAAATATTTGACAGAGACGTGAGTCATGCATAATGGGATGCAGACAGGAAAGTGGGGCTGAGACCACAACCTGATCAGCCACAATCTTAGTGCCTGGTGGAGAAGGATCAAAGTGTCTAATGACCCACTCCTGTCCCTCAATCCCATGTTCCTGTGTTTCATTCAGCCCCTCATACCTGCTAGACAGGAACTGTTGGAGACCACTTACTCCTATAACCAGGTGCACAGAAACAGAGGAGAACATTCAGCCTCTCAAGACTTTCACACATGGTTTGAGGTGATTTGGGAAATGTAATTGGGAAACCTAGGCTGGGTATGAAAGAGGCCCCTCATCTTTCTTCACAGAGCTTCCCCTCTCTGCAACTTGTTCTCCATTTGTTGGTCATGTTGTAGACCCAGTTTCACTGTGAATACAGCCCCCATACCTCACCCAGAGATGGCTCACAAAATCCTCTGGTCTCCCTGACTGCAATATGCAATAACAGAACACCCACTAACTTTCCAATTACAGAATGTGAGAACCTCAGAAACAGGGGCAGTCATTCATCCCTCAAGCCTGCCTTGCCCTTCACTAAGATCATGACTGATCTGCTCTTGGTCTCAAATCCTCTTTCATACCGAATTCTTCATAGCCCTCAACTCTCTGTCAGGTCAATTTCCATCTACCTCTTCTTCAAATACTTTCAGTCATGTAGCTCCTGGAACACTCTTGAGAACAGAAATCCTGACATTCAATACAATCTGTTTGAAGAAAACACTTGCTGCTCCTATGTCATGATCTATTGATATGAACAAAAGAGGTTGGCTCAAGGGTTCAGGTAAAAATGACCGGCCCTGATATCAAGGCAGTGGTTAACTTCTGTTTACATCAAGGAGCTTAACAAAACTGGACTTAATGGGAATCAGAGTAAACTCTCCAGTGTTTGGAGTCAAACATGGCACAAAGGATGATGTTCATCATCTCAGTCCTGGGTCAACTCTGCGAGATCCTCAGGGTAATCTCCGCTTCACAAACAGTTTCAGCTGCTTCATCAATGTCTCTCCGCTCCCAACCATAAGATCAGAATGTGGGAATGGTCACTGAAGATTCCACAATGTTCAGAGCGTTTTGTCCCCCGTCAGCTCCTCAACTGGTCTGTGTCCATGTGCAGCGAGACCCAGACACCACTCGGGTTTTTTTTCTGTTAAAGTGTCTGTTACATTCATGTAACAGCACTGCCTGACACTGCACATTTCCACAGTAAAACAAGCGTTCATTCCACACCTCACGCTGATTTCACAGGAATATGAGGAAGTCATTTCGCCCATTGACACTATTGGAGAAGAACAGGGACAGCCTATTCGGTGCCTCCAGCCTATTACTCGGGAAGGGAAGGAGTCTAATGTGATGGACCAGCACCAGAGCGCCTGGAAAATATTTGAAGGCGGTAACCTAAACTCTAATGTTTTCATATTTTAAAGGAAATGTAAAGTGTCTGTTCCAGATGCAATGTCACTGGTCAAACTACTTGGTGTGAAGCAAAACACCATTTATTTTAACACGGAAGATAAAATGAAACCAAAGAAAGGGGGATTTAGAATAACTTAATTCTATTAAACAAGTTAACAGAATAATAGATCTAGGAACTATTACTAATGAACTGTTCCAATATAGGAAACTCCCATAAACACATCCCCTGGCAAAAAGGATTATTCAGACACAGATTGTCACAAACATTTCTCCAATCCAAGAATTAAAAACAGCATCAAGAGAAAATTCAGAGAGAGTAGCAGCCAGGAGATAGTCAATGAAGCTTCAAACTCTGTGGAGATCCCAATAGTTTCTGATGTTACTGAGAAACCAAAACTCAGAGATCCTAATCTGTGAGCGCTGGCCACACCCATTCAGGATGCATTAAAATAAACACAAGGCCTCCCAAGCTGTTTACTCAAGTGGTCTGAACTAGCCAGCTTGGCAACGGTCGTTCAATCTCTCTCTTAAAAGAATCCAGAACAAAATAACCTCTTAAAGCTGCAGCATCATCACACTTGTCAGCACATCGAGCTGTCAAACAGGAACCAGGGATAACCCAGTCAGGCCCTTGGCCCTGTCCAATCGGACAAGGAAGAAGCCAGTCAGTCCATTGAGTCACTGACACAGCAATAGGATGAGGCCATTCAGCCCCTTGAGTCAATTACACAGGAACAAGAGGAAGCCATTCAGCCCCTGAGCCACTTATACAGGAACAGGAGGAGGCCATTCCCCCTCAACGCACTACACGGGGACAGAATGAGATAATTGATGCGGATTCCTGATGAACGGCTTACGCCCAAAACATCAATTCTCCTGCTTCTCGGATACTGCCTGACCTGCTGTACTTTTCCAGCAATCCACTCTCTACTCTGATCTCCAGCATCGGTAGACCTCACTGTCTCCTAATCGATACTCTAACATGATGAACAAGTGGAGCAGAGGCTGCACAGACAGACTGCTCCACGTTGTTCCTCCTAGCTCCGTTGATCATGACACACACGTGGGACTTTCACGTGGCTTTCTAGTATTGAGGAGGGAAGCCATATGTCTTGTGTGAAGTCTCAAGAAGGCATTTTTCATCTCCGAGAAGCCAGCCTGGTGTTCTCTATGTAGGGTGGAAGCTGGTTAGAATGGCTACCTGTTTCAGACGGAAGGTATTGTGGCTGCTGTTGGGGATTGTGAGCAACATGCAGTCAGTACGTTCACATGCCGATTGCACAATAACGTGGGGAGAGTTAATTTAGGCCTATAAACTATTAGGAAAATCATGTTAGACTGATGAATGTACTCTCTAAGTTCGAATAATGCTGATCTTGCTCATGTTGACTTTGTCTAGTGCAAGTCCTGTTCAGTGTAACCTGTATGCCTTACTCTGTCGAAGTCTATTTCCACCCAATGATCTGCCTGGCCATGCTTACTATGATCTGCCTCCACTGCTCATAAATAAAGTGTTTCCCTTTACTGAGGTACACGTGACAATAAATCAAACCAATCAACCCTGGGTAATGTATGGAATTTCTCACCCTATCAATGTCTCTTTTGCAAATAAGTGATCGCTGCCACTCCTTGTGTTTCAGCATCACCATTTCTTCATCTCTCACAGCTCTACAGATTAAGCACTCAGCTTCTTCACTCTATTCTCATGTTACCATCACCCATTTCTGTGGTCAGGAGATCATTCCTTACAAAGGAGATCAACTCTGTAGAGAGTGCCCTAATGTTCTCTCAGCAAGGCTTTACAACAGCAGGAAGATGGCTTTACTTATGTACTCGAATCATCTTATAAGTGAAGGACAGCATACCATTGACTGCATCCATTACTTACACAGGGTTTGATTCATAGCAGTCAGCAGAGACTTGTGAGTGGGAGATCATTTTTTCCAAATTTGTTAGCGCTCTTTGATGAAGTGACCAGCAAGGTTGATGAGGACAGAGCGGTAGATGTAGTCTGTATGCATTTCAATAAGGCCTTTGCTAAGTTTCCACATGGCAGGCTGCTCAGGAAGGTTACATCACGTGGAATGCTGGGGGACTGACCAATTGGATACACAGTTGGCTTGATGGTAGAAAGCAGAGGGTTTAGTGGAACGATGTTTGTCAGACTGGAGGCTGGATCCATTGCTGTTTGTTATCGATGATTTGGTTGAGAATGTACAAGGTATGATTAGTAAGTTTGCAGATGACACTAAAGTCAGTGGGAGCATGATCAGTGAGGAAGTTTATCAGAAATTGTAGCAGGACCTTAGGCAGGTGGGGAAGTGGGCTGAGAAATGGCAAATGGAATTTAATATAGAAGTGTGGGGTCTTGCATTTTGGAATCTCAAATCAAGGTAGGAATTTCATGGTGAATGGGAGGGTCTTAAAGGGTGCAGTGGGCAGAGAGACCTTGGTATTCAGGTGCACGGTTCTCTAAGAGTGGAGTCACAAGTAAACAGGGCAGTGAAGAAGGCGTTTGGCACATTGGCCTTCATCAGGCAAGATATTAAGTAGAGATATTGGGAACTAATGTTGCATTTACACAGGACTTTGGGAAGGCCGCACTTGGAGTATTGTGTTCAGTTTTGTCACCTTGCTATAGGGAGGATGTTATTAAATTAGAAAGAGTGCAGAAGAAATTTAGAAAGACGTTGCCAGGACCCAATGGTCTGAGTTATAGGGACAGTTTGGACAAGCTAGGGTATTTTCTTTAGCTTGTAGGAGGCTGAGGGATTCCTTATAGAGCTGTATAAGATCACGAGGGGTAACGATAGGGTTAATGCTCTCTTTCCCTTTCCAAGGTGTAGAGAATCGAGGATTGGATGGGATCAGTTTAAGGTTAAAGGGGAAGGAATAAAAGGAACCTGAGGGGCCACTTCTTTACACAGACCATAGTACGTGGATGAGCTGCGAGCAGATGTGGTTGAGGGGGGTACATTAATAACATTTCAAAAGCATTTGTATAAATATGTGGATAGAAAAGGACTGGAAGAATATCGGCCAACTGCAGGGAAATGGGGAGAGCGTGGATGGACATTTACAAGGTGGAGTCCAGCCCCTCTGTTAATTGAAACCAAACATCCAGAAAAGCTCGCCTCAGCTCGTAATCTGTTAAAATATGAGTGACACAGATCTCCTACATTCCACTATTTAAACAAAAATTAACAAGTTAATTAACAATCAACTAAACAACAACTATTCACAAATACAAGCCCCTCTTTTCTTAGCTAATTGCTATCTGACTCCAACTCTGTAAAAAATGCTAGTCCAACAACCCACATATTAAACATTACAATCTCAAGACCATACAGTCTCCATTTACCCCGCTGTGCTCACTCTTCCAGCTGCTGATCTCCCTGGGTCATGTTTTTTTATTGCTTTTACATGGGCAAGTATCTTTGATAGAAAGTGTTTGAGATGGCCAGTTAGCACTCCTGCTCTACAGCAGTTACTCTGCTGTTGGATGGCAGTGGCTCTCCCTCTAGTGTTCAAAATGCTGGTGTTATATACTCCCCATTATATAATCATTCTCATAATTTGATTGCTTTCCAGGTGACCAAACAATAATATTCAAATTCCGTTGGCTTCTGGTATCCTGAGCGTTATTTAAACTCTTTGGTTGTATTTGAATTGTTGTCAAAACAGCAACCAAAATTCAGGTATCCATTTCCCAGCTAATGGTGACACGTGGAACAGGCTGACCTTTAGCTGGCATCTGTGGCTGTACTTTCTATTCAGCAAAACCCATTCTGTCTTAAAGTGACTGGACATGCTTTCAGCTTCCCCTCTTCAGAAAAAGAACATGAACCAGCAGAATGAAAAGATGGCTTCATTTCTTTTCCTCTAATTCTTAATTCCATTATTATGAATTACAAAAGTATTAATCTCAGCTATACCACACATATTAATTCTGTACACATATGTAACACTGCAATAAGTCAAAACTTATTTAAACTTTTTCCTTTAAATCTGCGATAACACATCTGCTATCACATTTTAGGACCCACAGCATGTACATTTTGTAAGTTTAAAGTCGGTAAGACAAGACTCCAATTAAATACTCTCATATTCTGGCCTTTAAATATTCAAAAAAATGCGAGAGGTTTGTCGTTATCCACAATCATCTCCGACATTTTTTTGTCATATTAACATTAAAATATTGTTAGTCCAGTGCGAAACTTAATCATTCTTTTTCAATAATGGAAATGTTGTGTTTCTTTCTGGTGGATATTGACAAGTATCGACAGTAGCCAATTGGTCACCCAATTCCATCATCATATTTCTGTATCAGTACATCTCCGAGCCCTATAACCCTAGCATCAAATACAATTTTCCAAGATTTTCAAAATATTTGGTGCAGCTAAAACTGGTGTGGTGATTAATCCTGCTTTACAATTCTCAAAAGCCTCCTGGCATTGTTCTCTCCACCACATTTCTGTGTTCTTCTTTAATAAATCCATCAGTGGTGCCAATACGCTGCTGAAGTTTGCAACAAACTTCCGATAGAATCCACTCAGTTCCAAAAATCGAAGCACCTCTTTCTTCGAGGATGGTCGTAGAAATTCCTCAAAGCTTTTCGTCTTTGTTTTCCATGGGGGCAACCTTCCATGGCCAATGTAATGTCCTAAGAACGTCACCTCTGCCTTCGCGAATTCTGTTTTATTTAAGTTTATTACCAAGTTTGCTTCTTGTAATCGGTCAACATGCTCTGCCAACTGTAACATTTGAGCTTTCAATCACTTGCTAAACATCACTACATCATACAGATAAACTACACAATTTGTTCATCTGGTCACAACTCTGTTCCTGAGTCTTAAATGTGTCTGGAACATTATTCATTCACATGACATTCTCTAATATTTTTGTCATATCCGGTAGCTTTACCAGATAGTTTAACTGTTAGACTCAACATTTTTTATTAATTTGAAAGGGGCCACTAAATCTAGCTTTGAAGGGATTTCCTACCACTGGTGGCAATACTAATACCTCATCCCCACCGGAAATCATCAAAGTTTCAGAGTTTTTATCTGCCACCTGCTTCAATCAATACTGTGCCCTCTTCAGGTGCTGTTTAGATAACTCACCTACTCCATCGAAACTCTCCCTCACCTCAGTTACATAATCCAAGTGTGAGATCTCCGACTTCGGTTCTGTCAATTTATAGTTAATTAATTTCAAAGGACCTCTCACTTCATATATGAATATTAACTCAAAGGAAGTAAAGTGAGTAGATGTATTTGGGTTATCTCTAATGGCAAACAATATAATGAGACGCCTTTATTCCAATCATTCGGGTAATTCTGACAGTACACCTTTAATATTGTCTTCAGCTTCTGATGCCAACTTTCCAAGGCTCCCTCGGATTCGGGATGGGACGCATTTGATTCAAACTGCTGTATGCAGAAGCTATCCATGACGTCCTTAATCAGCTGCGCGGTAAAATGAGACCCTTGTTCTGACTGAATCACACCGTGTAGCCCACAGTGAGTAAAGGTACCTACTAGCTCCTCTACCTCCCTTTTTGCCTTTATACCCCATAATGGAATTATCATGGAAATCGGGTAGACACATCCATTATGATCAGTAGATGTTGGTTTCCACTTTTATTTCAGAAAGGGGAGCTACACAATTAATCATAACCCATGTGAAAGGTTCTTCGAATACAGGAATTGGCAACAACGGTGCTGGTTTTATTACTGCCTGTGACGTACCTAATATTTGGAATGTATGACATGTACAACAAAATTAACCACGTCCTTGTGCATTCCAGCCACTAGAAATGCTTTAGCCTGAGTCTTCCGTGCATCAACTCCTTTGTTTTTTTCTTTCGGTTTTCCTTCCTGCTGGAACTTATGACAGTGGGATCTTGTTGCTACACTGTCTGGAAAAATCCCTGTGTATTTTTCTTTTAATTGCCAAGTTCCCTGGTCTTACTTTGGCTTCTCCACCACAAGGGGTGCGTCTCCCACCTTGGATCCTGATAAATTATTCCCAAGAACAAACTGTATTCCTGGAACGACACCCTGTCACTCAATCTCACTGTTACTTCCCCAACCTTGACTGGCACTCCAACCAAATGTTACACAGGGAATGTTTAATTTATGTCCCCATTCCACAAATTATCACGCTGTTGAGTAACATGTCAGAAAGAGTGAAAATACTTCCATCTCTTACTATTAGAGGCGGAGGGGAAGTGATGACTGCAGATGCTGGAGATCAGAGTTGAAAGGTGTGGGGCTGGAAAAGCACAGAAGGTCGGCAGCATCCGAGGGGCAGGAGAATTGACGTTTTAGGCATATGTCCTTCATCAGGAAAGTGTGGGGTAAGGGAGGGGGAAAACGGCTGAGAATTAAATAGGAGGGTGGGGGTGGAGCTGGGTGGAAGGGAGCTTGGAAGGCGATCAGTAAATGCAGGTAATATCTGATGGTGAAAGGTCGCAGAGGAGGGTGAAGTGGATAGGTGGTAGGACAGCTGGAACCCTCAAACTATACAGCATCAACGTTGACTTCACCAATTTCCAAATCTTCCCTTCCCCAGCCTCAACCCAGATCCAACTGTTCATCTTAGCTCTGCCCTCTTGAACTGTGCTAACTGTCCATTTTCCTTCCCACCTATCCACTCCACCCTCCCCTCCAACATATAGCAATCACTCCCACCTAAATTTTGCTATCGCCCTCCCAGTGAACCTACAGCTAGCCCAGCTCGTACCCTCCTATTTATTTTTCAGCCCCCTTGTGCCCCCGCCACAATCCTGATGATGGGTTTATGCCTGATGTGTCGATTGTCCTGCTCTTCGAATGCTGCCTGATCTGTTGTGCCTTTCTGGTCCCTTACTTCTCAACTATTAGAGGCTGAGCAGATCCCGTATCTTGGAAAATTATAACTACTTGTCCTCCGCCCACACCCCGGTTTTCCTTATTAAGGTTTATCTACGGAGGCAAATTCTTTATAGGGATCAGGCACTGACTCCATACACAGCCCATGCCTAGGCTGTGCACTCTCCTGCAGCTCCTCGGCTCCACTTGGGGTCTCCTTTACCAGGTTCACTAATGCCACTGGCTTAAACTCCTTTATAACATTTTTTTCCCAAAGTGTCTTCCTTGAATGCCCAGCACTGAGTGTCCCAGCTTACTGCAGTGAAAACACCTTTTCATAGTGCCCTTCTTAAACCATCGGCACTGTTATTTTTATGTGTTCCACTACGTTATTGTAAGAACACCTGAGGCCTTTCACTTCCTTTCAATTCCTTGGACTTGTTTTTTCACCTGTGGTAAACTATTCACAGTGTGCTTTTCTCTATGTTTTGTAACGTAGGATCTCCCCTTCTCCCAATTTCTATCCCTCACAGGATGAAAATCCTCCCAGAAGCTAAATTTCATCTCATGCACCAATGCATACTCACCTGCCATTTCTGCCGTACTGCTCACTTCTTGAACTTTCTGTTCATTCACATGAATTCTTACCATCTCTGGAAGTGAGTCTTTAAACTCCTCCAGCAGAATAATCTCCCTTCGAGCCTCACAGGTCTTATCCATTTTTAAGGCCTGCACCCATCTATCAAAATGACTGTGTTTAATTCTTTCAAACTCAATATAAGTCTGACCTGGTTCCATCTCTATATTTCTGAACTTATGTCTATATGCTTTAGTACCAATTCATAAGCATTCAACATAGCCTGTTTGATATCTGCAAAATCTCTTTCTCCCTCATGTGACAGCACTGCACATACTTCTCAAGCTGTACCCACCAGCTTTGTCTGAACTAGCATTACCCACAGGTTCACTGGACATGCCATCTGCCGAGCCAATTTCGCAAATGAAATAAAAACGGTTTGGGCATTTTTCGCACCGAAATATGGCAATGTATTAATATGGTTGTATACATCCTTACTTTCTCCCTTCATCTTCATCCTGCTAATTTAAATTTCTTATCTAATTCCAAACTCCTAACTTTCAAATTCTCCCTCTCTTCCTTTTCCCTTTCTTTCTCTTTCTCTATCTTCTCTCTCTTTCAGTCTCTCTCTTTATCTTCTAACTGCAGTTGTCATATTTGCAATTTAAGTTTTTCGAACTCGACTGCAGTTGCCTGCTTCTCTGATACATCAAGGTGCTTGACCAACTCCATTATGGTGACAGCTTTCCTTTTGTCTCTGGTGAAACCCAATTCTAATCTACATGTTAATTCTAAAAGTATGCCCTTCCTTTGTCTTTTTACACTTCCTTGGCAAATTTGGGTACCATCTTCAAACCTCAGGATCGTTTTAGAAATATTAAAAACCATTTCTTTTAAATTAACCAACCATAAGGAAACGAAATTAAATGCATTTTCTCACCTGTTTTATTTGAACATCTAGGTCACTAATTGCCAAGTGATGGAATCTGCTGGGACTGTTTGTATCCCAAATCTGTTCAAATCTGTCATACGACAAGCCCTCAAACTGTTATGATGTCGATGTTGAACCCCTCTGTTAATTAAAACCACACACCCAGAAAAGCTCACCTCACCTCGTTATCTGTTAAAACATGAGTGACAAAGTAGTCGCAAATTCCACGATTAAGAGAAAAATAACAATTTATAAGTATGTGTGTTAACTCGCTGAGCTTGAAGGTTTGTTTTCACATGTTTCGTCACCATGACTAGGTAACATCATCAGTGAGAGTCTCTGGTGACGCACTGGTGGTATGTCGTGTCTTTAAATTTATAGCTCTTGGTTTCTTAAGTTGTGAGATGTCATTTCCAGTTTTTTTGTTCAAGGGAAGGTAGATAGGATCTAAACTGATATGTTTATTGATGTACTTCTGTCTAGAATGTCATGCTTCTAAGAACTTTCGTGTGTGGCTTTGTCCGATGAAGTGTGCGTTGTCACAGTGAATGGTGTCGTTCTTTTTCTGTATGTATGGAAACTAGTGAGAGTGGGTCATGTCTTTTGGTCGCCAGCTGGTGTTCATATATCCTGCTAGCACCACAACAGGACAGTCTGAAATGGAGGAAAAATGATTTTTTATATACTGTTTAATCAGTGTGTGTTCAGATAAGGAAGATTGTTCATATGTGTACATCACATTCTGAATGAACAACGGAGACACAGTTAACGAAAAATGATGCACACGATGTATAACATTTATAAAGCATTAAAACATTATTTGATTCTCATCTGAAGTGATACGTTCCCTTTCTCTCAACGTTCCCCCTTTTCTGGGATTCCCAACTCTCGTCTCTCATTCTTATCAAGATGTGTGTTATAAATTCTTGTTTCTGGTTTCCCAACTTATTTCAGTGGGTTCTTTCCAAATCTAGTGTCTGTCATATTATTGGAGAGAAAAGTTATGGCATCAGACCCAGCATTTGAACATATTTCTCTGTTGTACGTGCGCAAACAAAGGACCACAGCACACAGGAATTGCCAAAATATTGAGGGAAGTATATCAACTTCTTTCGATAATATAGTTTTCTTATTTTCCACATCTCCATATCTATATCCCCTCTCTCTCGTTCTCCATTTGTATCTAGTTAAGAAATCCACCAATTATTCTTCGTGGCCCATCTCTCAGAAATCCTTTTTTCAGTTTATACGTAATGCTTTCTTCAAGATGTAATGTGGTTCTAATTAAGCAATGTAACTACAAAGACATGCGGAAGGAACTGGCCAGAGTTAATTGGAAGGGAAACTGAGCAGGAAAGACCATGGAGCCGCAATAGCAGAAGTTTGTGGGGACAATTCGGAAGATAATACCAGAAATGCAACCCCAAGAAGATGAAACATACTCATGGGAGGACAAGGCAACCATGAGTGACAAGGCATCAAACCAAAATAGAAAACATATAAGGTGTTGAAGATGATTGGGAATCCAGAGAATTCATTGGCTCTGAAACTACATAAGGCTGGCATCAATGACACTACAGAGCTCTTAATCATGGTCAGGGAGAGAAACAGAGGAAACACATTCACTTTAAACACAGAAGGTGGCATTTCTCAAGGAAAAAGATTCAGGTGAATTAAATATTTGAATTAAGATCAGTTAAATGCTTTTGCAGCATGTGTCAGATTGGAAACAAGACCCGGGGAGATAGACCCTCTGCAGAATGAGAGTTTGAAAATGGAAGCATTTCCACATCAGAAATCAGGTTAGGTCACTGAGTACAGGGCTGATGGGTGAATGGGTCTCAGTGAGAATTGGGGAACAGACAGCAGAATTGCATTGCAGGTATTGCAGCTCGAAACTGCGTATTCATGTCGTGCTGTAGACCACAGCAGCAGGGGAAGCAGACCTGCATTCAACCACAACCTGTAACTTTTTGCCAGGATGACACCTCAGTCTGCCATTACCATCAACACCATCTATGGCTCAGTGACGAGTGTGGGTGAACATATTAGAGTCAGAATCACATGAACCTTAACCTGATGCTAGCTCATTAAAGCTACCAGACTTGACCAACAGATCTGAACGAAGCCCTGCAGTCCTGCCACATTCAGTCATAAATGGTGATGGATGATTAAACAACTGACTGGAGGAGAGAACATCCCTATCCTAAATAATGGAACAGACCTGCACATCAGTGTAAAAGAGAAGGATGTTTTATCTGCACCATCCTCTGCCAGACGTGTTGAGTCGATAATACACCTCACCCTCATCATGATGCCCACAAAATCACAGATGCCAGTATTCAACTAATTCGATTTGCTGCATGTGAGAGGAAAAGACAGCTGAACAAAGGCAATGGGCCCTGACTCCATTCCTGTAATAGGACTGAAGCCTTGTGCTACACAACAAGCCGTGACCCTGGGGAAGCTGCTTCAGTCCAACTCCAACTCTAACATCTCCCTGGCAATGTGGAAAATAACTCAGCTATGTCCCGTCCCATAAGAGGGGAATAATTACAATCTGATCAATTATCACCCCCTCAGTCCCATCATGACAGTCACATTGCTGGGAGTTCTTTTTGATAGAGCTGTCAAGCAGCACAGAAATACCCTGATCAGTGTGGTTTCCGACAGGTCCCCATGTGGAGATAGTGCTGTGGAAATGTCACTGGATTACTAATCCAGACCAGGCTAATGCTCTGGCAGCGGGTGGAAGTTAAAAACAATTAATAAAATATCGAGATCTAAAATCTGGTGTCTGTAATAGTGACCTTGAAGCCAATATGGATTGTAAACAGAATTTCCTTCTCCAATGTACTTTTCGGAAGTGAATCTCCCATGATTTCCTGGGATGGGCTAAAAGTGACTCCAAAGACCCTGACATGTGATAAACATTTCAATGGTCTCTGAAACGGCCAAGCAAAGCACTCATTTGTATCAAACTACTCCGAGGTCTGAAAGGATGAAACCGGACAAATCACACGGCCTCAGCATCAGTGTCGGAAAAGGGAATGGGAACACAGTCCTGTCGACCCTGCAGAAACCGCATTCCTAACATCTGAGAGCTTGTGACAACATTTACAGAGCTTTCCCACAGACTGCGCAGAAACATTGGGAAAGGGGTAGGTCATACAACACATTGAGCCTCCCCCATTCTAGTTCATTCAAAAAATCTCCTCAATGCACTTACCCCACACGATATACATATCCGTTAATGTGAGTAACCTTGGGAAGCTATAAAATAGGCGGTACAGTGGTACGTTTGGTCCATCGAGTTTGCTAACCAATTCAATATAATGATGGTTGGCCTTTATTTCCATACCGTACTCCTGCTCTCCCACCATCCCTTCACTGTCTCTACATCCTTATTTATAATCAGTGTCATGGTTTCCAGGTGCGAGCGAATTCCCCAGGTTCCCCAGTCAGTGAGTGCAGACATTTATTCTCATCTCAATGCAGAGAGACCTGCTTGTACCTAATACTGTGGCCCCTTGTTTTAGAAGTCCCAGCCAGGGGAATTATCATCCATGCTTTCAATCTGTCTTACCCTGTCAGAGTTTTGTATATTTCACTGAGATCTCCACTCATTTTCATAAACCCCATGGAATACTGGCCCAGTCTCCCAAACTCTGCTCCCAAAACAAGCCCGTCATCCCACAGACCAGTCTGGTCATCCTTTACTACTCTCCATCAATGTCAGGTTTGTCCTTTATTAGTTAAGGAGACCAATCTTGCACACAATACTGCACAATGTTCGAGATGGGATCTCTCCAAGGGCCTGTACAGCTGCAGTAAGACACCCTTTCTCCTGGACTCACATCCCCCTGAAATGAAGTTCAACACACCATTTATCTTCCTCACTGCTTTCTGTTTCTGCAATATTACTTTCAGCGACTGGTGTACAAGGAGATGCAGATCCATTTCCGTGTTATAGCTCCCCACTTGGTGGGGCTGTGTACACTGGGCAGCGTGCCAATGCCATGCCCATTATTGACTTCTGGTTACAGAACTCACTGCGCTGCGGGGAGCTCAGAGGTTCATGCAGAAGGAAACAACAAAAAAGAGCATACGTCCCTTTGTAGATCAACATGTTTCAACTAATCCATTTCAAATGGTAGGCTGCCAATTTATCATTTCCATCAAAGGGCACACCATCACCTCTATCCACAGTGTTCTCCACCTGTCACGTATTTACCCTTTCACTCCACTTGTCTTCGTCTTCTCGGTGCTTTTTTACATCGTCCTCACCCACTCACAATCCCACATCTGTTAGTGCTGTCAGCAGGCTGGGATATATTGTATCTGATTCCCGCAGCCAAATATTTAAAGGGCATTGTGAACAGCTGGGCCCCAAGCACTGACCTCAGCAACCTTCCTCTGTTAATATCTATTTATTTATTTCGTGAATCTCAGAGTCACTGGCTGGGCCAGCATTTATTACCTGTCCCTAGTTGCCCTTGAGAAGGTGGTGGTGAGCTGCCTTGTTGAACGCTGCAGTCCACCTCTGACCTTCAATGCCATTAGGAAGGGAATCCCAGGATTCGGATCCAGCGACTGTGAAGGAGCGGTGATATACTTCCAAGTCAGGATGGTGAATGGCTTGGAGGGGAACCTAAAGATGATGGTATTCCCATACATCTGTAGGCCCTGTCATGGCAGATAGACATGGCCGTGAGTTGGGAAGATGGTATCTGAGGATCTTTGTGAATCATTTCATTGCAGCATGTAGATAGTAAAACACTGCTGCTGCTGCTGCTGAGCGTTGATGGTGGAGCATTGTTTATGAAGGGACAGTCAAACTGGTTGCTTTGTTCTGGTTGGTATAAAGCTTCTTGAGTGTTGTTGGGGCTGCAGTCATCCAGGCAAATTGGGAGTCTTCTATCACACTTCTGACTTATGCATTGTAGATGATGGACAGACTTTTGGAAGTCAAGATGTGAGTTACTCGCCGCTGTATTCCGAGCTTCGGACCTGCTCTTATAGTTACTGTGTTTATGTGGCGATACCAGTGAGTTTCTGAGCAATGATTACCCACCAGGAATTTGATACTGGAGGATTCAGTGATAGTAACACCATTGAATGCCAAGGGGCAGGTTAGATTGTATTTTATTGGTGATGGTCACGGTCTGGCATTTGTGTGGCCTGAATATTACTTTCCACTTGTTAGCCTGGATACTGTCCAGATCTTGTCGCATTTGAACATGGACTGCTTCAGTATCTGAAGAGCCACAAATGTTGCAGAACATTGTACAATCATTGGCGAACATCCCCACTTCTGACCTTAAAATGGAGGGAAGGTCATTGATGAAGCAGCCCTGACGAAGTTTTTGGCCACTGCTCGAGGGACTCCTACAGACTTGGAGCTGAGTTGACTGACCTTTATCAACCATGACCATCTTCCTATGTGTCAGGTATGATTCTAAGCAGCGGGGAGTCTGCCCCTGATACCCCTTGATTACAGTTTTGCTAAGGCCCCTTAATGCCGCACATGGTCGAAGGCAGCCTCGTTTTAAAGGACTGTCACTATCACCCCACCTCTGGAATTCAGCTCTTTTGTACATGTTTTAACCTAGGTAATGAGGTTAGGAACAAAGTGTCCCTGGTGGAGCCCTAACTGGGCGTCATTGACCAGGATATTTCTGAGCAGGTTGCTGCTTAAAAGCACTGAGACCTTCCACCACTTTACTGATGATCGAGAGTAAACTGACAGAGTGGGAATACCATCATCTTTCGGTTCCCGTCCAAGCCATTCACCATCCTGACTTGGAAATATATTTGCTTGTTATAAACAGGAGATACTTGGGGTAATTTTCCACATAATCGGGGGAAAGCCATTGTTGTAACTGTATTGAAACAGTTTGGCTTGTGGAGTGGCAAGTGACGGAGCACAAGTTTTCAGTACTATTGCCAGAATGTTGTCAGATTATGGACCGTTTGGAGTATCCAGTATCTCCAACCATTCCTGGATATCACGTGGACTGAATCGAATTGGTTGATGACTGGTAACTGAATCGCTGAGGACTACTGGAGGAGGCTGAAATGGATCATCCACTCAACACTTCTGACTGAAGATTGTTGCGAATGGACCAGCCTTATCTTATACACTGAAGTGCTGGGCTCTTCCATCATGGAGGAAGGGGTTAATTGTGGAATCTCTTCCTCCAGTGCATTGTTTAATTGTCCCCAACGTTTCTCGACTAGATATGGAAGGACTGCAGAGCTGAGATCTGATCCTTTGCTTGTGGGATCACTTAGTCTGTCTATCACTTATTGCTAATGTTGCTTGGTGCACACGTTGTCCTGTTTGATGGCTTCAACAGGCTGACACCTCAGTTGCAGGTATGCCTGGCGCTGCTACTGCCATCCTGCACACTCCATTGAACCAAGGTTGATCCACTGGATTGATAGTAATTGTCGTGAGGGGGATACACCAGGCCATGAGGTTGTGTGGGTGTACAATTCTGCTCCTATAGATGAACCAGAGCACCTTATGGACACCCAGACTTGAGCTGCGAGATCTGTTCGAAGTCTGTCCTATTTAGAACCGTGATAGTACCACCCACAATGGTGGCGGCTATTCTCAATGTGCAAGTGTGACTTTGTCTCCACAATGACTATGCGGTGGCCACTCTTACCGATACTGTCATGAACAGATGCTTCTGCAACTGACAGATTAGTAAGGCTGTGGTCAATATGTATTTTCCTCTTGTTGGTTCTTTTACCATCTGCCGCAGTACCAGTCTAGCATTTATATCCTTTAGGACCCGGCCAGCTCGATCAGTAATGCTGTAGTTCAGATACGCTTGGAGGTGGACATTGAACTCCTCCACCCAGGGTACATCTTGCGTCCGTGCTACCCTCAGTGCTTCCTCCAAGTGTTAGTCAGCATGGAGGAGTACTGATTCATCAGTTGAAAGAGGCTGGTACATGGTAATCCTTTCCCATGTGTAAACTAATGCCATGAGACTTCATGGGATACGGAGTCAAGAGCAATTCCCTTCCAACTGTATCCCAATGTGCCGCCACTTCTGCTGTGTCCGTCCTGCTGATGAGACAGGAGATATCCGGGGAAGGTGATGGGGAGTATGGGACATAGTCTGAAATAGATCATCCACTCAGAACTTCTGACTGAAGATTGTTGTGAATATATCAGCCTTATCTTATACACTAAAGTGCTGGGCTCTTCCATCATGGAGGAAGGGGTTATTTGTGGAATCTCTTCCTCCAGTGAATTGTTTAATTGTCCCCAACGTTTCTTGACTAGATGTGGAAGGACTTATACCTTACAGAATCATACCTTACAGACAATGTCAGGCTGTTGCTTGACGAGTCTGTGTATTTCTATTCACTGTTTCCTGCCAGCTGTCCCATTCTAGAAACATGCTCATACATTATCCCCAATCCACTGAGATTTGATTTTGCAAACTGGGCATGGAGCTTTACCAAACTTTTTGTAAAAATCAAAATGTTTAACATCCATTGCTTCTCTTTCATTTGTCTCCCAGTCTGTGTCTCAAACACAATTCCCATTTCATAAATCTATGTTAGTGTTGTCTATGACCATTACTTTCACAACAATATCTCCTCAATCATTTACTTACTATGTTTATTGTTCCATGTACTCTATCATTTTCCCACACCAGAATTGGTTTTCCTTGTATTGTTTGAAAGTTCTGTGAAGACAGACTGAAGTAGTGGCTTCATAATTCTGCCATTTCCCTGTTCCCCATTCTCCATTCTCTGGTTTCAAACTGTAAGGAAACTGCACTTGTTTTCTCGTATTTTTCACATTGGCATGATTTATTAAGTTATTACAGTTCACTCTTATAACCCTTGCGAATATACTCTTCAGAAATTCATCAATTCCTGCCTAAAACTGCTCAATAATTGACCTTCCACACCATACACTCACAGGAGCATAGCCTCTGTGCCAACAGAAGTACAGCACGATCTATATTAGTCCCACTTTCCTACAGCAGGTCCATAGCCTGGAATGTTATGACAATTCCAAGTGCTCGTCCAAGTACTTTTTAATGATTGTGAGGTTACCCGTGATAATTCCCCTCTCAGGAAGTAATCCCAAAACACAACACCCTCTAGTTGAAAAAAAGTTTTAATCCTCTCTGAACCTCAAACGTTTCACTTTAAAAGTGTGCTCCTTTGTTCTTTACCTTCTGACTAAAAGAAACAGCTGTTGTCTATCCACCCTGTCCGTGTCGCTCATAATCTTCTCCGTCTGGATCATGGACCCCTCAGCTTTCTCTGCTCCAAACTAAACAACCCGAGCATATCCAGCATCTCTCCATAGCTGATATGCTCCATCCCAGGGAACATCCTGGTGAATCATCTCTGCACTCCCTCCAGTACAATCACATCCTTCCTGGAATGTGGCTCCCAGAACTACATACAGTATTCCAAAGCCCTGTATTGCTCTTATAATCTACGCCCTGATTAGGAAACACAACACCCAAGGTCCAATTCTTAACTAGTCCATTAACCTGTCCAGTCACATTCAGGGATGTGTGGAGAAGCACACTCTGAGGTTCCGAGTGTGCTACCATTCATTGAGTCCTCCCCTGCCTGGTTCCTTCTCCCAAAGTGCATCACCTCATATTTATCAGGATTGCATTCCATCTGCCATTGATGTGCCCATCGGACCATTCCATCTGCATCTTCCTGTAACTTAAGGCCTTTCTCCTCACTGCTAACCACCTAGCCAATCTTTTATGTCAAACATACATTTACTTATCACACCTCCCCCACTAGTCCCCTCCACATTCAGATCTATATTTTGTTATGAATAACACAAACAAAAAGGGACACAGCACTGATCCCTGTGGTACACCAGGGGACACTTGTCTCCAGTCACACAAACAGCCTTCTCCCACCATCCTCTGTCTCCTGCTACTCAGACAATTTTCGTTATAACCTGTCAAGTTACCCTTCATATTGTGAGATTTTACTTTATTTTTCAGTTTCCCAGGTGGAAATTTGTCAAAGGCCTTCCTACAAAACTAAACAATCGACCTCCTCAAACTAATTCAATCAAATCCATTGGATGTGACTTCCTCCTGATAAAGTCATGATGATTATCCCTGATCAAACCTTGCGACTCTGATTGGAGTTCGATTTTCTCCTTCCCTATTTGCTCCAGTAGTTTCCTTAACAGTTATCTAATACTCGCTCATCTATAGTTATGTGGTCTATCTCTCCCACCCTTACTGTGAAGTGGAATCGTATTAGCAGTTCTCCAGTTCTCTGGCACCTCCCCTATGGTCATATTCTAATTAAGAGATTCAGTCACGGTCTTTCCTCCTTTGACCCCTACAGCCGCCTGTGATACAACCCATTCAGACATGGAGATTGGTTCAAATTTATACAGAACAAAGCCTCAAATCCTTTCTCATATTTTACATCAATCTGTTCAAGAGCTTCCTAGTCCATCTTCTTGAATTTTGTACCTGCCTCCTCCTTCTCCCAAGTAAAATAGATGTGAAGGTCTCATGTAACAGTCCATCAATGTTCTCCAGCTTGACACACAGATTGCCCCTTTGGTGTCTAATGGACACTAACTGTTTGCTGATTATTCTGTTTGACTTGTCCGTGTAGAATATCGTGGAATTCTTCCAGATCTCGCCTACTTGTACTTCTTCATGTCCCTCTGTTATTCAGTCCGCTCTGTTTCTAAGTTTCACTGCAATCACCTCTCATGTTTTGAAACTCGAGATCACAGGCTGAGGTTCCCCATCAGACAATCTTGCCATTTTAGGGATTAATCTGGATAATACCTTTTGCAGTTTCTCTGTAGTCAATATATTCTTTCTTAGATTGGGACTCCGAACGATACAAAATACTCTAAGTGTCGTCTCAGGAACACTCGATGCAACTGGTTCACGACACTCTCTATATTCCAATTACATTCACATGAATGTAAACCTAATTTTTACTTTCCCATTTGCATATATTCTTCCCAATACCTCTCGCTTTAACTTTTCTTATGAGCTTACTGTGTGAGTTCTTTGAAAAAAAGCTCATGAATATGCAACTATACGTTATACATTGGTTCTTCATTGCCTATGTTCACAAGAATCATCTTCAAACCATTCCAAAAATATGTTTGCCACTTCTGGTTTTCCTTTCATCGCTACATTCTCACACTCCCCAGTTATGTTATTACCTTCTACATATCTAGTAGCATGTTCTTTGTAATCGAGTCCAATAGATACCTGACTGTGGATGACAAGATAACTGCTCTGTAGTTCACCACTCTCCAAATTCATCCTTTCTTAAACTGTTGGATAACATTTAATAACCTTTGCCTTATCCAGATTGGCTAAATGCCTTTCGGGAATGTGTCAGAAAATAAAGTGACAATCCGCGATGCAATCAACATGTCTATTGCTGCTTCCTCTGAGATTCTTGCATGAAGTACACCTGATCTGTCAGATTTATAAATACTCAATCCAGCTTTCTTTTCAAAGATAAGTTCAACACTGATAAGAATGATCTTAGACTTTAATTACACAAGTCCCATGGTCACTTGGTATTTTCTGGAATAATTTCTGGACATTCTTCCATGCAAAAAAAGTGTTTCTTTTCCCTGCGATTTCTCTGTTCTCTGCAATAAATTATCCTGAACGCACATCAACTGTTCCACATTTGACCTTGTTTTTATTTTTTTTCATACATTGATAGGCGCTTTTTAGCAGTCTTCATGTTTTTCTTTCGTTTGCACGCTTTTTCTCTTTTTGATTTTCTTCTCAGTTTCTTGGTCATCCTTTGCTGGGTCCTACATTTCTCTGAATCCACTGGCTTACTGCAACACTTGGCATTTTTCTAAGCTGCCTCCTTTCATCTAATAGGTAGATGAAGGTGGGGTTGAAAGTGATAGTCGGAGAGGAGGGTGGACCAGATTGATAGGAAGGAAGGTGGGCACGTAGGAACATTCAAAAGGGCAGTGCTGACTTGGAGAGATAAGGTGGGATTAGGGGAAATGGGGAAATGATAAAATCCACTATGATCCCCTGTGGTTGGAGACTCCCAAGGCAGAAGAGGAGGCTTTCTTCCTCCAGGCTTCTGGTGGCTCGGGTTTGGTGATGGATCAAGCCTAGGGCCGTCATGTCCTTGGCAGAGTGGGAAGGGGAGTTAAAGTGCTCAGCCACAAGGCGATGGAGATGTTCAATGTGGCTGTCCCAGAGATGTTCACTGATATGATCTACAAGTTGACCTCCTGCCTCACCAATGTAGAGAAGACCACATTGGGTTTAAAGGATGCAGTAGATGAGGCGTTCTGTCTCCCTTCGTCACGTATTACTTTCAACCCACCTTCATCTACCTATCACAATCCCTGCTAACTTTCCCCCTGCCGCACCCCCTTCCCATTTATCTCTCAGCACTCTTGGCCCATAAGCTTCATTCCTGATGAACGGCTTATGCCCGGCACATCGATTTATCTGCTCTTAGTATGCTGCCTGACTGTGCTTTTCCAGCACCACATTCTTCGACTCTGATCTCCAGCATTTGTAATCCCCACTTTCTCCTCACACTTTCATGGCTTGCATGACTCAGATTTATAACGGTTACTTCAAATAAAACAAAAACTGCCGTGTCCTGAAACAGCATAAAAGAAAACCAATACATTGTGGTCACTGGTCCCAAAAGGTCTTTCCAGCAAAATTTTCAATTAGCTCTTCTGCTCACTCAACACCAATTCCTAAATAGCCTGATCTCCAGCTCAGTGCTCGACATAAGGTTAATGCAAACCATCTCACACGTGTTATGAAATCCATTTTTCCCAACATTAGCATTCAATTGGGTTAACACAGATTATATATAATTTAAACAGTACATTATTACTGAAGTATCCACAAAAGTATATATCATTTCCTGTTTTATCACATGTCCAGCATTTGTACTGCAGCTTTTACTTTGATATATAACTCCCATCAACGCTTGTTCCTCCTTGCTGTTTACTAGATTCCTCCTTACTAGATTCTTTGGAATCTGAGCGACGTGGGCTTTGGGGAGATTAATGGTGGATATCATCTCGCCACATCATGTATAATCTTCTCAAACTTTAATTTCTCCAGATCTCCCGTTATGCTGATAGAGTAAGGAAGGACAATGATCTTCCAACAATGCTCTGTATTCCCCCAGAGAGCTGAGACAGCTCTAAGCTGGTTGGGAACCTTACAACAGGCTGGGAAAGTGTTGCTACTGCTGTACAGGGTCTTAGTGAGATCACATCTGGAGTAGTGTGTACAGATTTAATCGTTTCAATGAAGAAAGGATGTTGTTATATGGGAAACAGCTCAGAGATGGTTCCCTCAACTGATTCCTGCAATGAAGGTGCTAGCTTATAACGAAAGGATGATCAGGTTGACCCAGTAGCCATTGGAGTTTACAAAAATTAAGGATGATCTTATTTCAACATAGATGACAGAAGGAGTTAACAAGTGAAGCGAATTACACAGATAGTGGAGGAATCCATTCCGTTCTCCAGCCTGTTACACAGGAACAATAGGAGGATATTCTGGCCTTCGAACCTGTTACACCAAAACAGGACGAGGCTAGTCAGCCCCTGGCGCCTGATATACATTTACAGAAGGAGGCCAATCAGCCACTCGAGTCTATAACAGTAGGCCATGCTGCACCAGTGTCCTGTTAAACAGCAACAGGATCAGTCCATTCAACCTCCTGAAGTCTGTAACGTAGCAACTGAAAGAGGTCACACAGTGATTGGAGATTGTTACACTGGGATAACAGGAGGCCATTCAGACCCACCGAGCCTATTGCAAGGGAATTGGATAATGATAAAAACTATCTGAGACTTCTTTCAGGAGAAAGGAAGAAGTAATTTAGACACGTGTCTGTTGTATGGGAACAAGAGAAGACCAATCAATCCCTCGGTCCTATCTCCGGGATACATAAGGAGACCGTTCAGTATTTCAATCTGTTATGGAGAAATATGAGAAGACCCATCAGCCCCTCAAAATGTTAGACAGCAACAGGAAGATTCCATAATCTCCAAATCCTCTAAAACATCGACAGGAGGAGGTCGTTCTGGCCTTGGAGATGACAACATGGGAACACCAGAAAAACGTCAGCAGGATATTGTACACCAGCAGGATGATGAGTCCATTCAGCCACACATGGCTCTGACACAGCAATTGGAGCAGATCTCTTAAAGCCTTGTGCCCATTAAACAGGAATTCAAAGAACACGCAAAGGGTTTCGAAAGGGAAGAACTTATAATAATGGTATACATTAGGGACTAAAGTGCAACAATAAACTATTGTAAGTTAAGGCAAATTGTTAGAGTCCATTGTTCAGGACATTTGCAAAGTTAAGCCACAATCCATCAGAGTCAACATGGTTTTACGAAGGCTAAATCGTCTTTGAATTGTTTGCTTGACGTTTTTGAAGATGTCACAAACAAGGTGGTTAGTGGGAATCCTGGAGATGGAACATATCTGGTCTTCCTGAAGGCATCGGATATGTCGCTTCTCCAAAAAGTAAGTGGTAAGATCAGACAACATGGGTTTAGGAGTAATTTATTAGCTTGGATGGGGGATTGGTTAACCAACAAAATGGAGTCAGATGGAATAAATGTGTCATTTCCTTTTGGCATTGATTTCAGTTCTCATGCCTCAACCATTTGCGATCGATGGTAGTACTGTACTCAGTTGATGGGATAGAAAATACTGTGCCACATTTTCTGATGACACCAACATTGATAGGAAATTACTTCGGAATGATGATGCAAGAGATTTTAAAACATATGGATAGGTTGGATGAATTGGCCAACATTTGGCAAGGAAAATTAAAGTGAATAAATATGGGGCTATTCAAGTTGGCCAGTATAATAGAAAAACAAAATATTATCTAAATGGAGGGAATGTTCAAAGTGCTTAGGTGCAGAGGGATCTGGGTGTCTGCTTGCATATCACAGAAAACATGCCTGCGGGTACTGCAAGTAATGAGAAATGCAAGCAGAATTTCAGCGTTTATTTATAAAAGCATAGAGTAGGAAGGTAGGGAGTGTTGGTGCAGCTATGCAAAGCATTAGTGAGGGTGCAACTGGAGTACAGTTTGGGTGTCCTGCAGAATGAGGTATTTCCATTGGAGGCAATTCAGAAGAGCTTCATTAGATTGATTCCATATTTGAAGTGTTTGTCTTATGAAGGGAAATTGAGCAGTTTAGGCCAATCCTCTCGAGTTTATAAGAATGAAAGGAGATCTCATTGAGGTCTGTAAAATGTTAAAAGTAATTGAATGTGTAGATGTGGAGTGGATTTTTTTGTTTCATGTGGCGCAATCCACAACAAGAGACTAGAGTTTTAGGATGGAGAGATGGCAGGAAAGTGGAACAGAGGCCGCGTTGACATCAGCCTCATCGAGGGGTTGGATTCCTCACAGATGCTCCTTGACAGGAATGGGGGAGGACTGGGTATCATACAGGATGCAGGCACTCAGGATAAATCAGTCTCAATCAGTTAGAGAAAACGTAACCAGTAAGGTCGCACAGTGACCAGCGCTGGGTTCTCAACTATTTATAATCTATATTAATGATCAGGAGGATGGAAGAGATATACAGATGCTGAGTTTGGTGATGTCGCTGTGGTAAGCAAGAGATTACATTATCAAGAGAAGGTAGAGAGTCTGCAAATAGATACAGAGAGGTAAAGGCAATAGATAATAGTTTGGAAGGTGGAATTGAAGATGATATAACCTGTCATTTCATTTACAGGAATAATAGAAAGCAATATGTTACTGAAATGGAGAGGGATTACAGGACTTTATGATACTGTGTACTGGGGGGTTCACTCAGATCTGTTCCGACATGGGAGGTTTTGCTCCATCCCTGATTGTCAGCTCCCAGACACTCCAAGTGACCCTTTTGCTCTCTGTACACATGGAATACTTTGATGTGGTTGATTGGCGGTGGGGATGGTGTTTTGAAACGTGCATCAAGGGGACGTGCTTTATCCAAGATATATTCAATTCTTTCTACGTGAAGACCCGATGACGATGGGAATGGCTGACTGCTTCTGAATGAAGACGCTGTGACTGCTGCCAGGGCAGGGGGTATTCACCAACATGATGTAGTGTGCATGGACACACTGTAACATTAATAGAGAGAGACAGAGAGCTCCCTCAGTTCCTCTACCTCTCCCCATTGACATGGATACCCTGCAGATGCCATGTACACCATCGGGAATCCCACTATACTGGATACACCCGGCAGCTCCATGGTGAGGGAGAAACAATGCTTCTCATCCATCATATATATCCTCCATCACCGAATGGTTAACATTGATGTTGATTCACTGGGAAATGATGAATATGTCACCTAGTCCTGCCTGGAAAGTTCTGGATCATAGAAGCTGAATGAAACTGTCACCCTAACAGCCACTGGCAGCACCATCCTCCCCCTGGTGTGAAGCTGCAGGTCATGTTGAAGGAGGTGACACCATTCTATGACCAGCTCCTTTTTCAGTCAGGGTCCCCTCACTATCTGCTCCTGGGTGAAGTGGAGCTTGGGAAACTGGTCCTGGAAAATCCGGGGTGGATACAGCAGATCCCTTTCCCCACACACATTCACTCCGTGGTTTCAGAGCTCCCACTCTCTGAAGCCTCTGCTCCATTTGTTGTTTATGTTGCAGGCTCAGATTCTGTAACTACAGTCCCCATTCTCCATCCAGAGTTGGGTCACCAAATCCTCAGGTCTCCTCAGGCAGCTCACAGCACAACCTCCAGCAAACCATCCCCAGCCCCTCCACTAAATTTTCAATAACAGGAGCCAGTCAGAAACCCCTCCGTACAAGTGTTGTGGACCAGACCAGATCCCCACAAAATATTTTAAGAAGGTCGTTTAGACCCAAACCCTTCCTTATTTTGAATATAGATGGGAAGTGTGCCTTACAGATATGTTGTGTCTGGTCAAACCACTCGACACTAAGCAAAATGTAATCTATTCAAATGTTTTAGTTAAAATGCAATTAAAGGAAAGAACATTTTGGGATAGCTTATATGTCAGAACAAACAATAGGTACCGTACCTTATTGGTTTACACCGCTTTGCACAAAGATATATTCAAATACAGATCCTTACAGCAGTTTTCCAATCCAGGAGAAAACAAAATGAACAAAGATCTCAGAGAAAAGCAGCTGGGGATCATATATTGAAACTTCCAACCCTTCTGGGATGCCCAGCAGCTTCTGAATGCTGCAGCTAAAAACAAAATGAGAAACCCTGGTCTGGGAGAGCTGGCCATTGCCCTTCCATTATTATCACCGCTTTAATGAAACCGAAAATCCCAGTTATTTACTTAAACTGTTTTCAGACAGAAGTTCTGCACCTCTGCCTTTAAAACCTCTCTTTAAAAGAAACCCAAGAGAAAATAACCTTTTTACAGTGATAGAATGCTCGCAACTCCATCTTTAATACAATAATCCATCAATATACAACGGTGGATTCACTTTAGACCACCTGATCTTCCTCTTTTAGTCGACTGAAATGCATATACATTACATTGACTGTGATCATATAAACGTTCACAACTAGTTTCGATTTCAGGCATTTTATTCCTGCCAAGTCTCCACAACGTGTCAAAACGGAGGGTTTCTCGCCCTGTCACCTGTGTAATTTCAAACTGAATGGCAGCAATAATAAGCTCAATCGAAACAGACTGGTATTTTTCTCCCTAGACTTCTGCAAAAACTTTACCGGATCACGATCAGTGATAAAGTTTTGTCTCATGTATGTTATTCGCAATTTAAATGCTGAAATTTGACACCAATACTAAGCTCAAGGCCTCCTTCCCCATTGTGAAATAAATCTGTTGATGTTTCCACTGGACACTCCAACCACACGTTACATAATGGAGCACTTCTCATCTCTCCAATAATCCTTCTGAAAGACATAGCTCCTCATGTCTCAGCATAAAAGAGTTACATACTTCTGTACCTCTTAATGCTCTCACCTCTTTACCTGCTACTCCTGACCTATGCCAGTTAATCTTACTCTCACAGGTATATGTTTTAAGAAGATCTCGCACATGCTTCTCAACCTCTCAAAGAAACCAAACTTTGCTTTCTGAACCCAATCATCATCAGCAGCCATTTCTAATCTTGCCATTGTTATTCTATGCTCTTCCACACGAGTTCTCACGACTGCAGGAAGTGAATTGTTGAACTTCTCCAAAATAAGAATCTCTCTAAGAGTGCCAGACGTTGACTCTGTTTTTAATACTCTTACCACCTTTCAAAATGACTTTGTTTGATCCTTTCAAACTCAATGTACGTTTAACCAGGGACCATTTTTTAGATTCCTATAACGCTGTCTGTCGGCTTCTGGCACAAGCTCATATGCACTTCAGATGGCTTTCTTCACCATCCCATACGAGCCAGATACCGTCTCCTATAGGGATGCAAATACCTATCAGCTTTGTTTGGATCAACTAAATCCACGTGGTCACTGGTCAGTGCATTTTATTAACCACTTTCTGAAATGAAATTCAAAAGGCTTCCCCATCCTTCTCATCAAATTTAGATAATTCCTGGATGTATTTGAACAGAATCCCTTTCGGCCATTGGTTACAATAGGGTTGTTCAACCTCACTATCCTCCTCATCCCAAAAACCGTCGACCTTCATCTCGCCTTCTATGTCAACTTTCCTGTCTAATTTCGAACTGTTTAAGTTGAAACTCTCTGCTTTTCTTCTCTCGCTTTCTCTCTTTCTTCTTCATTTCTTTTTCTTTTATTTCTACTTTTCATCATAATTCAAACTGTTTCAATTCCTTCTCATGTTCAAAGTGCCTGATTTGAAATTGAATTCTAGCCATTTCCAAAGAGTCTGATGGCGGTTCCACCAAATGTAATTGCCGAGCTATAGCTGTAATTATATCTCATTTTCTCACAGACAAACGCAAATCCAACTCCAGACTGTCTGCCAATTCCTAGAGCTTTGCCTTCATTACCTTTTGTAAAACCGCCAACTTCACTTCCTCCACACCCAGAGAAGGGCAGCACGGTGGCACAGTGGTTAGCACTGCTGCCTCACAGCGCCAGAGACCCGGGTTCAATTCCCGCCTCAGGCGACTCTCTGTGTGGAGTTTGCACATTCTCCCCGTGTCTGCGTGGGTTTCCTCCAGGTGCTCCGGTTTCCTCCCACAGTCCAAAAGTGTGCAGGTTAGGTGAATTGGTCATGCTAAATTGCCCGTAGTGTTAGTTGGAGGGGTAAATATAGGGGGGTGGGTTGCGGGTCGCTGTGGACTTGTTGGGCCAAATGGCCTGTTTCCACACTGTAAGTAATCTAAACTCTTAATGACTGAAAGAATCTTTATACACAAAACACTGTTGAAACCAACCAAATTCAACTTCCACAACAAAAGACACTAACAGCTACCATACACGACCTTTGAACGCAATTTTCTCCCGGTGCATAATCTCCAGTGCCTGCATGAGCTTATTCTGGATTTGCTGGTTTCCTCCCATAATCGAAAGATGTGCATGTCAGATAAATTGGCCATGCTAAATTGTTCATAGTTTTCAGGGATGTGTGGGTTAGGAGCCTTAGTCAGGGTAAATGTGTAATAATAGGGTAAAGGAATAGGTCTGGGGCGGTTACTCCTCGGAGGATCGGTGTGGACTTGTTGGGTCGAATGGCCTGTTCTCACACTGTAGGGATTGTAATTCTAAACCCAATTTGGTATTATCGATTTAGAACCGGACAAGAGTCCCCAGTTTGCTGTCGACTAACTGAATGCCTCAAACTATTTTAAGAGGGTAGCTTGGATGCCAAACCTTTCTTATTTTAAAGGTAGATGTGAATTGGGTGTTCCAGATGTGATGCTACTAGTCAAACCACTCACCATTAAGCAAAACACAATATATTTAAACACTCTAAGGAAAATTCATTCAAAATGACGAGGAATTTAGAATAATTTAACTATGGAAACCTTAACTGAATAATGGATACAGTACCTTCTACAGATGAACTGTTCCAAAATACTAACATCCCATAACCACACCCCTTGGCAAAAAAGAACATTCAGATATACATTCTTGCATACAGTTCTCCAATCCAGGAGGAATCAGCATCAAGTCAGATTTCAGAGAGTAGCAGCTGGAGATAAGTTACGAGGCCGTTGTTACTACTGTTTATTAAAAACCCTAAAAGCGTCGGAAGTTATTTACTTGAGCCGTTTTCAGCAGGCAGTTTGGCCTTTAAGATCTCTTATTTAAAAAAAGGAGAAAATAACTTTTTAAAAAAGTGACAGCATTGTCACACAATTTAGATGCCTGGTCCTTTACTCTAGGGGCTTCCTCGTGCTACTGATCGCAAGGTCACCTGACAGGGACAAATACAGGTACAGACCAAGTTACAAGGATGTGTCTCATAACTTCTGAAACACCCCTGTCTATGGACCATCACATGGGACATACCGGGAAGTGAACAACAGCCTGACACACACCATTTCACTGTTTCTCAGCTTCACAATGATTGCACTCGATACACTAGGGAGCCAAAAGCAAAGGCCAGGGAAAGATACAGAGGGTCTGAAAGATTCACATTAAAGTCAGAAAGAGACAGTTAATTAACTGAAAAGATGTTGTGGAAATATGGGGGAAAAGACAGGGCAGTGGGACTAACTGGAGAATTGAGATCTTCGACAGAAAACTTACAAGAATGAGAACATTGAATAAAGGCATTGTCAAATCAGCTGAAATGGTTGTTACATCAAATCCTCGAACTGCTTCACAGAACACCACAAACAACATAAACTTGGACAAGATGACAGCCCAGCATGGAGAGTTTTGCAGACCATGGTAGTGTGTTGCTCGGTAAACTGCACTATCTGCCTGGCATAGTGAGTATTGCAAACTTTACTATTATATGCTAACTATACTCACATCAGATTACTGCCTACAATGGAAAGATTTGCTGTGTGCATGTGTTCATCAGAAACTGAGGGACAGTGCGTGTGTGCGCGCGATAGGCGTAGTTGAATGCGAAACTCATTGTTTGAGAAGGAACGCACATGGAGGAAATTATTTTAAATTAGAACAACTAGCAGGCTTTTTGTAAATCGACAGAGAGAGAACGAGAGAAGTTTCATGGACAGATGAGATAAAGTGTTTGAGAATGTTAAAATAAAGGCATTGCCAGACACAATAGCAATATACATCGGCATACACATGAATGACAGATGGATGGGAGTTTGGTGTGAGGTCGAATCAGATTTGCTTCGGCAGGTTTGAAGCTGGGAGCGTCAATGGCAGAGTTTTGGCTTCCTTAAGCCTGTATTTCATAGCTCAAGGTTCAAACAGGAGATGGAATAAGCCAGTGAGATATATTCTGGAGTGGTGAGTATTTCAAGTTTGAAATGGTCAGGGTATGGTGTCAGGAATCAGCTCATGGTCAAAGGGATCACCCACAGTTGTGACTTGTCTGCTTCAGCCGCAGATATTGGCCAGGGATCAGATGGAAACAGTGGAAGGAAGTGGAGTTTGTAACCAGAACAGTAGAGAATGATCTCCATGCTGTTAAAACTTCAATAACAAGGGCAATGAGACAATAAATTGTAGTTCTCCACTGAAACTGCGTCGGGCAACATAGAGACCCATGAGTAACACTGCCAGAGCAGAGAGGCAGACAGGAATTGAACACATTAATTGATGTAGTTAGTAGTGGTCTGTAGAGTGAATCTATGGATTGAGAGTTTCAACAGGAAGATAATAGGGACAAGAAGTGTAGACCATATGAAAGAACAGTACTACACTCATAACTGGTTTATAGGAAAAGAAATCTGGACAGTGACACTTACCAGAAACACCAACGATAGCCAGGAAAGGATAATAAAAATATTCAATAATGAGAAGAGCGTAATAGATCCGCAATGATAATTGCCACCAATTAAATGCAGAAAGATACCAAACATAATTGGATAAACTCCTGTCTATTGTTGGAACATGCCAGTCTAATATTCCCAGATTATGATACATTTTTGGAACATTCCAGTCGAATGTTCTCAGATTCTGATCCATTGTTGGAACATTCCAGTCTAATGTTCTCAGATTCTGATCTCTCCTCCCCCTCTCTCTGGGTCTGCTGTTCCCTGTCAGTGCTGTCGGTGATGTTCCCGCCCATATTATGGGATAACACATTGAACGGCGCCCATTTATCATTTAAAGATGGAAATACTCCACTGGAATAATTAGAATCCATGGAGATTGGCATTAATCACAGTCACTGAACAAGCACTGGGAAACTGAGCAAAGGCTACGACAACGGATGAATGGCACCACACAACAATCAACAGACAGGAGGGTTCCCTCCCAGTTGGGAAACACTTCAGTGGTCCAGGATATTCAACCTCGGACCTTCTGGTGACCATCCACCAAGGCGGACTTCAGGACAGGCAGCAGTGAAAAGTGGCCAAGCAGAGGCTGATAGCTAATTTCAATACACATAAGAAGGGGCTCAACCGGGACCTTGGGTTAATGTCACATTACAGGTGACCACCATTGCACTATACACACACACAGGCACTCCTATACACACACATACATACGGACACACATGTACGCAGACACGCACACAGACACTCACACACACCCTTACAGACACACACACTCCCACACTCACACGGCATCCTCTGAGAGACTTAGACGACTCGACACTCATGCACACACATATACACTCTCTCTCACTGATAGTCAAAACTCCCCACCCCAGACACGCACACACACTCCCACACTCACACATGCACCCCGTCACAGACTTAAGACACTCTACATCACTACACACATATATACATTCTCTCTCACACTCACAAACCCCCCAACCCTGACAGACACAGACACACAAACCGACAAAGCCCCACATGCACACATATATTTTGCGGGGTGAATTTGTACTTGCAGAGTTACATTGTAGTTTGCTCAAAAACTGCATGAATTCATGTAAAACTCTGAGCTCAAAAACTGTATGGCTTCATGTAAAACTCTGTTATCTCACTTTTCAGATTAGAATCAATCTAAACATCATGGCATAGACAGAGAACACAGGGGGCTAACACCTTCACCATATTGTCTAGCTAAAACTCACTGTTCCAGCTAACCTGAGAATGAAACATTTTTTAAGAAAAAGGTTTTGTGATTTACACATGGAAGAAGTGAAACTTTGATGGTATTCGAACAGATGAAAGACCCAACAGACAATCAAGGTATTCTTCAATGTATAATTTCAGTTACATCACACTGCAAATTTTTGCTATAAATTCTGTGTTACGATCGAGCCCTCCACTATCACCTGATGAAGGAGCGGCGCTCCGAAAGCTAGTGTGCTTCCAATTAAACCTGTTGGACTATAACCTGGTGTTGTGTGATTCTTAACTTTGTACATCCCAGTCCAACACCGGCATCTCCAAATCATGACTGAGCAAACAGGCTCAATTAACCAGTTCCACACATCACTTTTCATATAACTATAAAAGAGAACATTTACTGGGTTTGGATGTAATGGATAATAAAAAATGGAATGGACCATAAATCTTTAAATATTTTTTTTAAACTTGGATATGAGAGTATTAACAGAACACTGCAGGGGTCTATATATGTTCCACTCTGTTTATGAAAGAAGCCGTTATAAAATATCAGATCGGTTGCATAAAGAAAGGTCGGGTGGGCAAGTTTCTAGATTCTTTATTGACTAGTGTGAGGCTACTCCTGGTTTTAAGTGCCCTGCTACCAAATCCTTTCATAATCTTGAGACAGAGCATTGAGACTGCTGCTCAGCACCAGGCCAAAGCAATTCTGTCCCTATGGGCCTCTTACAGAGGGAGAATAGAAGGCCATTCAGCCCATATTAGCCTGTTGCTACTTGAAAAGGTGGAAATCTAGAATATTGGCACATTTTGCCAACAAGGAGAAAGTGAGGACTGCAGATGCTGGAGATCAGAGCTGAAAAATGTGTTGCTGGAAAAGCGCTGCAGGTCAGGCAGCATCCAAGGAGCAGAAGAATCGACGTTTCGTGCTTTTCTAGAAACATATTTTTCAGCACATTTTGCCAACAGAATCATTCAAAACAAAGAGATGTGTCGCTGCAGCTACATGAAGTGTTACTGAGTGGGCACCGGGAATACATTGTGTTGGTTATGTTTCTGTAACTAAGAAGGGATGGACCACCATCAGCTGCAGTTTAACGGCTGCTCGTAATCCACGGGTTGCTGTCTCATTTAATGTCTCGGGTCTGTTACACAGGGACAGAAGGAGGCCAGTCAGCCTCTCCAGTCTATTACAGAGGGCCACGAGGAGCCCATTCAGTCTCTCGAGCCTGTTACAGAAGGGCAGGAACTGTTTCTTTAACTTTCTGTTACGCATAAATATTAGTTTTAAATTAGTTGTGGAATAGGAAAGATCTGATGTAAACATTAAAGTTCTAACTTTGAACAAGGCCAACTTTGAAAGTGTTAGGCGAGCCCTGTGAAAGGCTAATTGGAATACCCTATTCACAGGTAAAGGGATGATTGGAAAATGCAAGGCCATCAAAACCTCGTTTCAGAGAGTCCAGAGCTAACGTGTTCCTATTAGTGACATGGGCAAGGCTGGTGGGTGCAGGGAGTGCTGGATCGCTAGATATATTGATGCTCTGGTCAAGGTAAGGAAGGAGGCATATGTCAAGTAAACAGAGCTGAGATCAAGTAAATCCCGAGAGGTGTATAAGGGCAGAAAGTGCATAGTCAATGCGGAAATCTGGCCAGAAAAATGTGGACATGAGATGGCTTTAGAAATAGGGTTAATGAAGCATTAAAGAAATTCTACAAATCCTTTAATGGTAAAAGATTAACTAGGGAGAGACTAGGGCCCCTTAAAGATCAGTAAGACTACCGATATGTGGAACCACACGAGATTGGAGGGATACGAAACAAAAATTTCTCCTCAGTATTTAATAAGGAGGAGGTCACAAGAGCGAGAGAATGAATAAATATATAGTGAAACATTGAAAGGTGTCTATATTACAAGGAGGTGTTTGACATTTTAAAACACATAAAGGTGAACAAATCCCTCGGACCTAATCAGTTGTATCCCAAATGTTTGTGGGAAGCTAGGAAAGAGATTGGTCAGCATTTTGCTGATATATTTGTCTCATTGATTTCCACAGGTGAGGTGTCAAAAGACTGGAGAGCTGCTAACATAGTGTCATTATTTAAAAAGTAAGGCAAAAAAAAAACAGGTAACTTTCGATCACTGAGCCTGACGTCAATGGTGACTAAATTGTTAGAGGGGATTTTGTTGGAAAGGATATACATGCATTTGAAAAGACAAGGACTGAAGAGGGCTTTGTACTTTGGAGATCACGTCTCACTGACTCGGTGTAATTTTTTGAGGAAGTGATGAAGATGATTGAGGAAGACTGGCCAGTGGATGTTGTCTTTATGGAATTCAGTAAGATTACCAAAATGTTCTACACGGTAGACTGGTTAGCAAGGTTAGACTTCCTCGGATCCAGGGAGAGCTTGCCATTTAGATCCAAAGATTTTCTTGAATATTGGAGACAGGGTGTGACAGTGGACATTTGTTCATTAAACTTGGAGACCTGTGACCAGTGGCGTGCCGCAAAGAACAGTAACGGGTCCACTGCATTTTGTCACTTATACAAATCATTTGCATTTGAGTGTATGACGTATGGTCAGTACGTTTGTAGATAATACCAAATTTGGTGGTGTAGTCGACAGTGAAGAATGATCTTTCAGACTATAATGGGACCTTGTTTAGGTGATTCTGGATCAGTGGTGCTGGAAGAGCACAGCAATTCAGGCAGCATCCGATTACCTTGTTTAGGTGAACCGAGGAGTGGCAGATAGAGTATATTTTAGTTACATGTGAGGCGTTGCATTTTGGCAGACAAATCAAGGCAAGACATATAGGTAGTGCCCTGTCGAAAGCTGCCAATGAAGGAGAACTCCATAGAAATTATCGAATCCGTACAGTTAGGAAACAGGCTTTTCGGCCCATCGAGGCAACAGCGAACCTCAAAACAGTATCCCACTGGACAAACACCTGCCCTATCACTCTGAGCCTGCATTTCCTATGGCTAATCCACGTCCCCGACACATCCCTGGGTACGGCGCGTAATTTAGCATGGCCAATCTACCCTGACCTGTATATCCTTATACTGTCTGAGTAAAACATAGCACCCGGAGGAAACTCACGCAGACACGGGGAGAATGTACAAACACCACACAGCGACTCATTCAAGGATGGAATTAAACCCAGATCGCTGCCCTGTGAGGCAGCAAAGCTAGCCTCGTGGTGCAGGTTCTCCGTTCCTTGAAAGTGCTGTCACAGGTGGACAGCGCAGTGAAGAAGGCATTTGGTGATCTTTCCTTTGCTGGTGTGTGCTTTGAGTCGAAACATTTGCATGACAAAATCTGTACAGGACATTGGTTTGGCCACTTTTGTAATATTGCCTTTAATTCTGGTCTCTCTGCGTCGGAAAGGCGTTGTCAAACTTGAAAGGATGCAGTAGAGATTTAAAAGAATGTTCCAGGTGTTGGAGGGTCAGAGTTGCAGGGAGAGTTTGAATAGGCTGGGGCTATTTTCAAGTGTTGAGGCTGAGGGGGGACCTTAAAGGTGTTTATAAAAACATGAGGGGCATAGATAAGGCAAACAGTCAATGTCTTTTCCCAGGATAGACGAGTCCAAAATTAGAAGACAAAGGTATAAGGTGAGCGGGGAAAGATTTAAAAAGGGACATGAGGCACAACTTTTTCACACAGAGACTGCTGTGTGTATGGACTGAACAGCCAAAAGAGGTGGTGGCGGCAGGTACAGTTACACCATTTAAAAAGAATTTGGATGGATATATGCATGGGAAGTGTGTAGAGGGAGATGGACCAATTGCTGGCAAGGGGGACGAGATTAATCTAGGATATTTGGCGGTATGGATGACCAGACCGAACGATCTTTTTCAGTGCTGTACATCTCTGAGAGTGTATTGACTCTTCAGTGTATTACACTGGATCAGGAGGAGGCTATTCAGCACCTGAATTTTGCCAATCGGCTTGTTTGCTCAATTACAGAGAGTCGAATACAAAAATACATCATTCAGATTTTGATGGTGTTTTACAGAAACAGGGGAAAGGCCTTTAGTCAAGAAAAAGCTGTAAAGAATGTGAAGAGGCCATTCAGTCCCTCACCTCCATTCCACGGGAGCAGCAGGTGAGTACAGAGCTATTGGAACCTGTTACTCAGTAGCAGGAGGAGGACATGTATTTTCACAAACTTGGGATCAGGAGGCAGTCATTCAACTGCTCAAAACTGGGGCACAGGGAAATCTGGAGGCTACTGAGGCCCGAGGATCCTGTTACGCAGGAACAGGAGGAGGTGACTCACTCCCCAGCAGTATGGGACACTGGGAGAGAAGGGGCGTTTGCTTGGAACAAACAGAAATATATGATAAATTGCATCAGTGGTCCATTCACTCCTGCCCCACCATCACTAAGACCACGGCTGATCTGATGGTGATTCTCCCATTCCATTTTACGGAGACTGCCCTCTCTGCAGCCTCTGCTCCATTTTTTGGTCATGTTGCCGACACAGATGCTGTAAGAACTGTCACCATGACTCATCCAGACGGATGGGTCTAACCGGATGAGTCAGGATTTGAAGAGTCCAATCACAAGAATTAAAACACAAAATAAAGGCATTGCCAGATGTTTAGTTCTCTCACATTCGCAATCCAACTCACATAACCAGCCCATCCATTACATATTCAGGATGGAGCACTGTGTAGATCCGGCTCGTGTCTGCTGAATGCAACCCAGCAATGTGCAGAGTGAAACTCTGTGCAGCCCACACCCATGCTGGATCTATAATCCTGGACTAAATGTCCAGCGTGGGGCGCTGTGCAGTCCGCACTCGTTCATTCATATATAAACCCAGGCTGTTGCATTGTTCAGTTACACTGTGTTAAATCACAGCCCAGTGTGGGGAAACTTGCAGCCAATGCTGAAAGTGACATGATGTGCAGCTCCCATCCATTTACAGCTCCATATCTCCACTGTTCTTGACAAGGGATGCTGTGAAAGTGAAAGTCACTGCGAGGAAGAGATGTAAACGGAAACAATTTAAATACCAATAGTTCTGATTAAGGCGCGTATCACTCTAGTATTTAAAGATGAAATAACTGAGATAATATCCAATGAGATTTTGCAAATGATGCAAACAAGTAAGAGGGGGTGGTAATGTTATAGTGTTGTACTATACGCCTTCAAATAATCAATGGGAATTAGAGGAACTAATATGCAGGGAGACTGGCGAGACTTGCAGGAGCAATAGGGTTGTCATAATAGGTGATTTTAATTATCCTAACATAGACGGGGACTTCCAGAGGGTTAAAAACTTAGATGGAACGTAATTTGTTAAGTGTGTTCAGGAAAGCTTCCACAAGCAATATATAGAGTATCCTACTCGGGAAGGGACAAACTCGACCTACTGTTGGGAAATAGGGATGGATAGGTGACGGAGGTAAAGTGGGGGAGCATTTGGGGAAAAGTGACCAGAGCTGTATTAATGTTAAAATAATTATGGTAGGGACAAAATTGGTACACAGATTCAAGTTCTAAATTGGGGTAAGGCGAATTTTGTTGGAATTAGACAGGGGATTGCAGGGCTTGATTGGAGTAGTGTGTTTCCAGGTAAAAGGATCCCGGGCAAGTGGGAGGGCTTCAAAAGTGAGATAGCTCGAGTTCAAGGTCTATATGTTCCTGTGAGGGTGAAGGGAAAGTGAGACTGGAAGGGAGAACCCTGGATGACAAGAGATATTGAGGCGCTGACCAGAAAAAAAGGAGGCGCCACTCAGGTACAGGCAGCTGGGACCAAGGGAATCTCTGGAGGTACACAGGGGATACAGGGGTTTAGTGAAGAAGGAAATCAGCAGGGCTAAAGTGGGGGTATAGCCTTGGCTGAGCAGATTAGGGTGAATCCAAATTCAGTATAGTAAAGCAAAAGAACAACTAGAGAGAGAATACGACGCCTTAAAATCCAAAATGGGCATGCATGTGCAAAACCTCAAGAGATGGGTGAGGTCCTCAATTTCCCCTCTGTGTTTATCATGAAGACTTGTGACCTTTGGAAGGTTAGTTGCGATATCTTGGTACAGTCCATATCACAGTAGAGGTGCTATTGGACATATTAGAATGCACAAAGTCAGATAAATCTCTTGGTCCTGACCAGATATATCTAAGAGCACCGCACGAGACGAGAGAAGATAGTTCAGGGGTAAGGTCCCGGAAGACTGGGCAGTAGAAAATGTTGTGCCCTTATTCAGAAGGGCTGCAAAGAAAAGCCTGGGAAATATAGACCAGTAAACTTCACATCTGTTTCAGAAACCACTTGAGAAGGTACGGAGATATAAGATATGCATGCATTTGGGAAGACAGAGTTTGACTTGGAGCAGTCAGCATAGCTTTGTGCGTGGCAGATCATGCCTTCCAAATTTTGATTGAGTTTTTTGAGGAAGTGACCAGGAAGGTTGACGAGGGCAGGTGTTGGACATAGTCTATATGTATTTCAGTAAGGCCTTTGATAAGGTTCCACATGGTAGGCCGCTCTAGAAGGTTAGATCGAATGGACTCCAATGTAAATCGGCAAATTGGCGACAGAATTCGCTTAATGTTATGAAGCAAATGGCTATGGTGGAGTTATGCTTGTCGGACTGGAGGCCTGTGATTAGTGGAGTGCCTCAGTGGTCGGTCCTGGGCCCATTGCTGTTTGTTATCTATATCAATGATTTGGACCAGAGTGCACAGCGCAACGTTAGTAGGTTTGCAGATGACACTAAACTAGGAGACATCATTTACAGTGAGGAACGTTATCAGAAATTTCAGCAGTACCTTGATCAGCTGGGGAAGAGGGCTGAGAAATAGCAAATAGAGTTTAATATAGATAAGTGTGACGCCTTGCATTTTGGAAAGTCAAATCCAGGTAGGAGTTTAATGACGAATGAGAAGGCCTTAAGGCGTGTAGTGCAACAAAAGGACGTTGGAGATCAGGTGCACAGTTGTCTGAAGTTTGAATCACAGATACACAGGACAGTGAAGAAGGCTGTTGGCACATTGGCCTTCATCAACGCATTGAGGATTGAAGTTGGGATGTTATGTTGCAATTGTATCGGATGTTGGTAAGGCTGTATTGGAGTATTGTGTTCAGTTTTGTTCACCTTGCTCTAGAAAGGAGATTATTGAACTAGAAAGAATGCAGAACAAATTTCCAAAGATGTTTCGTGGGCTAAAGGCTCTAAGTTATAGGCAGAGGTTGGACAGGTTAGAACTTATTTCTTCACTGCGTAGGAAACCGAGGGGGTTCTTATAGAAGTGTAGCTCTTATAAAATCATGAGAGGGGTGCATGGGGTGAATATTTGAATTTTTTTTGTCAAGTTTGGTGAATCGAGGACATCCATTAATGTTTGGAAAGGATAAAAAATATAAAAAGGAAACTGAGGGGCAACTTTTTTACATAGAGTGTGGTACGCATATGGACTGAGCTGTCAGTGGAAGTGATTGTTGTGGGTACAATAAAAACATTGAAAAGGCATTTGGACAAATACACAGATAGGAAAGGATTAGAGGGATGCAGAACAAGGGCAGGGAAATGGGGTGAGTCTGGATGTACATTTGGTTGCCATGGACCATACTGGCAGTCTCATGCAATACAACTTTAAATGAGTGTGTTTTGGGTTGGAGACAGGATGGGGGGGTGGGGGGGGGGGGGAATTGAGGTAAAATGTCATGGAGGGATATGTTTACAGGTTTCAGAATGAAGATATTTCGATAGTATCATGCAACACGGGTCAGTATTTCGAAGAATTATGAGTGAAAGGGATATTGTTGTGAGTTCAGGTGATGGAGAGTTTTGGATGAGCATTTGTTCTGCAGCTTTGTAACTGGGAATGAGGACAGCAGAATCTTCGCCTCACTGGGCTGAATCTAACAAAAAACTGTCGCAGTGACATTATCATTAAGTGTGACAGAGGGGTTGTCTGCACGAGGCCAAGCTAGTTTCCTGGTGCTATCTTACCAAACTCATCTCATTAACTACCCATCCCACAACATAGTGTCCCTCTCATACAATGCCAGCCCGATTCTCCCACCCATCATAACTGGAGGTACTCACAATCGCCCGGATGCCCCTGGATATTCTGTGATCACTGACACTGGTGCCATCTTTAAAAGGCCAATGGGCACACGGTTGCGCTTTCTCAGTTTGGAGCTGCCCTGCACATTTTCGCCAAGCATGGCAGCAAAGGGGAAATTATACCACGGTTTGTGGACAGCAGCACGGAGATCCTGGTGGATGGGCTAGTACAAAAAGGGACCATTCTCTTCCCAGAGGGGGCCACACCACCAGACCCACCGAGCATGGTCTGCTCTCACCATCCAGCTCAGTGCAGTATCTGCGGTCTGAAGAAATGTCCAGCAATACAGGACAAGCATCAATAAGCTTCCCCACTCTGTAGGGATAAGGGTCACTGTATTCTCTCTGCTCCCTCACACTCACTGTATATCTGTTATAGCACCGACCCCCGAACACGGCTCATGCTCCACCAGTCTCACTACTGTATGCAGCACCTTCCCTCTCTTTCTCTCTTGCCTTTCTAATGCCCCCTACATAGTTACAGAATATTCTGGGGAATGCCAATTATGGAATGTTCCAGGTATTGTTCCAACTTATTCCCAGTTTCAGGAAAATGGCTGTGCCCCAGTGTGTAACACGTCAGAGGATGGAGTAGAGATGCACGTTTTTCAAATCACACACAATTAAAATCCATCATGAGGTCATTCAGTACTTCACATATGCTCCAACATTCAATACGTTTGGGGGTGATCTAATGGTTCTCTCAGCTCCATGTTACAGGAACTTTCAGTCATTCAAACCCCAGCTTCCTGTTACCGAGCAGACGATTCTCAGACACTTCATACCACGGGTTTCTTCTAGCATGTGTTCAACAGGCATTTCCCATGGGGACGGACTCTCCTTACAATATATTTCATCTGCATTATAAATTCATACAATAGTCAGCATGCTTTCCACAGACCAATCAAAAACATGCACTTATTTTATGGTTATCGATATCCAATCACAATTAGTCATTCTGGTTATTTCACTTGTCTCACCTTATTGTATTCAGCCAAAGACAGCTTCCAAACACTTGTCTCATTATAAAATACAATTCTAGCAGAGAACATTGTTTTCTCAAATACACCTTTTTTCCTTGTCATTAAAATTTCTCTTGCCTTTTTTCTGCGGCTGATTACTAAGTGCAGCAGTTGCACAGTCTCCCACTCAGTTGGCTGGATGGTTGGTTTGTGATGCAGAGGGAGGCCACCAGCGCAGGTTCAATTCCCACATTGACAGAGGTAACCATGAAGGGGATGCTCTCTCAACATCACCCCATCACCCTTGTGGTGACCTTCAACGTAAACCATCACGAGTGGTCTCTCTCATGAGAGTTATTTGGGACTCTAATCTATCAACGTTAGCATTTTAATTTTTTAGCAACATTTTTTATTGAAAAAGATATTTTTATTATTATATTAAACCAATAACAACACAACTCAAATAACTGAACAAAATTACACCCATGTGCATGTATATACAAAATAAGTTAAAGTCTCTAAACGGACAGAAAAAAAAACAAAAATAAACAATAAATAATAAATAAGTAATACGGCTCAGCGTAACAAAGTGATAGCTCTCGTTCTTCGAGAGCATTAACTGATACACATTCATACGTTCATAATTCTTAATATGTGATTCATTAGACAATATCGTCATAGCTAAATAAATCCGTTTTTAGAGTGGCAGATAAGCCTGTATCGCGGTAATCCACAAAGGGTTGCCATACCTTATATAAATCTCTGCTTTTCGGTGCACCATACTGGTGAGAATGTCCAAAGGGATATTCTGCATGACGATCTTACAACCACCCAACAGGTTATTTTTCAGACATCCAACACAACAGAATATTTTTCCTAGCACATGAAGTATGGGGGAGATACTAAAGGAGTATTGTGCATCAGTATTCACTGTAGAAAATGATATGGAAGATATAAAATGTAGGGAAATAGATGGTGACACCTTGCAAAATGCCGATATTACAGAGGAGGAAGTGCTGGATGTCTTGAAACAGGTAAAGGTGGCTAAATCCCCAGGACCTAATCAGGTGTACCCTCGAACTCTGTGGGAAGCTAGAGAAGTGATTGCTGGGACCCTTGCTGAGATATTTGTAATATGGATAGTCACAGGTGAGGTGCTGGAAGACTGTGTGGAGTTAGTATATTCTCAACTATGTCTGCGTAGGTTTCCTCCCACGGTCACAAACATGTGCATGTTAGATGACTTGGCCATTGCTCAATCGCTCACATTGTTCCAGAATCTGTAAGTTGGGGCATTAATCAGGGTAAATATAAGATGGGAGGGGAATGGGTGTTAGTGGGTTACTCTTTGGGTAGGATCGTCACTGCGTGACAAAGGATTTGCTGAGTCTTCAACACGACTGACAGCCCAGTGAGTGGACACAGGGAAGTGGTCACCCACCTGCTCCGTGTGGGGTAGAGTTCACACATCACTGCAGGACTCTATTCTGATGTTACTGTTCATCAGAGTCAGGACTGGACCTTGCACATGATGACACTGTTGGAGTATTGATGTTGTGGTTGTTAACCACATTAACTGGGCTGGAGTTGACTGAATTTATATTGCAACTTTCTGAACTTTGAGATGTCTATCTGGACAGTGAGTCTCCAGAAACAGCAATGTGACAATGAGCAGGGGCCATCTATTTTGATTTAAATTGTGACTGTAGCACGGCTGCTTCACAGCACCAGGTACAAGTGAATCCAGCCTTGGCCAACGGCCTGTGTGGAGTTCCCACATTCTCCCCATGATAGTGTGGGTCCCCTCCAGGTGCTCTGGTTTCCTCCCACAGACTAAAGATGTGCAGGTTCGGTGGATCGGTCGTGCTAAATTGCCCACAGTGTCGAGGATTGTGTAGACTAGTGGATCAGCCATGGGAAATGCAGTGTTAAATCCCCTCTCACACACTGACCATCTGAATGAGCTCTCCCCTGTGTGGGTTCACTGGGGTCTCGGGGCAGGGGCAGGATGAATAACTGAATCCCCTCTCAAACACTGAGCATCTGAATGGCCTCTCCCCTGTGTGGGCTCGCTGGGGTCTCAGCAGGTGGTGCATTTGAATGAATGTCTCCCCACCCACTGGGAGCAAGTGAATGGCCTTTCCCCAGAGTGAGCTCTCTGGGGTCACTGCAAGTAGTGCATTGAGTGAATGTCTCCCCACACTGTGAGAAAGTGAATGGCCTTTCCCCAGAGTGAGCTCGGTGTTTCAGCATTTCAGAGGACCTCGTCTATCCTTTCCGACACACTGAGCAGGTGAATGGCCTCTCCCCAGTGAATGCACTGATGTCTCTGCAGGTGAGAGATTTGAATGAATTATTTCTCACACATGGAGCAGGTGAAGGGTCTATATCCTCTGTGCCCTCTCTGGTGCCTCAGCAGATTGTAAGATTGAGTAAATCCCTTCCCATCCATGGTGCAGGTGAATGGCCTCTCCCCAGTGTGACTGTGTCGGTGTGTGTCCTTCTGGGAGGGGTAAGCGAATTCCTTCCCACAGTCCCCACATTTACATACCCTAGCCCTGGTCCCATCCAATTGGTGTCTTCGCAAATCACATGACCGGTTAAATATTCAACTGCATGCAGAGCATAGGAATTATTTCTCTGGGCTCGGCATGCTGCTTTCCCTATTACCGATAAGGATCAGGACCTGTGGAATTGGTCGATTCTGCAGTTGATGTGATGTTAAAGCTGAGTTTCCCATGTGGAACTTTCTCTCTGTAAAATAAAAGTTTCTCCATATCATTACTACAACTCCCAACACCAGCTCTCCCTTCAGTTCTCCTGAATTTCTAAATTAGGACTAATGCAATGATCTCAGTAATGTGCCTTTCTCTCACTTGTTTCTGAAAGTAAATTAGGACCATTTTGAATAACTTTACAAGAAGGGCCCACACCTATTTTATCATGTACGAGTTCTAATCCAGGGGAAGTTTGATGCCAGCTCCGATGACAGACATAATGCTCTGACCACTTCGCCAGAGCCAGTGCAAGTCAATTCTAACAATTATCCATTGATTTTATCTAAACAGGTTGCCCCCACAATGGACACTCAATACCCGTAAGTTAAGTTATTTTTCTTAAAGCCGCTCATTGTCTGGCAATCTGGCAATACAATTGAAGATATTTTATACAGTGACTTTACAGTCTCAATTGCCAGTTCCAGTCCATGAAGCAGCCAGTAACATGCCGCAGTGAATTGAATTCTAACAGCAGCATTGCCCTGGCAGGAGAAATGCAGAGCATGAAACTGTCTTCTCTGGAGTATCTAAAATGAAACACTTGAAATGAACAAAATTCTTCAGGAGCTTGATGGGATAAATACAGCAAGGATGTGCTCCCTGGCTGGTGTGTCTGGAATGAAATAAGCGCTAACTGTGGTATCTTTACCCAGCATCTCCTTCAGCTGCATAAATGTTTAAGATTTAGTTGCTGCTCTTATTCCACGCTCTTGATCACTCCTGTTTGTAACTGCTGTAATGTTGGTGGCTGTGCAAATTGATAACATTTGATTCAATCCATCCCAAAACCTTTCTGTATCTGTGTCTCACTTTTGTTCACCAAGACCCTCATTCAATCTGACCTCTTTGCAAACCCTGCCCTGATATTTCATTAGAGGGCTCAGAATTAACTGTTCACAGAATTATTACTGTGCAAAAGGAGGCTGATTGGCTCATCAGTTCTCCAAAGGATCACCTCACTGAATGCGATTCTTCTGCCTTTACCCCATAAACCTTCCCATTCATCCTCTTCCAATGACTGTTCAATTCTATCCTCTTCATTGTACCTGACTCCACCACACTCTTTGGCAGTGCATTTCTGACCATAAGCTTTCTCTGCATGAAAACATTTTGTCTCATGTCCCATGTGCTTCTTTTGTCAATCCCTTTACATCGGTGCCTCCTCATTATTGATTCTTTCATGCATGTGAACAGTTTGTCCTGATCTACTTTCACTAGATCCCTTTTGCAGATATCTTTATGCACCATACCCTGGGATAGTGACGACATCTCTCCCGGTCACAGGAGAGCAGTGCGAGACCATTCAGGTGCTCTCATTCTGGGATTGGGTTCAGGACATTATTCAGCCTCACTGTACTCCAGTGAATACGCAACAGGGAGAGGTCATTCACCTGCTCTCAGTGTGGGATGAAATTCACTCAGATATCCAGCTTGATGAAACACCGGCGAGTTCACAGGTAACCACAATGATCAGATTTATTTTGTTTGTTCGTGGGATCACGGCATCACTTCCTGGGGCAGCATTTGTCATCCATTCTAACTGCCCAGGAGATGGTTCAGAGGCATCCCCATTATTCAGGGTCTGGATTCACATGCCGGCTGGACCAGGTCAGAAGTAACAGTTTCCTAGACCCAGTGACATTAAGAGTTGATTTATGGTCTATTATCCTATTTTGGAAATGATAATGAATAATATTTGCAGTTGAATTAAAAGTGCAAGACCAAAATGGGTTTTAGGGCTGAAAATGTGTTGCTGGAAAACTGCAGCAGGTCAGACAGCATCCAAGGAGCAGGAGAATCGACGTTTCGGGCATGAGCCCTTCTTCAGGAATGAAGAACGGCTCATGCCCAAAATGTTGATTCTCCTGCGCCTTGGATGCTGCCTGACCTGCTGTGCTTTTCCAGCAACACATTTTCAGCTCTGATCTCCAGCATCTGCAGTCCTCACTTTTTTCAAAATGGGTTTTATTCTAATTGAGCATGCCCTCCTGTTTTCTCAGTTGTTATTGACAATCTCATCTCCCTCGCACCAGAACCTGTTCCAGATAGTGTTACAGAAAAGGCAGAATGGTCAGCTGCAGCTGGTCACCTGACTCCAACGGTTCACTCTCCACAGATGCTACCAAATCTGCTGAATTTTTCCAGCAATTTCTGTTTTTGTGTCTGATTTACCAGCATTTGCAGATCGTTAGTTTTTCAATATTGATCTTGTCTGTTGCAGAGGAGTTTATTGATGAGTTTGGAGAGTTTTGAAAATTGCAAGTTAGGCCAGAAATCAGCCATGATCTATTGAATGGCAGAGCAGGGTTGCAGGGTTGAATAGCCTCCTCCTGTTCCAATGAAATTTGCCCATCTGCAGCTTTCGGCAACATTTCCCCTCACTGCTCAATTCACTTCCATGTCTAACACACTTACTGACTGAACAAAACTTCTGTGTTTGAGCTAAACCTGCTAATGTTCAGTGGCTCCCTCTCCTGCCATCCGGGTTTAACTCTCATCATGGAATGTTGTCTCGTATTACTGCGGGAATGCCCACAAAGGACCCAGCCTGGAGTCTGTATCCCCTGGGATCCACAAACCCGGTTTATTTCCTTCTTCCTCTTTCAGTCTGGCTATTGAACTCTCGGTTTAATCCATTTTCCTGTCATGCTCTTTAACATGCCCATGTGGGTGGACTAGAGACAGCTAGGAGTTAATGAAGGGAAGTGGGGATTAAGCGGAAGCACGAGGAGAGGCGACAGCAAAGACAGTTCTCATTGTAACGGCAGAGTTTCTCCGTGACCCAGTGAGTGGTGAGGCACCTGAGATTGTGGGAGAGGAAGATCAATCAGGGATTTGGGAAAACACTCAGATACTGACCTGTCCACCTGATTGTTAACTCAGACAGATAGACAGAAAGAAAAATGCACATTTAGGTAGCAACTTTGATGACCTGGGGCATTGAACCATGCTCCAGACCCAATGATTCCCACATCAAATCTCTGAACACAAAAACACAAAGCTTCCTACTTGTAAAAGGCTGTCTCTCAGCCTCCTCTTTTCTTGAGAAAAGAGTTTTGAGCTGTTCAGCATTTCCTGGTGTTTATAATCTCTATGCTCCTGTAAGTTTCGTGACTGAACTTTTATTTTCCTGTTCCTTGTGAGTGACGGCAGCAGCAGAAACAGGTCCTGACCTGTGAGTGGTTTTGGTTGGAATATTTGTATTTACAAATTCATTCTCAGCCTCACCTAAAGTGAGAAATTGATGTAAACAGAAGGAAAGGAGTGAGTGAGCACCCACAGAAACACAAAGGCAGCATGTGTACCTGAGCTGAATGAACCGGGCATCAGGAAAATGTGATGACAATCACAACTCGTTCGAACCCCTGAGGTGCAGAAAGAGGCTACTCAGCTCATCGAGTCTGCAATGACCTGCTCTCCCACCCTATCCCCATAACCCCACATTTACCATGGCTAACCCAACCCACCTAACCTGCACACTACAGACCATGTTAGCACAGCCAATAGAGCAACCCTGCACATCTGTGGGAGAGTCACAGATTACATAAAAATGCTTGGAATTGTTGATGAATTCTCACATATACCTGACTGACGCAAATGCTATGTTTTTGAAAATAAAATCTGGGGGAAACTGCAGCCAGAAAGATTTCCGATTATCTCTGGAGGAAGAGAATTCAAAACTCGTGCCATTGTCCCGGGGGGCGCAGTGAAAGTTACAGAGGCCTGCGAACCATCAGAAATGTAACAGGTTGTGAGGAAGGTGGGGGTGAGACAAAGACAAAATGACAGTCTGTCACACGGGGGAAGGCAGGAGAGATTAAATAGCAGAAATGGTAGTGCCTCAAAGCCACAGGGAATGGAGTTAGGGCTGGGAAACAAATAAGGAAACATGGTATGCAGCTGTCAATGAAAAAACAGGTTATAACACGAAAGGCCGAATTCAGAGTCTGAAATTATTGCTCTCATTGGTGAATACAGAATGCTGTAAAGCCTGGGTAGTTCTATTACAGCCAACACAGGCAAGGACTGATTCAGGATAGTCAACATGGCGTTGTGCATGGGAAATCATGTCTCACAAACTTGATTGAGTTTTTTGAAGAAGTAACAAAGAGGATTGATGAGAGCAGAGCAATAGATGTGATCTATATGGACTTCAGTAAGGCATTCAATAAGGTTGCCCATGGGAGACTAATTAGCAAGGTTCGATTTCATGGAATACAGGGAGAACTAACCATTTGGATATAGAACTGGCTCAAAGGGTGGTGGTGGAGGGTTGATTATCAGACTGGAGGCCTCTGACCAGTGGAGTGCCACAGGAATCGATGCTGAGTCCTCTACTTTTTGTTATTTACATAAATGATTTGGGTGCGAGCATAAGAGGTACAATTACTAAGTTTGCAGATAAGAGCAACATTGGAGGTGTAATGGTGAGTGAAGAAGGTTACCTCAGATTACAGCAGGATATGGGCCAATGGGCTGAGAAGTGGTGATGCAGTTTAATTTAGATAAATGCGAGGTGCTGCATTTTGGGAAAGCAATTCTGAGCAGGACTTATTCACTTAATGATAAGGTCCTAGGGAGAGTTGCTGCACAAAGAGACGTTGGTGTGCAGGTTCATAGCTCCTTGAAAGTGGAGTTGCAGGTAGATAGGATAGTGAAGAAGGCTTTTGGTACGCTTTCCTTTCTTGGTCAGAGTATTGATTACAGGGGAGAAAGTGAGGTCTGCAGATGCTGGAGATCAAAGTTGAAACTTTATTGCTGGAACAGCACAGCAGGTCAGGCAGCATCCAGGGAACAGGAGATTCGACGTTTCGGGCACAGGCCCTTCTTCAGGAATGAGCAGAGAGTGTTCAGCAGGAGAAGATAAAAGGTAGGGAGGAGGGACTTGGAGGAGGGGCGTTGGAAATGTGATAGGTGGAAAGAGGTCAAGGTGAGGGTGATAGGTCGGAGTAGGATGGAGGCGGAGAGGTCAAGAAGAAGACTGCAGGTCAGGAAGGCGGTGCCGGGCTGGAGGGATCGGCTGAGACAAGGTGGGGGGAGGGGGGATGAAGAAACTGGTGAAGTCCAAGTTCATCCCCTGCGGTTGGAGGGTTCCCAGTCGGAAGATAAGACGCTCCTCCTCCGACCGTCGGGTTGTTGTGGTTTGGCGGTGGATGAGTCCAATGACCTGCATATCCTCGGTGGAGTGGGAGGGGGAGTTGAAATGCTGTGCTTCAGGTTGGTTGGGTTGGTTCGTCCGGGTGGCCCAGAGGTGCTCTCTGAATCGCTCCGCAAGTAGGCGGCCTGTTTCCCCAATATAGAGGAGGCCACACCGGCTGCAGCGGATGCAGTAGATGATGTGGGTGGAGGTGCAGGTGAATCTGTGGCGGATATGGAAGTTTCCTTTGGGGCCTTGGAGAGAAGTGAGGGGGGAGGTGTGGGCGCAAGTCTTGCACCTCCTGCGGTTGCAGGGGAAGGTGCCGGGAGTGGAGGTTGGATTGGTGGGGGGTGTGGATCTGACGAGGGAGTCACGGAGGGAGTGGTCTCTACGGAAAGCTGATAGGGGAGGGGAGGGAAATATATCCTTGGTGCTGGGGTCTGTTTGGAGGTGGCGGAAGTGACGGCGGATGATGCGCTGTACATGGAGATTGGTGGGGTGGTAGGTGAGGACCAGTGGGGTTCTGTCCTGGTGGCGATTGGAGGGGCGGGGCTCAAGGGCGGAGGAGCGGGAAGTGGAGGAGATGCGGTGGAGGGCACCGTCGACCACGTCGGGGGGGAAATTGCGGTCCTTGAAGAAGGAGGCCATCTGTGTTGTACGTATTTTGAACTGGTCCTCCTGGGAGCAGATGCGGCGGAGACGAAGGAATTGGGAGAATGGGATGGCGTTTTTACAGGGGGCAGGATGGGAGGAGGAGTGTATTGATTACAGGGGTTGGGAGGTCATGTTGCGGTTGTACAGGACATTGGTTAGGCCACTGTTGGAATATTGCGTGCAATTCTGGTCTCCTTCCTATCGGAAAAATGTTGTGAAACTTGAAAGGGTTCAGAAAAGATTTACAAGGATGTTGCACGGTTGGAGGATTTGAGCTATAGGGAGAGGCTGAACAGGCTGGGGCTGTGTTTCCTGGAGTGTCGGAGGCTGAGGGTTGACCTTATAGAGGTTTACAAAATTTTGAGGGGCATGGATAGGATAAATAAGCAAAGTCTTTTCCCTGGGGTTGGAGAGTCCAGAACTATAGGGCATAGGTTTAGGGTGAGAGGGGAAAGATATAAAAGAGACCTAAGGGGCTACTTTTTCATGTAGAGGGTGGTATGTGTATGGAATGAGCTACCAGAGGAAGTGGTGGAAGCTGATACAATTGCAACATTTAAAATGCATTTGGATGGGTATATGAATAGGAAAGGTTTGGTGGGACTTGATTGGGTAGGGATATCTGGTCGGCAGAGACGAGTTGGACCCAAGGGTCTGTTTCCATGCTGGACATCTCTATGTCTCTATGACTCTATGTATAGAGAGAGGGCCAGCATTGGGTAGGATGACTCACCGCCCTGTAAAGTCCAGAAGGCCGTGTCGATGGCACCGCCTGGCATCAAAACTCAAACTTGGACAGACAGGAGGGGGCAACAAAGGGAACTGACAGAAACTAAACCTGAACTGTTTACCTGGCTGAATGATAGATGTTGGTGAATGAACACCCAGCCTGATAGAGAAATTGTTATCATGGGTCTTATTGGGAGAATATGGATGAATTAATTGAAGTACACAATCTCACTGATGAGGATGTCAGGCCAAAACCTTGCAGGCCAAGCTGCCCTGACGTGTACAGCAGAATCTGTCGCTGCAATGAGAGGGTGGGGGTGTGAGCCGGTTCCCCCCAGTGCACAGCCGATCAGTGGCTCCCAGCATTTACAGATATTACAGGGACACACTGGGGAGGGGACAGGCTGAATGGGCTAAAATAACCTTAGTGCCCAGGGGTAATATCGAGGATCATGCAGAGAGGAAGCTTGAGGTGTATAAGGATCACGGGGGAATACCAAACGTCAACCTGTGATGATGAAGTTTGTTTGATGTATTTAAAAGATGACATGGGACCCCATGTAACTGTAATTATAAACATGAGACTCCCAGTGGGAGATAATTCTAAACAAATTCTGAATTGGGCCATGAGAGCTGAGGCAAACTCAGAAACACAAGGGAATAGCTGCAGTACAGGGAGGGGAACCAGACTCGCAATGTTGCAAGGGAAGCAGAAAAGGGCATATAGACAAGGAACGTAGGCAGAGAGAGGGAGATAGGTGTTCACATTGTGTGTGGCCTGTGTCCACGTGTGCACATGCATAGCCCATGAATATTTATTGACACGCTGTTAGGGCTCCAGCAATACATGATGTTAACACAGGAGCATCTATATCAGTTACCGATATGGATTTACCCCTCACCCTCTCAATTACTAAAATGAGAGCAGTCGGAGTGGGAACTGAGGAAGCTGGATGAAGCTGGAGGAACCTGTCCCGATGTAGATCAGGAATATGATAAAATGGGAGTATGACAAAATGGGAGTGGGTCAGGTCATCCAGGCCGGGCTTAAAATTAACTCACAGAGAGTGCAACTGGGAAGGTAAGGATATCATACTGGGGAGATCAAATCATGAAGCGTGAGCGGACAGTCCCAGCAGAACCAAAAACTATGATATTAAAACTGTCCACCCGCACACCGTGAAGGGCGTAAGGCAAACCTTAGGATTGTTTAACTACTGTGGGAATTTTGTAAGTAATATCCAGAATTGGCAGAGCCATCGAAAGCCCTGAAAGAAGCACTGGCATTAGCCAGGGTCAGGGAGGAAACATGTACACAGCATGCCTTTGACATTGTTCATGACCATGTGTTGGCCTGGGCTCGGTGAGGGTACATCACCCTCTGGGGGCCACATTGAACATGAGGAACAGGTCAGAGAGTTAGTGGAAACAGCTAAATTTCCCAGTGAGGCAACAATGATGAAGATTAGATCTCACAAAAGTAGAAACTCCACACCAACAGGGCAGTGAGTATGTGGGTAAGGCAGGTAAAATACTGACTGAAACCGTGCAGACATTTGGGGAAGTGGCAGTCACAGTAGCTACAGAAGCAAGAATGGAAAGTTTAAAGACATTCTTAGAAACAGTCACACAACTGGAGAAACAGGAACAGGAAAAGGGTGGGGCAATAATAGGACACGCCAGAGTCTGGATGATCCAGCAGTGCCACTACACTGTATAAGACAAACATTATTAAAAACATATCATGGGATGAACCATATTGGGCAGGATACCATGCAATATCAGATGACCCACTACCGGGGTGACCTGGAACAGGGAGAGGTTTTGTCGAAGGTGTGTAGTCTGTACACTGTGTGAGCCAGAGAAAGCAATCAGGATAAAGTGGATCGAGCAGCTGAGACCCAGAAGCACATGGGAATAATTACAGATGGATTTTACATACACCTCCATCCCAAGCCCGGGGAAGGAAATCCTGCTGGGTCTTAATAAATAGGTTTATGCAGTGAGTGCAAGCATTCCCCTGCAGATTCTGACCAAGGGACACGTAGTTAAACACATATGTGCCCTGTTTGATACTGAACAGAAATCCCATCTCCCACACCACCCCCAGTGCTCAGGTAAAGCAGAAGGAATGAAGCAGACATTGACAGCTAGTCTGACTAAGGCCCTGACAGAGACAGGCAGGGATGGGTTAGAGTACTCCCCATCATCCCAATGAAACTGAAGCCAACCCCAGCAAAGGGAACGGGGCTGTTCACCTTTGAATTAGTGACTGTATGGACTATGCAGCTGCCTGAGGGTGTGGCAGTGGGAGGGCACGAGATGTGCAATGGTAAGGATAGGGTTAAACAATTTGTGAAAGAACTGGCTAAGCAACTGCATGAACTGAGAGGTGAAGTTGCAGAACGGTAGAGAATCAGAAACTGGAAAAGGGAGCAGAGAAACCTCCAAGCTGACATCCCAAACCCAGGAGATTGGGTCAGGGGGCATATATTACCGGAACGTATGAAGGAAATGCAGCAAAACGCTGGACTTGGCTGGGGGAGCCAGAGATGGACCTCTCCCATCATGCGTTAGTAAGGAGCTCTGAATAAACGTCGGTCGTGCTGCACAGCACAGAACTGAAGGCTCCTCTTTGATATTTCTCCCAGCAACAGTTGTGCTGGGGCAAGTTGCTGGCTGGAGGTCTGTGGCTAGTGCTGTTCCACAAGGATCAGAACTGGGACATCTGTTGTTTGTAATATATAAATGATTACTTTGAAAATGTAAACGATTTAATTAGCAAGTTTGTAGATTGTACAAACTCACGAAGTTGTGAATCATGAAGAATGTTGTGAAAGGATACAGCAAGGAAGAGGGCAGTTGGAAGGTTATGTGGAGAAATTGCAGATAGATTTTAATTCAGATAAGTGTGAGGTGATACATTTTGGGAGGCTCATTGTAAGAGGAATGTATACACTAAACGGAAGGGCCCTGAGCAGCATTGGTATACAGAGGGATCTTCAGGTGCAAGTTCTCGGCTCCCTGAATGTGGTGAAGGAGCTGGATGCCAGGCTTGCCTTCTCCGGGATTAGTGGTGCTGGAAGAGCACAGCAGTTCAGGCAGCATCCGAGGAGCTGGAAAATCAACATTTCGGGCAAGAGCCCTTCATCAGGAGTAAAGCTTTCTTCTGTCAGGGGAGTGAATATAAAACTGTCATTAGGCCACCTTTGGAGTAATTTGTGCTATTTGGATCACCACATTATAAGGAGGGTGCGGAGGCTTTGGAGAGAGTGGAAACAGGTTTACCAGGATGTTGCCTGGATTGGGAGAGGTTGGAAAATCTTGAATTGCTGCCTTTGGAAAGTCAGTGGCTGCGGAATAATCCGAGAGGCACAGACAGAGTGAATAATCTGAATCTTTTTCCATGGTGGAAATGATAAATTCTAGAGGCCATAGATTTAAGGGGAGACGGGGAAGTTCAAAGGAAATGAAAACCGAAAGAACAGCAGATGCTGTAAACCAGAAAGAAAAACAGAAGTTTCTGGAAAAAACTCAGCAGTTCTATCAGCACCTGTGAAGAGAAATCAGAGTTAACGTTTCTGTTGAAGGGTGACCAGAACCGAAACATTAACTGAGTTTTCTTCACAGATGCTGCATGACCTGCTGAGCATTTCCAACAACATCTTTGCAAGTTTAAAGGAAGCTGTGTCAGACAAATTTCTTGAGCAGAAGGTGGTCAGTGACTAGAATGTACTCTCCTGGGAGTTGGTAAAAGCAGAAGCAATCACAACATTCAAGAGGCATTTGAACAGACACATAAGCAGGCATGGGTTGTCAGGGATATGGATCATATACAGGGAGATTGCATTAGTTTGGAATAGCATCATGATCTGCACAGACATGGTGGGCCGATTATTCCTGTGCTGTGCTGTTCTGTTTTCTAGGGGGTAGAATGTGTGGAGCGAGAGAATATTTTGAATGGAATATGTTTCTTCTTTAGAACATACAGTAAGTTGATGCATTCTGAGAGAAGCAATGTAGAAAGGGAATATATAATTTGAATGGCACAGATACAGAGAGCAGGACAGCAGGAATGGGGAACAAAGTGTACAAATCATTAACGGAAAGAGAACATAAATTGTTTTGAGGAAAACATATGGGATGCTCGGCTTCATTAATACGGGGAATGATAACAAACTCACGGAAAAGTTGTGATTTGGAGATGCCTGTGTTGGACTGGGGTGTACAAATTTAAAAATCACACACCACCAGGTTATAGTCCAAAATGTTTAATTGGAAGCACACTAGCTTTCAGAGTGACGGTCCTTCATCAGGAGCCCTCCACAATCACCTGATGAAGGAGCGTCGCTCCGAAAACTAGTATGCTTCCAATTAAACCTGTTGGACTATAACCTGGTGTTGTGTGATTTTTAACTTTGTACACGGAAAAGATGCTAACCCTTAACAAAGCTCTAGTTAGGTCACAGTCAATCATTGCATCCAATTCTGGTCAACAGATTCCTGATCAGAATGAGGAAGTTAAAATACCACAGAGGGGCCAGTTCCATAATTTGCTTCTCTTTCAGGACACGTGGATACCACCATAACCCCAGACAGACGAATTTGCCCTTGCCAGACAAGACTGAGAGTCCTGGGCACAAGCCTGTTAAACTGCCTCCCAGTCCCATTATCTTACCTCCCCTCCATATGAGCATAGATAAGTGAATCCCCCATTAACTGAAGGAAGAACCCTTCTGCCTTAATCTCTTCCCATCAAGACATAAACATGAACAATACGATAATCAGTTTCTGTAATCCATCACACGTTATCACAGGACATCGTCATTCATCAAGCTTTGTAAGGTCATAATTACCTACTTTAAACTATCTGTTGACAATCGCCCATGTGACTGATATGCCTTTGTCTAATTCCTATTAAATATACTGTCTCTGTGGGTAAGGCAGAGATTCAGGAAGAACAGCCTCTGCAAGTAGACACTCAGCTACTTTAGAGATGCTTTGAAACTCTCGCCGGCTGTCCAATAATAAAGCTACTGCTGTTGTGCAGAAAACTTGCGTCGTCTGGATTTGTGGAACAAAATAGACATCAACAATGAAGGATATGAGTGATCTTCAGAGTATAGAGTACAGACTTACTGGAGTGGTTCACTGATGAAGAAAATGCTGTCACTGGATTGATTTGAAGAAATTGCTATTTTCTTTGAAGTGAAGATGTAGAATATATTTTTGATAGAGCGTATAAGATTACAACAGACCTAGATATAGCAGACAAAAATATCTGTATTCGATAGGTGATGGCATAAGAATTAAGATCAGATGTAAGGTTTTGAGACAGCGGGAGTTGAAAAATGTGGTGCTGGAAAAACACAGCAGGCCAGGCAGCATCCGAGGAGCAGGAGAATCGACGTTTTGGGCATAAGCCCTTCTGCAGGAATGATACTAGTGCGCCAAGCGGGCTGAGATAAAAGGTAGGGGGGAGGGAATTTGGGGAGGGGTGCTGGGAATACGATAGGTGGAAGGAGGTGAGGGTAACGGTGATAGGCCGGAGAGTGGGTGGGGGCGGAGAGGTCGGGAAGAAGATTGCAGGTCAAGAAGGCGGTGCTGAATCCGAGGGTTGGGACTGAGATAAGGTGGGGGGAGGGGAAATGAGGAAGCTGGAGAAATCTACATTCATCCCTCGTGGTTGGAGGATGCCTAGGCGGAAGATGAGGTGCTCTTCCTCCAGGCGTCGTGTGGCCAGGGTGTGACGATGGAGGAGGCCAAGGATCTGCATGTCATTGGCGGGGTGGAAGGGGGAGTTAAATTGTTCCGCCACGGGGCAGTTGGGTTGGTTGGTGCGGGTGTCCCAGAGGTGTTCCCTGAAACGTTCCGCAAGTAGGCGGCCTGTCTCCCCAATGTAGAGGAGACCACATCGGGTGCAGCGGATACAGTAAATGATGTGTGTGGAGGTGCAGGTGAATTTGCGACAGATATAGAAGGATCCATTGGGACCATGGAGGGAGGTGAGGGGGGAGGTGTGGGCGCAAGTTTTGCACTTCTTGTGGTTGCAGGGGAAGGTGCCGGGAGTGGAGGTTGGGTTAGTGGGGGGTGTGGATCTGACGAGGGAGTCGCGGAGGGAGTGGTCTCTCCTGAACGCTGATAGGAGTGGAGAGGGAAATATATCCCTGGTGGTGGGGTCTGTCTGGAAGTGGCAGAAATTACGAAGAGTGATATGATGTATCCGGAGGTTGGTGGGATGGAAGGTGAGGACCAGTGGGGTTCTGTCCTGGTGACGATGGAGGGGTGGGGTTCAAGGGCGGAGGAGCGGGAAGTGGAGGAGACGCAATGGAGAGCATCGTTGACCACATCGGAGGGGAAATTGTGGTCTTTGAAGAAGGAGGCAATTTGAGTTGTATTCGAATTAGTCCTCCTGGGAGCAGATGGAGCGGAGGCGAACGAATTGGAAATATGTGATGGTGGGAGGGGGTGGGAGGGGGTGTAATCTAGGTGGGAGTCGGTCGGTTTATAGTAAATGTCCGTGTTGAGTCAGTCGTCCAAGATAGAAATGGAGAGGTCGAAGAAGGGGAGGGAGGAGTCTGAGACAGAGCAGGTGAATTTGAGGTCGGGGTGGAAGGTGTTAGTAAAGTGGATGAACTGTTCAACCTCCTCGTGGGAGCACGAGGTAGCGCCAATACAATCATCGATGTAGCAGAGGAAAAGGTGGGGGATGGTGCCAGTGTAGTTGCGGAAGATGGACTGTTCCACATATCCGACAAAGAGGCAGGCAAATCTGGGGCCCGTGCGGGTGCCCATGGCTACTCCTTTGGTTTGGAGGAAGTGGGAGGATTGAAGGAGAAGTTGTTAAGAGTGAGGACCAGTTCAATCAGTCGAAGGAGGGTATCAGTGGAACGGTACTGGTTGGGTCGGCGGGAAAGGAAGAAGTGGAGGGCTTGAAGGCCTTCGTGATGGGGGTTGGAGGTGTATAACAACTGAATATCCATGGTGAAGATAAGGCGTTGGGGGCCGGAGAAGCAAAAATCATGGAGGAGGTGGAGGGCTCGGGTGGTGTCCCAATGTAGGTGGGGAGTTCATGGACTAAGGGGGCAGGACCGTGTCGAGGTATGCAGAGATGAGTTCAGTGGGGCAGGAGCAGGCTGAGACAATGGGTCGGCTGGGGCAGTCATGTTTGTGGATTTTGGGCAGGAGGTAGAAACGGGCGGTGCGGGGTTGTGGGACTATGAGGTTGGAGGCGGTGGATGGGAGATATCCTGAGGTGTTGAGGTTATGGATGGTCTGGGAGATGATGGTTTGGTGGTGGGAGGTGGTGGGGTCATGGTCAAGGCGGCAGTAGGAGGAGGTGTCCGTGAGCTGGCGTTTAGCCTCAGCGGTGTAAAGATCAGTGCGCCAAAGTACCAGTGCGCCTCCCCAATCTCACCATCAAACCAACAAAAACCTCCACCCCCATCCGCTCTAACACCAAACTCACCATCAAACTGGCAAAAGCGCCACCCCCACTTTGAGACAGTGGGAGATGCGCCATTGTTTCTGCTGTCTGTAGTGGCTGGAAATATGCAGAACATACTGCCTATTATGGTGGTGCAGGCAGAGGAGAAGATGAATAATTGATAAATACAATTATATCAGATCTGAGGGAAGTAAACTTGCAGAGTTTGGGGGAAGTATAGGGAGTGAGAATATGGGATTCTGCTACAGAGAGCCAGTTTGGATTTGATGGGCTTCTTTCTGTGCTATAATGCATTTTATTTGGACTTGCTTAACTTGCTCTGGTCACTGATTAAATTGTCATTTAGATAAATCTGCTCAGTGTTCCTATTCAGACTAATACAGTCTGTCCTTCCACAGCAAGAGATAATGTTTACTGCTTTATACTGGGTTCTGGGGTGTGGGAGGGGGGGGTGGGGGGGTGGGAAGGGATTCACTCAGGCATCCATCCTGCTGAGACACCAGTCAATTTACTCATAACCACAAGTTGAAGGATTTTTTTTCTCTTGTTCACACCAAGTAATGAACAATGGTTTTGGCAGTTCATAAAGTTTTGCATAGGGAACTTAGTTTTGGAAATGTTCACAACATCGTTGAACATGCAGATTCACACTGGGTAGAGACTTTTATTTTCCTTTATTCATTGCAAGAGTTGGATGTTGATGGGCTATTGACATCCATCTCTCAACCATGTATTCTGGGGTTTGTTTCTGATGCCTTGTTATCTATTGTTGATAAAAACAGTTTCAATTAGCTTTCTGTTAAATGTATGGCAATCAAGTCAATCCCATAACTCTCAGGCAGATTAGTTTCTTTTGAAGGGCTCTCCATCTCCCCAACCTCCTCCATCCTCACCCCCAACAGTACAATAATCTCACAGAGTCTCTTTGTGACTCTGAATGAGACAATCTGATCAGCTGCTTCTTTCCATACTCCTATGTCGGGTTGGATCTTAAACTCCCCTTGCTGCAGTTGTGATCCTGCATCATTGTACAGAGTTGCTTGTATTTCATGTCTTGGCCTTTCAGTGATCATGATACTGCATGTAGCTTCTTGTGTATGGGGCCGACAGTGTAAGAGCTTAGCTCTTTCCTTCCACCAACAGCAGTAAAATTATACTCCAACAAAATTTACAGTAAAAGCAGCATGAATACCTAAAAATGAAGTGTCAACCTGATGAAGTTCCCAAAGAGGACTACTTGTGTTCCAAACAGCATAAGCAGCAAGTGATAGACAGAGTGAAGCAATCCGGGAAACAACAGTTCAGCCATGGACTGTTGTGAATGAAGTCAGAGCACAGCTGGAGTTCTGAGGACAGTTCTCTTTAAGATATTAACCAACAAGAATGTCAGACTGGATTAATTATCATAAAACTCAAGTCCTTTTGATATTCATATATTTACAATCAGTGTTCAATTCACCAAATGTAGCTGAAGGTAAAGATAATCTTCAAGTGATTGTAACAGTGGAGACATCGGAATACTTGATCAGCAAAATAAAGCCTGTTGTGTTTAGATAGTAATAATTTTAAAGAAATTTTTAACAAGTAAGGTGACTTGAGTATAATGGAAGAAGTTGATTGGTGGGTAGCTGATAATCTTGTTTTAATCTGAAGTTAATTTAGGATTAGTTAACAAATAAACACATGGTAGGGAATTCCAGCCCCATGGAGTGCACATCCAGTTCCATGTGGGAAATCCAAGACACTTCTTGTCTGAGTGACAACCACAAGAACACGGAGGTGACACGGGAAATGTCAGGAACACTCGTTTGACCACAGCTAAAGTACTGCACACATTTCTGATCCCCACATTCCAGGGTTGATGTGATCACACCAGAGAGGAGATTGATCAGAATGTTTCTCCGATTGGAAATTTCTGCTCTGAGGAAAAGTTGGATAGGCTGGGGATGATTTCCGAGGAGGATGGGCTGAGATTTAATTGAAGGGTGTAATTGATATGTGGAGCTTGTTCAAGGAGCAACTATTGAGTGTCCTTGATAAGTATGTACCCGTCAGGCAGGGAGGAAAGGGTCGTGTGAGGGAGCCGTGGTTTAATAAGGAATTGGAATCCCTTGTTAAATGGAAGAGGGCGGCCTATGTAAAGATGAGGCGTGAAGGTTCAATTGGGGCGATTGAGAGTTATAAGGTAGCCAGGAAGGACCTGAAGAGACAGCTAAGAGCAGCAAGGAGGGGACATGAAAGGTCCTTAGTTGGTAGGATTAGGGAAAACCCTAAGGCTTTCTATAGGTATGTCAGGAATAAAAGAATGACTAGGGTAGGAATAGGTCCAGTCAAGGATAGTCGTGGGAAGTTGCGTGTGGAGGCTGAAGAGATTGGGGAGACACTGAATGAATACTTTTCGTCAGTATTCAATCAGGAACAGGACATTGTTATCGATGTGAGTACCGAGTCACAATTAAGTAGAATGGATGGCTTTGAGGTATGTAGAGAAGAGGTGTTGGAAATCCTGGAAAGGGTGAAAATAGATAAGTCCCCTGGGCCTGATGGCATTTATCCTAGGATTCTCTGGGAAGCAAGGGAGGAGATTGCAGAGCCATTGGCCTTGATTTTTATGTCCTCGTTGTCTACAGGAGTAGTGCCAGAAGATTGGAGGCTAGCAAATGTGGTTCCCTTGTTTAAGAAGGGGAGTAGGGATAACCCTAGTAACTATAAGCCGGTGAGTCTCACTTCTGTTGTGGGTAAAATCTTAGAGAGAATTGTAAGGGATAGGATTTATGAACATCTGGATAGGAATAATGTGATCAATGATAGTCAGCATGGTTTTGTGAAGGGCAGGTCGTGCCTCACAAACCTTATTGAATTCTTTGAGAAGGTGACTAAGGAGGTGGATGAGGGGAAAGCAGTAGATGTGGTGTATATGGATTTTAGTAAGGCATTTGATAAGGTTCCCCATGGTAGACTACTGCAAAAAAATACGGAGGTATGGCATTGAGGGTGAGTTGGAGGTTTGGATTAGGAGTTGGCTGGCTGGAAGAAGACAGAGGGGAGTAGTTGATGGCAAAGGTTCATCTTGGAGTGCTGTCACTAGCGGTGTTCCGCAAGGATCTGTTTTGGGACCATTGCTGTTTGTCATTTTTATAAATGACCTGGAGGAGGGGTTAGAAGGTTGGGTGAGCAAGTTTGCGGATGATACGAAAGTCGGAGGAGTGGTAGACAGTGAGGAAGGATGTGGCAGGTTACAGCGGGATATTGATAAGCTGCAGAACTGGGCAGAAAGGTGGCAAATGGAGTTCAATATAGCTAAGTGTGAGGTGATTCATTTTGGTAAGAGTAATAAAAAGATGGGGTACTGGGCTAACGGTCGGATACTTGGTAGTGTGGATGAGCAGAAAGATCTTGGTGTCCATGTACACAAATCTTTGAAAGTTGCCACCCAGGTAAATAGTGCGGTGAAGAAGGCATATGGCGTACTGGCTTTTATTGGTAGAGGAATTGAGTTCCGCAGTACCGAGGTAATGTTGCAGTTGTATAAGACTCTGGTGCGGCCGCATCTGGAGTATTGTGTGCAGTTTTGGTCCCCATACTATAGGAAGGATGTGGAGGCACTGGAACGGGTGCAGAGGAGGTTTACCAGGATGTTGCCTGGTTTGGTAGGAAGATCGTATGAGGAAAGGCTGAGGCACTTGGGGCTGTTTTCATTGGAGAAAAGAAGGTTTAGGGGTGACTTGATAAAGGTGTACAAGATGATTAGGGGTTTAGATAGGGTCGACAGTGAGAATCTTTTTCCACGTATGGAGTCAGCTATTACAAGGGGGCATAGCTTTAAATTAAGGGGGGGTAGGTATAGGACAGATGTTAGGGGTAGATTCTTTACTCAGTGAGTCGTGAGTTCATGGAATGCCCTGCCAGTAGCAGTAGTGGACTCTCCTTCATTATGGGCATTTAAACGTGCATTGGATAGGCATATGGAGGATAGTGGGCTAGTGTGGGTTAGGTGGGCTTGGATCGGCGCAACATCGAGGGCCAAAGGGCCTGTACTGCGCTGTATTCTTCTATGTTCTATGAAGTGATAAAATGCTGAAGAATCCAGATCGAGTGGATAGGGAGGAGCTATTCATTAACAGAGAGGTCAGAAACTGAAGATTTTAGATTGAAACTAATTCTCAGAAAGAAGGGAGGGGAGAATTCATTTCACTCAGAGATGGTGAGTCACTGATGGGGTGGCAGAGGCAGTAACCAGCATCACATTAGGACAAAAGGTTATGGATGTAACTGAGATGCTGGAACATGCAGGGCTGCGGACTAAAGTCTGCAGAATGGGATCAATGTGATTTATTTGACATTTCTCCAGCATATTAAACTCAAGTCGAATTTGAGAATTTATGAGCATCATTAGTCTTGATATCCAAATGTCGGAATAAATTTATCAGAAAGTTGCAGCACAGATCGCGGCCACTTGGCCCATCCTGTATGTGTTGGCTGTAATAGAACTATCCAGGCTTTACAGCATTCTGTACTCACCATTGCCAGCAACAATTTCAGACTGCGAACTCTGCCCTCTATGTTCTTATTATCTGTTTTTCAATGTATTTCTTTGACAGCTGCACACCTTGTTTCCTAGTTTCAATCCCAGCCCGAACTCTATTCCCTGTGGCCTTGAGGGACTACCATTTCTGTTTAATCTCTCCTGCCTTCCCCCGTGTGACAGACTGTCTTTTTGTCCTTGTCTCACCCCCACCTTGCTCACAACCTGTTACATTTCTGATGGTTCCCAGACCTCTGTGACTTCACTGTGTTCCCTGGGTCAATGGCACGAGTTTTGAATTCTCTTCCTCCAGAGATAATTGGAAATCTTTCTGGTTGCAGTTTCCCCCAGATTTTAATTTTAAAAACAGAGCATCTGTATCAGAGTCAAATACTCGTGAGGCTCCATCCACAATTCCGAGCATTTGGATGTAATCTGTGACCCTCCCACAGATGTGCACGTTTGCTCTATTGGCTGTGCTAACATGGCCTGTAGTGTGCAGGTTTAGCGGGTTGAGTTAGCCATGGTAAATGAGAGGTTATGGAGGGAGGGTGGGAGAGCAGTTCATTGCAGGCTTGATGGACTGAATAGCCTCTTTCTGCACCTACGAGATTCTGTGATTCAAACTAGTTGTGATTGTCGTCATGTTTTCCTCATGCCAGGTTCATTCAGTTCAGGTACACACGCTGCCTTTGTGTTTCTGTGGGTTCTCACTCAATCCTTTCCTTCTGTTTTACAGCAATTTCACACTGTACATGAGGGTGAGAATGAATTTTTAAATACAAATACTCCAATCGAAACCTGCACAGGTCAGGAACTGTTTCTGCTGCTGGCATCACTCACAAGGAACAGGAAAATAAAGGTTCAGTCACAAATCTTATAGGAACATAGAGGTTATAATCACCAGGAAAGTCTTAACAGCTTAAAACTCTTTTCTCAAGAGGAGGCTGAGACACAACCTGGTACAAGTAGGAAGCTTTGTGCCTGTGTTTTCAGAGATTTGTGGTTGAAATCATTGGGATGGAAGCATGTTTTATTGCCCCAGGTCATCAAAGGTGCTATCTAAATGTGCATCTTTCTTTCTGTCTGAGTTAACAATCAGATGGGTTGGTCAGTGTTTGAGTGTTTTCCCTCTTCATGTCACTGGGTCTCGGAAACTGTGTTAATTCTGACCTTGACCAGCCTACATGTGAATCTAGACCCTGAATAATGGGGTTGACCCTGGACCATCTTCTTGGCAGTCAGAATGAATGACAAATGCTGCCCCAGCAAGTGATGCCATGATCCCATGAACAAACAAAATAAATCCAATCGCTGTGGTTACTTGTGAACTCGCCGGTGTTTCATCAAGCTGGATATCTGAGTGAACTGCTTCCCACACTCAGAGCAGGTGAATGGTCTCTCCCCAGTGTGTATTTGCTGGAGTACAGTGAGGCTGGATGGTGTCCTGAACCCAGCCCCACAGTGAAAGCAACTGAATGGTCTCGCACTGGTCTCCTGTGACCGGGAGAGATGATATTCACCATCCCGAGGGATACTGGGTAAAGATACCTCCAAAAGGGATCTATTGAGAGTAGACCAGGAGAAACTGCTCTCTTTCATGAAAGAATCAATAATGAGGAGGCACCGATGTCGAGGGATTGACAAAAGAAGCACATGTAACATGATACAAAGTGTTTTCATGCAGAGAAAGTTTATGGTCAGGAATGCACTGCCAAAGAGTACAATGGGAGCCAGGTATAATGAAGAGAATAGAATTGAACAGAACAGTTATTGGAAGAGGACGAATGGAAAGGTTTATGGGGTAAAGGTAGAAGAATAGCATTCGGTGAGGTGATCCTTTGGAGAGCTGATGAGCCAATCAGCCTCCTTTTGTGCAGTAACAATTCTGTGGACATTTAATTTCTGAGCCCTCTAGGAAAATATCAGGGCAGGGTTTGTAAAGAGGTCAGATTGAATGAGGGTCTTGGTGAACAAAAGCGAGACACAGATACAGAGAGGTTTCAGGATAGATTGAATCAAATGTTACCAATTTGCACGGCAACCAACATTACAGCAGTTACAAATGGGATTCAATAAGAGAATGGAATTAGCACAGCAAATAAATCATGAACATTTATGCAGCTAAAAGGGATGCTGTGTAAAGACACCGCAGTTAGTGCTTATTTCATTCAAGACGTATCAGCCAGGGTGCACATCGTCCTATATCTATCCTATTGAGCTCTTGAAGAATTTTGTTCATTTCAAGTGTTTCATATTTCAGTCCTCCAGAGAAGACAGCTTCATGATCCTCAATCTCTCCTGACAGGACAAAGCTGCTAATAGAATTCAATTCACTGGGGAATGTTACTGACTGCTTCATGGATTGGAATTGGCAATTAAGACTGTAAGGTTACTGTAAAAACTATCTTCAATTGTATTGCCAGATTGCCAGACACATGTGGGGCTTTAAGAAAAATAACTTAACTTACGGGCATTGAGTGTCAGAGCGCCTACTGTTGCGTGGGCATCCTGTTTAGACACAATCTATTGATAATTGTTAGAATCAACTTATACAGACTCCATAGAAGTGGTCAGAGCATTATAACGGTCATCGAAGCTGGTAACACATTTCCCATGGGTTAAAAGTCGTATATGATAGAGTAGGAACGAGTTTGGCTAGTAAAGTCCAGTTATTCAAAATCATCCTAATTTACTTTCAGAAACAAGTGGGAGAAAGCCACATTATTGCATTAGTCCAAATTTAGAATTTCAGGAGAACTAAAGGGAGAGTTGGTGTTGGGAGCTGTAGTAATGAAGGAGATAAATTTGTTTTACAGAGAGAGTTCACAGATGGGAAACTCAGCTTTAACATCACATTTAACACACCCAATTCTGCAGGTCCCGAACATTATACATAATACGGAAGGGGAAAGCAGCATTCCCAGCCCAGAGAAACCATTCGTGTTGTGCATGTGGTTGAGGATTTAACTGGTCATGTGATTTGGGAAGACACCAATGTGATAGGACCAGGGCAAGGTTGTGTAAATGTGGGGATTGTGGGAAGGAATTCACTTACCCCTCCCAGCGGGACACTCACTGACACAGTCACACTGGGAAGAGGCTGGTCACCTGCCCCATGTATGGGAAGGGATTTACTCACTCTTGCAATCTGCTGAGGCACCAGAGAGGGCACAGAGGATTTAGACTCTTCACCTGCTCCATGTGTTAGAAAGGATTCATTCAAATCTCTCTCCTGCAGAGACATCAGTGAGTTCCCACTGGGGAGAGGCCATTCACCTGCTCCATGTGTGGGAAAGGATTCACCCAGTCTTCTGATCTGCTGAGACCCCAGTGAGCCCACTCTGGGGAAAGGCCATTCAGATGCTCAGTGTGTGAAAAGGGTTTCAGTGATTCATCCCTCCTGCTGATACACCAGAGGGTTCACACTGAGTAGGAGTTGTTTACCTCTGTGTGACAAGGGATTTGCTGCATCTTCAACATGACAGAGACCAGCGAGTGCACACAGGGAAGTGGTCATCCCTCTGCTCCGTGTGGGGTAGAGTTCACACATCACTGCAGGACTCTGATTCTGCAGTTACTGTTAATCAGAGTCAGGAGTGGACCTTGTACACAATGACACTGTTGGAATATTGATGTTGTTGTTGGTGTTAACCACATAACTGGGCTGGAGTTGACTGAATTTATATTACCACTTTCTGAACCTCAGGATGTCTCTCTGAGCACAAGGCTACACCAACAGTAATGTGACAATGAGCAGGAATTATCTGTTTTGATTAATATATTGGGATTGAAGCACCTCTGCTTCAAAGCACCAGGTACAAGGTCAGAGGCCAGCCTTGGTCAACGGCCTGTGTGGAGTTTCCACATTCTCCCTACGATAGTGTGGGTCCTCTGGTTTCCTCCCACAGTCAAAAGATGTGCAGGTTAGGTGGATCAGTCGTGCTACATTGCCCATGGTGTCCAGGAATGTGCAGACTAGGTTGATCAGCCATGCGAAATGCAGTGTTACAGGGATGGAGTGCAGTGGGTGGGATGTTCTTCAGATGGTCGGTGGGATTTGATGGGCCAATGCTCTCCTTCCACACTGTTGGGATTCTGTTCTATGATTGAGGATAAACGCTACACAGCAGGGTGTCCCTGGAGAAGGAGCATGTGGTGTGTATCAATGCTCTCAATGCCTTTAGATAGAGGTGGGCACCGCAGGGGATATGTGCTTTATCTCTGTCGCTGCCCCCTCCCTACAACTCTGCCTTGATTTAGTCCCTTCTCACTTTGTCACTTGTAATGGTTTGCTTTGCCTGTAAGGGGTCTTGTTTGGAAATATTCAATTGGTTACACGGGTGGCTTACTGCTGGTAACAAAAAGCAAAATGGCGTAATGATGATGTTGATGGTGGGAAGGTTGCACAGCTGTGTGAGATAACATTTCTGAGTAGGAGAAATGGGGGGAAAAAGAACGCTTCACAGCTCACAGAACGAGAACTGAAAAGCAGTTAAATCAAACCAAAGGTTCTGACAGGGAGGGAATATTTCCTTGGAGTTTTAGCAACTGGGAAGTGATGGTGTCCGGGAATAGACAGGATTTTGTTTTACAGGGCGTTTGAAATTTTAAAAACTTGTATTCAGATCGTTTCGATTCTTTTACTTTTATTCTGGGATAAACTTGAACACAAGCTTTGCAAATTTATTTATTTTTAAACGTAAAAGACAAATATTAAATAAAATCCATCAAACCCTCTCTCACTGAAAACTGATGTGGAGGTGCCATCTCCTGGAGAATCCCTGCCCTGCCTACTTCTTCCTACTCGGGCTCCATGGCTATATACATACCTGGGAGATAGCAGGAAGCAGCTATTCGGCTTTTCAATCCTGCTCCACCAACCAATGGGAAACAGCTGACCATCCATCACCTGTTCGTGCTGTGTCCCAATCCCCTTAGATATAGTTCTTCGAGGTAAATTCATCTAAGTCCCCCTTTGGCTTCACCACCTTTTGTTTCAGTGACGTTGCTGTGTTACTGTGTGGGTGTAGGCAGGGGGTGTGTGGGTGCACTCAGCATCCCTCATCATCCTGCAGTAACATCAACCGCGTTTCAGCAACTAGAGAGAGAACCCATTTCCAGGATATGGGCATCACTGGCTCAGCCAGCATTTATACCCCATCTCTAGTTACCCTTGAGAAGATCGTAGTGAGCTGATGTCTCGTACCATTCACAGTCCATTTGGTGCAGATAGACCGATAATGCTGGGAGGAGAGTGTTGCAGGATTTTGGCCGAGTGATTCTCTATCTTTGGTTCTTCAAATGCTGGTTAACTTAATCACGATCTGCACATAATTTTGAGATTTCAGTCTGCAAATCTTCACCATCTAGCACCCTGTATAAAGGAATATGTACAGATTAGAAATTCAGAACAGACAATTCTAATTTCTCTGGAATATTTTTCCCCTTTCTTCCCCCAAAGCTGTAACCCTCCAGCCCACTTACTCTCTCCCACCATTCTGACTCTGCTACCCCCTAATGTACACCCTCCCCATTCTCATGGAGTTGCTGATAAACAGATCCATGCCACCACTTCCCGCCCCTGGTTAGACTCTGCACCCTTTCTGGGTTCACTTCCTTTCCCTTCAGTTGCTGCAAGTCAATAATGTAACAGCAGAATGAAACAAAAAGAAACAGACAGGGAGGTGGCAGATCCTGGAAAGAAGAGGAACCTTCAGTCTGGGGGAATGGGTCAGATCCTTCCTCGTTTCCCATAGGTCGATTCCCAGCATTACAACGAGTTGGGGATGGAACTTAGTTCCACGCGGGTGTGATGGCACATTGACCCCTCCTCCCCCCCCCCCACCCCCAACCGATCAATACTATAAGTAGATGCGTCCCTTCTCCAGCCAGTCAGTGTGAAATGCTTTCTGCTAGTTACCCAAAACAAATGCTCCAAAACACGCCCACATTCCGTACATGTACAATGCCGGGTTTCCCCACACGTGTGGTCCCTGCCTCAGGGATTGTGGGAGTTGTTGTCCCCATGAAGCCTCTGGAAAGTGAATGAAAATTGTGGGCTGGAGGGTGTTGGATCCCCATTCAGACACACAGGACATATGGGCTGTCACTGGGTTTTACTGAGACATCTGCTTAGACAACCCGAGTTCTGACGTAAGGAATATACATTCAGCCAATTGCGGGGTGGGGAGGTTAATAAGGGGCAGCAAATTTTAAGAGAGGTGGCTCAGTGGCTAGCACTGCTGCCTCACAGCGTCAGAGAGCCGGGTTTGATTCCAGCCTTCGGCGACTGTGTGGAGTTTACACATTCTCCCTCTGTCTGCGTGGGTTTCCTCTGGGTGCTCCGGTGTCTTTCCACAGTCCAAAGATGTGCAGGTTTGATGGATTGGCCATGCCAAATTGCCCACAGGGTCCACGCATGTGCCAGTTAGACAATTAACAACAGGAAATGCAGGGTTACAGGGAATGGATGGGTCTAAATGGGATGCTGACTATAGGGTTGGTGTGGACTCGATGGATGAACACCCTGTTTCTGCACTATAGGGACTCTATTCTATTCTCATGAAGAAGAATGTACCTATCTCAATGTGTTGTGAATCTGTGGACTTCCCTATTCAAAATGCAGTGGATGCCAGGACAATGAGCAAACTTAATGAAAAGATACAGATGTTTCATTTGCAATGAGTTGAAGGGTGAGAGAGCGCAGGCGGGAAAATCCAGCTGAGAGCGAGGTGAGCTCAATCATCATTGTATTAAATGGTGGAGCTGGTTCGAAGGGCTGCATTGCTTCTCCTGTGCCCAGTGCTTATCTTCTTACGGTAATAACTGGAAAGCTGAATCCAAAAATCACCACCTTCAGAAAATGCAGGATACTCAGGTGGATTAGCGTTCCAAACTTAGATAGTGAGGAAGCGAGTAGGAGATAATGATTTTGCAATTTTAAACTGAGGGGACACAGTGATTTATGGTGTTCGACTGTGTAGGACATTCACAGCGTCCAGAATACTCTGTTGGGAATATCTATCCTATACTTTACTACAAAGCCAAGGTCTCTGACAATGAAACCCAAAACACCGCCTCCCCACGTAATCTGATAAAAGACCTGAGAAGTCTGGTTGAATTTAGAACACAAAATGGAAAGCGGGAAGATTAAATCCAATCCAGATCCTGTGCTTAAACAAAGGAGACTACAATATGATGAAGCAGGAGTTGGCTAATGTAGACTGGAAGCAAAGACTTTAGGGTGGGACAGTTGACGGACAGTGGAGGAATATCAAAGCAATTTTTCAAAGTGCTCAGTAAAAACATATATCAGTGAAAAGGAAGGACTGTCGGAAAAGGAGTAATCTGCCATGGGTTGCTAAGGAAATAATGGAGTCTGTCAAATTGAAATTGAAGGCATACAAATTGGTAAAGACCAAGGAGAAACCAGGAGATTAGAAAAACTTCAAAGATTAACAGAAAGCTAGATGGGATTGGGGGATAAAATGTAATGAGTAGCTATCTCCAGGGCCAGAATAGCAGTTTACACTGCTGGAGGGGAACCTATTGTGTGGGGAACATATGGCCTCTGTAATTGTTGAAGCACTTAACTGTTACCATAGAGATAATCCTGATCACGTTACAAATCACAGCACACTCCAAAAACTTGTATTTCCAAATAAACCTGTTGGACTATAACCTGGTGTTGTGTGGTTTTTAACTTTGTCCATCCCACCCCAACCCTGGCTCCTCCACATCAGAATCCTGACAGACAGCCCCACTGAAACTGAACTGCCTGTCAGATACCTGACTGAGCCACAGAGGTGTGGGGGAGGGGTGTATGGTTTAACCACAAAGTGCTGAACTGAACAAGACTTTTTAACTGCTGTTGCCATGGAGATAATCCTGAGAGATAGTCTCTATTCAAAGTCACAAACCACAAAGGTAGAAAAATGGGAGGCGTACACTGGACAGGCGGGGAGTTACCTGATGCTGTCTGAAGGCATTTTGCACGTAACTACCATGTCTCATCAATAAAGACTCAAAGAAGACCTCTCAGAGTTCTGTGCCCAGTTATACCTATCCAGCAGGGTTCAGGAATATGAGTACACAGCAGTCAGTCTTCACAGTGGAGGATACGAAGAACATGCCGGTAATTGATAAGGAGACTGAGGAAGGTGAGGACCTATAAATAACCGTTATCATGAAAGAGTTAGAGCTGGGCAAGCTAATGGAGCTAAAGGTAGACAAGTCTCTTTGCCCTGATAGAATACATCCCAAGATACCAACAGAGTTAGGGGGAGAAATAGCAAATGCACTTAGTCATAGAATCCTACAGCAGAGACAGGCCCTTTGGCCCATGCCGATCAGAATGTCCATCCACGCTAACCCCATTTCCCTGCACTTGGCTCATCTGCTTCTGAAACTTTCCTATCCATGTATTTGTCCAAATGTCTTTTACATGTTGTTAACAGACCCGCCTCAACCACTTCCACTGGCAGCTCAGTCTGTATACATACCACCCTCTGTGTAGAACAGTTGCCCCTCAGGTTCCCTTTTATTCTTTCTCCTCTAACCTTAAACTGATACCCTCCAGTCCTTAGTTCCCTGGGAAAAAGACTGAGTGCATTCACCTTACCCAGGCCTCTCATGATCTCATACACTTCTTTAATATATTCCCCCTCGGTTTCCTCTGCTCTAAACAAAAAAGTCCTCGCTTATCCAACCTCTCCCTATAACTCAGACCCCTGAGACCTGGCATTATTCTTGTAAATTTCTTCTGCACCTTTCCAGTTTAATAACTGGAACCTACACTGCATCCATCGCATTTCCCGCGTTTTCCCCACGGCACTGGAACCGACGTGACAACACCAATGGATTACAATCCATGATCGATAATTCACTCCGTTACAACAATCCCATTTTCATAGCTTTTTCCATGATGCAGGAATCCTTTTGTCTTTCTGGTTTCATGGTTTTGTATGAGGACAATTAACCAATCTGGGGCTTAACTGTTCCTGGGAAATGTGCCATGATTTTTTAGACTTTCAAAAACCAAATGAAATCTCTCTCTACAGTCATCACACTAACACGGACTTCGCTGTCTCAGTACTTTTTCCAGCCACACTGACATTTGAAATATTTGTTCACAGGCAGAATGCACACCTTTCCTTCCAGATGAAAAGGCCAATGACATCCAGATCAGCACGGATCCAGTAACTATCAAAACTGAACATGAAGTTCAATGTGAATTTCTCAACTACAAATCCCCCCTTTCAGTACTCTACAACAGAGAAAACAAAAAGTGCTGGAGATCCTCAGCAGGTCTGGCAGCATCTGAAATGGTGACAGATGCAGGAAACATTGCAGCCTGGAAGAAGTGTTTCGATGATTACACCAGGCACGTGCGCTTGATGACCGGTATGGAGAAGATGGGGGCATTGTGATCAACAGTTTTATACCAGAGACTCTGACCCCATTTTATTCCGTGTTTCTCCGAGATTCCCTCTTTTCAGAAGCAGGCAGGAGTGGGAAGCAGTGGAGAATGTAAATGATGTGTGACCTTCCTAGTGAGAGGATTCGAGTACCGGAGCAGGGATCCCTTTCTGGAAGGGCCTTGGCGAGACCACACCTGGAGTACTGTGTGTACCTTTGTTCCCCTTTCCCAAGGGGAGCTAGCCTGGCTATTGTGGGAGAGTAAAGGAGGGTCACCAGCCTGAGTCCTGGGATGTGTAGATAGTTAAGGGCTGCAGATGCTGGAAGTCAGAGTTTATACAATGTTGATCTGGGGAAGTGCAGCAGGTCAGGCAGCATCAGAGGGGCAGGAAAGTTAATGTTTTGGGTCAGGACAGTTTGTCAGTCCGGATGAATAGTCCTGACCCGAAACATCAACTTTCCAGCCCCATCGTATCCATGCTGGTCATCAAGCGCCTATTTATTCTAGTCCCACGTTCTGGCACTCCGTGTAACATCTTGGTGTGATCATCTAAACACTTCTTCAAGGCTGCAATGTTTCCTGCATCTGTCACCATTGCAGATGCTGACAGACTTGCTGAGGATGTCCAGCAATTTATGTTCTTATTGTAGATTTCCACCATTTTGCTGAAGCACAGAGTCATAGACATGTATACAGCTCCATATTTTGTTGACTCACATTTCTGAGATGGCAGGACTGATGGCTGAAGAGGGACTCAATCCTCGTTTAATCCTCCTTTCCTTTGGCTTTCTGAGCTGCTGACTACATCACTAATATTCTACCTCCCATTCCCTGACCCAAATCTGACCCATCTAAGCCGACACTTGATTTCCCAACCCCCTGCCAGACTAGTTAAAACCTCACCAATGGAACTGCAAAAGCCCCCATCAGATTTGTCTCAGCTCTGCCCAGGGGTAACCGGTCAGGCTGGTATAGGTCCCACCTAACTCAGAAACAGTCCCAGTCCCTGAAGAATCTAAACCTTTCTCTGGTACACCATTTCCCCAGCCACACATCCAGCTGATCTACCCTCTTATTCCTGTTCTCAGTAGCACATGGCACTGGGAGTAAGTCTGACCTTATTACATTTCAGGAGCTACATTTTAATGCATCTCTGCTCTCCCTATATCTAGCTTTCAGGCCCTCATCCCTCTGTTTAGCAATGTCGTTGGTATCTGTGTGTTCCACCACCATGGGCTGTTTAACTTCCAGCTCCAGAAAGTCCTGCAGCCGCTCCATGATATTGCGGATCCTAGCTTTATGGAGGTAACATACCATCCTGGATTCATGTCTGTGGTCACAGCAGTGCCCGCCCTAACCCTGAGCATTGAATCCCCTGCCACTATAGCCGTGTTTCCTCTCTTTCCTCCCGCTCTGTGCAGCGGAGCTCTCTGTGGTGGCATGACCCTAGCTGGTGCTGATTTCCCGAGAAGCTACCCCACCCATTCCCGCCCTTACAGAATCCCAAGCGGGATACAGTATCTGTATGAGAAGGGGATGACCACTGGGGACTCCTGCACCCCCTTCCTGAACCTCTTACTTGATCTGATGGTCACCCATTCCCTTTCTGCCTGTGTAGCCCTCACCTGCAGTGTGACTAACTCACTAAACATGCTGTCCATAACATTCTCAGACGCTCCGCAGTGAGTCCACTCTCAGCTCCAGGTCTGAAAAGCAGTTTCCCAGTAACTGCAGATGGACACACTTGCAGCACACATAGCCGCCAGGCACACTGGAAGCGTCCCTTATTTCCCACATTGTACAAGAGGACCACACCACGGGTCTGAGGTCTCCTATCACAACATCTCTCTACATTCATCTCGTTACTCCCATAAAGAAAATTTAAACGAGTGAGCAACCTTCCTTCACTTCAAACATGTACATTATAATAAAAAAAACCTTTACTTCAGCAGATATGTCATACTTTAAAAACTTAAATACTCCGCAGGTATCACTGAGAAATTGGCTGTTCCCATTGGGACCACGTGAATTACTGAATGGCCTGAACTAAACTTGAGTTTCAGCTTCACCTTCTCCCAGTCTCACCTCACTCTGTTTACACCCAACTCCAAAACACTCTCATTGAGCCAAGCAGCACTCTCAGTACAGCCCTGTCATTTTCAATGTCTGCTCATACCTACACTGCCCTCAGCCTCCTACACTGTTCTAATGCATCTCAATGGGAGCTCAGGAACAGCATCTCATCTTTCAGTTCAGCCCTTTGTAACCCCAGAGTCAACATGGACTTCAGCAGTTTCTGGATGAACAGACAGTTGTCAGAATCTGGAACGTTCCACCTGAAATGGTGCTGGAATTTGAGTCCACAAGGAAATTCAATGAGAAGCTTGCAGGGAATTGGAAGTAGGGAGTTTACAGGTTAACATCATGAAGTGGGTGACTGGGACTAAATCTGGCATTTGGATAAATCTGTGCTCTCTCTCAGGCCACTACCTCCTTTCACAGCTGCAGGGCCAAGAATTGAACACATACCCAAAGGGTGATCTGACCATGAACTTGAACATCTTTCTGCTTTTTGCTTGACAAAACTATTGGTGATATTTTCCCAGACTGAACAAACCTTTCTCGTTCCACAGTTAAATGCCAATGATATTCAGATCCTGATGACTCCGCTGACTGTAGAAACTTGTTTTTGAGATCCCAGTCTCAATTATTCTCAATTAATATCCTAGAAAATGAATTCGCAAAACAAAGCTCACAATCAGTGCAAGGTGAATAGTGAAGGCGAACACTTCTCTTGGTATGTGTTTGATGTGTAAACACTCCTCTTGAAATCACCCCGCCCCCCCCCCCCCCCAAAAGAGAACATGTGCATGCGCCTTGCTGTACCTTGCCCCAAATATAGATGGCGGCCATAACCCAGGACCTCTCACTGCCTGAGGCCCACAGCTGTTTTCCCCTTTGCTGCAAACATGGGACCAAGATTTTCTAATTCAGATTAACGACCTGCACAGAGTATGACTAAACCCTCCCAGTCTACACTGATACATCTCATCCGGTTTCTGCTGCCACTCTCCCCTTTCCGCCTCCTGCAAACACCAAGGGTCATCACGGGTTCTGTGACCCTTCAGCAGAACCAAAGACAGCTGGGAAAAGTAGAATCCCTATAGCGTGGAAACGGGCTCTTCGGCCCAACAATTACACACCCACCTTCCGAAGTTCATCTCACTCAGACCCATTCCCCTCCCTATTACTCTCCATTTCCCCAGACTAATGCACATCCCTGAACACTACGGGAAATTTAGCTGGGCCAATTCACCGAACTTGCACATCTTTGGACAGGAGATAGGGGTTAAAGAGTAAATAATAGGTGGGGACAGAGTGCAAAGAGAGACAGGAACATTTGGAAAGACAAAGGAGTGAATAACGATCTGGTGGGAGGGTGGAAAGCTGTTACTGGAGGAGACAGGAACCTGGTAGCATCTCAGTGGCTGTGGTGGAAATGGTGACTGATGAGTTACATTGTGGCTGCAAAAAGGTCCCGGAGCTTCAAGTTGCCTGTCACTTTAACACACAAGACTGTTCCCTGTCCAACATCTGTCTCATGCTTACTGCGGTGTTCCAGTGAAGCTTGATACAAGCTGGCAGAACACTCCAGAACATACCAAATGGTCTCCTATTTCAAGGACTGCAATTTCCCCTCCCATGTGGTCAACAATGCCCTCCAGTGTATCTCCTCCCCTTCCCACACCACTGCCTTTGAACCCCACCCTTCCAACCCCAACAAGGATGGGATCCCCCCACTCCTCACCTTCCACCCAGATACAACACATCATCCTCTGCCATTTCCACCACCTACAATCAGACCCCACCAGAGATATGTTTCCCTTCCCTCCCCTTTCAGCATTCCACAGAGACCATTCCCTCTGTGACTTCCTCGTTAGGTCCACGCTCCCCACCAACCCATCCTCCACTCCCAGCACCTTTGCTTGCCACTGCAAGTAGTGTAAAACCTGTGCCCACACCTCCATCCAAGGCACCAAAGGATCCTCCCACATCCAGCAGAAATTTCCCTGCCCACCCAAACACCTCAACTATTGTGTCCTTTGCTCTCAATGTGGTCTCCTCTACACCGGGGAGTCAGGACGCCAACTTGTGGAATATTTCAGGGAATATTTCTGGGACACATGCACCAACCAACCCCACCACCTTGTGGCCGACCACTTCAGCTACATCACCTCCGCCCCCACGCTGCCAAGGACATGCAAGTCCTGGGTGTCCTCCACCCCCAAATCCAAGCCACCCGACGCCTGGAGGAAGAACACCTCATCTTCCACCTTGGAACCTTTCAACCACACGGCATCAAGGTTTCCTCATCTCCTCTCCCCCACCTCATCACAGATTCAACCCTCCAACTCGGCACTGGCCTCTTGAACTGTCCCACCTGTCCATCTTCCTTCACAATTATCCATTCCACCCTCTCACCACTACCCCATCTACATCTACCTAGTCTCTTCGTAGCTCCCTTACCCCCAACCCCAAACACCCCTCCCCATTTATCTCTCAGCCCTCTTCCCCCAACTCCCACATTTCTGATGAAGTGCTTACATGCCCAATACGTCAATTCTCCTGCTCCTTGGATGCTGCCTGACCTGCTGTGCTTTTCCAGCGCCACACTTTAACACAAGCTGGAAGAACACCAGCTCATCTCCCAGTCGGGGACCCTACAATCCTCTGGCTTCAACATCAAATTCAATAATTTTAGGTCCTGAACTCTCCCACGTCCTAGTGTCTTTGCCCCTTACCCCACACACCAGGCCTTTTTATTACATAGCCTGGCATTACACACTACCTATGGTTAGCCACTAACAGTCCCCATAAACAGCTATTCACCCTCCCCCTCAGATCGTTATCCACTCCTTTGTCCAACTGCTCCTATCTCTCTCTTTGGACTCTATCCCCCCCTATCATTTACTCCTTAACCCCTACCTTCTGCATAAAAACCAACATTTTTTTCTCAGTAGCATCAGTTCCTGAGGATGTCACCGAATCCAAAATGCGAACCGATTTCACTTCACAGATGCTGCCAGATCTGCTGAGCTTTTCCAGTACTTTCAGTTGTTGTGTGTGATTTACAGCATCCACACTTCTTTCAATTTACCCGGAGTATCTAATTCAGGTCCAGCAGACTGAAACAGTGTTTATCAACCCTCCCAGTCCACACTAACTCCATCTCTCTCCCAGTCTCTGCATTCTCTCCCACTCCCTTCACACTCACTGAGTCCTCCCTCACAGTGACACTGCGCCTGCAAAGCTGATGGTCATGTGTTGGCCTGCTGGACCCACCCCTCATTCACTCCCATTGGCTGGAGGATCATGCCAACTCTCCGATTGGTCTGAAGCTGTGTCAATCAGCCAGGCCCCATTGTGACCTGAGTGGTGGGATCCTCCCAGGTGCATCAGAGGCTGAGGGGTGACCTCATAGAGGTTTATAAAATCATGAGGGGCATGGATAGGAAAAATAGACAAGGTCGTTTCCCTGGGGTGGGTGAGTCCAGAATGAGAGAGCATAGGTTTAACATGAGAGGGGAAGAATTTAAAATGGATCAGAGGGGCAGTTTTTTTTCCCACCGAGGTTGGTGCGTGTATGGAATCTTCTGTCGGGAAGTGGAGGATGTTGGTACAATTATACCATTTGGCATCTGGATGGGTATATGAATAGGAAGGGTGCAGAGTGATATGAGCCAAGTGTTGGCAAATGGGACTTAGAGAAGGTTGGGATATCTGGTCAGCATGGACCAGTTTAACCAAAGGGTGTATTTTCATGCTGTACATCTCTACAGCTCTGTCCTGTGATGAGCTTCATCATTCACAGTGAATGAGGCAGTATCACAGAGCACAGGGGCTGGGAGCTATTCAGCCCATTGGGGCTGTACTCTCTCCCTCTGGAGATGGTACCAGTCAGTTCCAACTCACCTCCCATTTGGACATAGCCTTCCAAATCCTTCCTTAAAAAGTTAAATTTCAAATTTGTTTTGACAATAGCTACTGAATCTGCATTCAGCTGTCTTTCAAACTGTTCCAGATGCTCAGAACTTAGTGAGTAAAATAATCTTCACATTTTTAACCTGCATAATTTGCCAGTTACCTGAAAGTAGTTATTAAAAATTGTGACGTTAAAAATTTCTCACTCTGTCTCTCTATAAATGAAATATCCTGGAAACAAATCAACTACTGGTCGAAATCACTGCTTAACCTTCTCAGCTCCAAGGAGAATTGTCTGACCTTCTGCTAACTCTCCATAAAAGAGAAACCTACCTTAATTTTAATTTATTAGTGTCGTAGAGATGTACAACACAGAAACAAACCCTTCAGTCCAAATTGTCCATGCCGACCAGATATCCTAAATTAATCTCGTCCCATATGCCAGCACTTGGCCCATAGCCTTCTAAACCTTTCCCAATCACATATCCAATGAGATGCGTTTTAAATGTTGTAACTATACCAGCGTCCACACTTTCTCTGGCAGCTTATTCCATACACGTATCACGTTCAGCTTGAAACTTTACCCCTAATATCCCTTTTCAATCTTTTCCCTCACGCCTGTGCTTTCTAGTTTTGGACTCACCTAAACAGGAATAAGACCCTAGCTGTTTGCCTTATCCATGCCCCTCACGATTTTATCAACCTCTATGGTCACCCCTCAGCATCCGATTCTCCAGTGAAAACAGCTTCAGCCTATTCAGCCTCTCCCTTTAGCTCAATCCCTCAACCCTGGAAACATCTTTGCACATCTTTTCTGAATCCTTTCAAGTTTCACAATATCATTCCGATAGTGGGGAGACCAGGACTGAAAGCAGAATTCCAGAAGTGACTGAATCAATGTCCTGTACAGCCGCAAAATGACGTCAGAACTCTTGTACTCAATGCACTGACCGATAAAGGCAAGAATACTAAACACCTTCTTCACTACCCTGCCTATCTATGATTCCACTTTCAAGGAACTATGAACCTGCACTCCAAGATCTCTTAGTTCAGCAACACTGCCCAGGACCTTCCCATTAAGTGTAGAAGTCCGGCCCTGATTTGCTTTTCCAAAATGCAGAACCTCACATTTATCAAAATTAAACTTCATCTGCCACTCCTCAGCCCATTTGATCGGAGTCTCATTGTACTCTGAGGTAACTTTACTGTCCACTGCACCTCAAATTTTGGTGTCTACTGTAAACCTACTAACCATAGCTGTTATATTCACATGGAAATCACTGATATAAATGACAAAAAGCAATGGACCCAGCACCCAGCCTGACAGCATTTTGCTCACCACAGGCTTCCAGTCCTAAAAGCACCCTCCACCAAGACACTGACTGATCAGCAAGGTTAGAGCTCATGGAATACAGGGAGAACTAGCCAATTGGGATCCAGAACTGGCTCAAAGGCAGAAGACAGAGGGTGGTGGTGGAGGGTTGTTTTTCAGACTGGAGGCCTGTGACCAGTGGAGTGCCACAAGGGTCGGTGCTGGATCCACTACTTTTCGTCATTTATATGAATGACTTGGATGTGAACATAGCAGGCATAGTTAGTGAGATGACACCAAAGTTGGAGGTGTAGTGGACAGTGAAAACAATTACCTCAGAGTACAACGGGATCTTGATCAGATGAGTGAATGGGCTGAGGAGTGGCATTTGGGGAAATCAAATCTTAGCAGGACTTATACACTTAATGGTAAGGTCCTGAGGAGTGTTACTGAACAAAGAGACCTTGGAGTGCTGGTTCATAGCTCCTTGAAAGTGTAGCCACAGGTAGATAGGATAGTGAAGGCGGCATATGGTTAGAACATTAAGTACAGGAGTTGGGAGGTCATGTTGTGGCTGTACAGGGCATTGGTGAGGCCACTATTGGAATATTGCGTACAAATCTGGTCTCCTTCCTATCGGAAGGATGTTGTGAAACTTGAAAGGGTTCAGAAAAGATTTACAAGAAAGTTACCAGGATTGGAGGATTTGAGCTCAGCTGGGGGTTGAATAGATTTTGAATAGACTGGGGCTATTTTCCCTGAGCGTCGGAAGCTGAGAGGTGAGCTTATAGAGGTATATAAAATCATGAGGGGCATGGATAGGATAAATAGACAAAGTCTCTTCCCTGGGGTGGTGGATTCCAGCACTAGAGGGCATAGGTTTAGAGTGAGAGGGGAAAGACTTTAAAGAGACTTGTGGGGCAACGTTTTCACAGAGGGTGGTACGTGTATGGAATGAATTGCCAGAGGAAGTGGTGGAGGTTGGACGAATGCAACATTTATAAGGCATCTTGATGGGTATATGAATAGGAAGGATATGGGCCGGGTGCAGGCAGGTGGGACTACATTGCGTTGGGATATCTGGTCAGCATGTACAGGTTGGACCGAAGGGTCTCTGCTTCTGTGTTGTACATCTATGACTTTTGATCTTCCAAACAATTTTGTATCCAAATAGCTAGTTCCGCCTGTATTCTATGGTGTTGAACTTGCTAACCAGCCTGTTATGTGGAACCTTGTGTCTTTTTCAAGTCCAAGTTAATGACTTCCATGCACAAAGCCATGCTGACTATCCCTAATCTTTTCTTGCCTTTCCAATGACATGTAAATTCTGTCCCTGAGAATCCCTTCCAACAACTTGCCTGCCACTGACTTCAGGCTCACCGGTCTATAGTTCCCTGGCTTTTCCTTACTACCTTTCTCAAATAATGATTTGGAGATGCCAGTGTTGGACTGGGGTGTACAAAGTTAGAAATCAGACAACACCAGGTTATAGTCCAAACGGTTTAATTGGAAGCACACTTGCAAATAAACCTGTTTGACTATAACCTGGTGTGTGATTTTTAACTTTCTCAAATAATGGCACCCATCTTCCAGCACCTTGTCTGTGGCAATTGATGATACAAATATCTCAGCGAAGGGCCCAGCAATCACTTCCCTGGCTTCCCACAAAGTTCTGGGATACACCTGCTCAGATTCCTGGGATTTATCCACCTTTCTGCTTTTTAAGACATCCAGTAGCTCCTCCACTGTAATATGAACAATTGCCAAATTATCACTATTTATTTCTCCAAACTCCCTAGCTTCCATATCATTTTTCAGTAAAAACTGATGTGAAATACTTACAGAATCTCTCCCACCGCCTGCGGTTCCATAGACAGCCTTACTGATTTTTGAGGGTTGCTATTCTCTGCCTGGTTACTCTTTTGTCCAGCCATCCCTTTCCCTGGAAATAACCTCCCGCAAACAAATTTTGCAAGTTCTTACCTTGTGCCATCGAAATTGTCCAATTTAGAAGGCTACTTATTAGATCTGGTCTATTATTTTCTGTAACTATTTTAAAGCTAGTAGAATTATCAGAGAATCCAGACAGCGTGGAAGCGGGCCATTCAGCCCATCACATCCACACTGAACATCAGAGCCTTCTACCCTACCCCTATAACATTGCAATCCCAATGAGCAATCCACCTGGCCAGCACATCCCTGAACACTATGGGCAATTCAGCCTGGATAACCCACCCATCCTACACATCTTTGGACTGTGGGAGGAAACCAGAGCAACCAGACGAAACCCAAGCAGACAACCACAACAAGGTGATCATCCCTTTCTTATTTCCCAATTCTATCCAAGTAACTTCACTGGAAATACTCCCAATATCCTCCCTGAGCACAACCATAAAGGTATCCCTAATCCAAAACGCCATTCTGCCTCCTCTCGTCCCCCTTTCTATCCTTCCCATTGCACTCTAGAACATTAAGCTGCCAATCTTATCCATCACTGAGCCACGTTTCTGTAATATCCATGATATCCCAGTCCCATGTTCAAAACCATACCCTCAGCTCATCTGCCTTCCCTGACGGGCCTCTTGCACTGAAATAAATGCAGTGAAACAGCTCTGTCCCACCTCATTCTGTGCCTTGCCCTTACCTGCCTTGACTGTCTAACTTCTCAACTGTACCAGCCTCAGACATACCTCTTCTCTCACTATCTCTTTAGGTTTACCCCCCACTCCCTCACTGGTTTAATGCCTCCTGAGTAGCACTAGCAAATCTCCCTGCCTGGATATTAGACACCTTCCAATTCAGGTACAATCCATCCTTCTTATGCACGACAATTCTAGCCCAGCAGAGATTCCAATGATCCAAACACGGCAATCCTTCTCCCCTGCACCAGATCCTTAGCCACACATTCATCTGCTCTATCCTGCTGTTCCTACTCTCACTAGCATGTGGCACAAAGAGTAATCCAGATATTGCTACCCACGAAGACCTACTTTTTATCCTCCAGGACAATTTGCTATATTCTATCGTCAGGACCTCATCCTTTCCTCTTCTGATGTCATTGGTACTAATGTACAATGAGCTCCCACTGATCATACTCCCTTTTGAGAATACTCTGCTCCCTCTCCGAGACATCCTTGTCCCTGGCACCAGGGAGGTACCACCCATTCTGATGTCTCACTGTCAGCTGCAGAAACGGCAGTCTGTGCCCTATACCAGCGAATCCCCTGTCACCATCGATCACCAGGAACCTCATATACCTCACATTACATTGGAGCCAGTCTCTATACCTGTACCTTGCTTGTCAGTGCGATATGCCCCTGAGAGTGTGACCTCCGACGCTTTCCGAAACAGTGTACTTGTTTGAGATCAATCCTCTCTCTCTCTGCCCTGTGATGAGTTTCATCATTCACAGTGAATGGGGCAGTATCACAGAGCACAGGGGCTGGGGGCTATTCAGCCCATTGGGACTGTACTCTCTCCCTCTGGAGATGCTGCAAATCTGTCCCAACTCCCCTCTCACTTGCCCAAAGCCCATGAAGTCTTTCCTTAAAAAGTAAAATTATAAATCTGTTTGAGAACACCTGCTGAATCTGTGTCCAGCTGCCGTTCAGCCTATTCCAGGTGCGCAGAACTTACTGAGTGAAATAATGTTCCCATTTTCACTCTGCATTATTTGCCAGTTACCTGAAAGTAGTCACGAAAAATTGTGATCGTGCTAACAATTCCTCTCTCTCTGCAAATTAATTGTTTGGAAACAAACCTGCACCTGGTCCAAATCACTGCTGAACCGTCTCAGCTCCAAGGACAATTATCTGTGCTTCTGCTCGCTCTCCACAAAAGAGGAACGCATCTTAATTTATTAGTGTCATAGAGATGGACAGCACAGAAACAGACCTTCGGTCCAATTCGTTCATGCCGACTCGGAATCCTAAACTACTGGAGTCCCATTTGCCAGCTATTGGGCCCTATCCCTCAAAACCCATCCCATTCATGGATACCTTTCAAATGTTGTAATGGTATCAGCCTCCACTACTTCATCTGGCAGCTCATTCCACACATACACACCACACTCTGCTTGAAAACGTTGCCCCTTAGATTCCTTTTAAATCTTTGCCCTCTCAACTTAAGCCCATGTGCTCTTGTTTTGGACCCACCTCACCTGGGGGGGGGAAAGATCCCGGCTGTTCACCGTATCCATGCCCCTCATGATTTATAAATCTCCATAAAGTCACCTCTGTCTTTGACTCTTCAGGGAAAATAGCCCCAGTCTCTCCCTGTAGCCCAAATCCTTCAACCCTGGCAATGTTTTTGCAAATCTTGTCTGACTCCTTTCAAATTTCATAACAGCCTTCCCAGAACAGGGATATTCGAACTGAAAGCAGAATTCCTGAAATGGCTTAATCAATGTCCTGTCAAGTCACAATATGACGTCCCAGCTTCCGTATTCAATGCATTGACTAATAAATATAAGCATACCATACACCACCTTCACTAGTCTGCCGACCTGCGGCTCTACTTTCAAGGAACAATGAACCTGAACTCCAATGTCTCTTTGTTCAGCAACACTCCCCAGGACTTTACTATTAAGTGCATAAGTCCTGTCCTGATTTGCCTTTCCAAAATACAACAGCTCACATTTATCTAAATTGAACTCAGTCTGCCATTTTTCATTCCAATGGCCCATCTGATCAAGATCCTGTTGTATTCTGAACTAACTTTCTACACTGCCCACTACACCTCCAATTTTGGTGCCTTCTGACCATATCTCATATATTCACATCCAAGTCATTTATTGAAGGCCCCAATATCCATTCCTGCAGCACACTGCTGCTCACAGGCCTCCAGTCCACAAAGCAACCCTCCATCACCACTCTCTGTCTCCTACCTTCAAGCCAGTTTTGTATCTAAATGGCTCGTTCTCCCAGCATTCCATGTTATCTAACCTTGCTAACCAGTCTGCTTTGTGGAACCTTGTTCAATGCCCATGGAGACAACGTTCACAGGCTGCCATCAATCATCTTTGTCACTTCTTCAAGAAAAAAAAATACACTCAAGTTAGTGAGACACGATTTTGCACAAACAAAGCCACTTTAACTCTCCCTAATCATTTCCAAATACACGTATATCCTGTCCCTCAGAATCCCTTCCAACAACCTTGCCTGCCACTGACTTCAGGCTCACTGTTCTCTTGTTCCATGGCTTTTCCTTACCACCTTTTTAAAAATAATGGCACCTCACCTGTCGCTATCAACGATACAAATATCTCAGGAGAGGCCCAACAATCTTAAAGGAGGACAGAGGGGGTTAGGGAGGATATTCCAGAGGTTTGTGTCCTTGGCAGCTCCAATCGTTGAGTGATGTAGGTGGGGGATAGCTGTCAACGGAGACAATTAATGGTTAATCGTGGGTAGTGTGTAATGGCAGGCAATGTGATAACAATGTGTGTGAGTTAAGGGTTGGAGGGGTGGGGTTCAAGGGCAGTGGTGTCGGAAGTGGAGGAGATACACTGGAGGGCATTGGGGTTGACCACATGAGAGGGGAAATTGCAGTCCTTGAAATATGGTCCATTTGGTATGTTCTGGAGTGTTCTGCCAGCTTGCATCAAGCTTCACTGGAACACTGCACCTAAGCATGAGACAGATGTTGGCCAGGGAACACGCTCGTGTGTTAAAGTGGCAGGCAACCGGGAGCTCAGGGTCTTTTTTGGCCTGAGAGGGAGCATAGATTGATCCAAATTGCCCTTCATTTCTTTGTAGGAACTGTCAGATTTAGTCCCAATCACCCACTTCATAATGTTAACCTGTAAACTCCTTATGGACTCAAATCCTAGCACCTTTTCAGGTGGAATGTTCCAGATTCTGATAACTCTGTTCATTGAGAAAAATGATCCCTTTTAAATCTTTTCCCTCTCATCTTAAGCCTGTGTCCTCTAGTTCTGAACCCACAGAACCCGGGAAAAAGTTCCTGACTGCTCACCTTATCCAGGTCCATCATGATTTTATAAACATTTATAAGGTCACCTCTCAATCTCTAACTCTCCAGGAAAAATAGTCCCAGCCTATTCAGCATTTTCCAATAGCTCAACCCGTCCAACCCTGGCAAAGTCCTTGCAAACCTTTTCTGAAACCTTTGAAGTTTCACAACATCATTCCGAGAACAGGGAGATTGGAACTGAAAACAGAATCCCAGAAGAACATTAATCAATGTCCTGTACAACCACAATATGACGTCACAACAGCTGCATTCAATGCATTGACCAATAACGGGGAGGGTACCAAACACTGCATTCACTACCCCGCCTACCTGTGACTCGACTTTCAAGGAACTATGAACCTGGACTCCAAGGTCTCTTTATTCAGCAACACTCCCCAGGACTTTACCATTAAGTGTACAGGTCCTGCCCTGACTTGCCTTTCCGAAATCCAACAGCTCACATTTGTCTAAATTGAACTCCATCTGCCATTCCTTGCGCCATTGGCCCATCTGATCAAGATCCTGTTGCATTCTGAACTAACCTTCTTCACTGTCCACTACACCTCCAATTTTGGTGCCTTCTGTAAACCTACTGACCATACCTTACACATTCACACCCAAGTCAATTATTTAAGGACCCAATATCGATCCTTGTAGCACACTGCTGCTCACAGGCCTCCAGTCCGCAAAGCAACCCTCCATCACCACCCTCTGTCTCCTACCTTCAAGCCAGTTTTGTATCCAAATGGCTTGCTCTCCCTGCATTCCGTGTTATCTAACCCTGCTAACCAGTCTGCTTTGTGGAACCTTGTTGAATGTCCACATAAACAACGTTCACCGCCTGGCTTAATCAATTTTCTTTGTCACTTCAAAACACTCAGTCAAGTTAGTGAGACACAATTATGCATGTACAAAGCCACATCGACACTCCCTAATCATTCCTTACCTTTCCTAATAGATGGATATCTTGTCCCTCAGAATCCCTTCCAACAGCTTGCCTGCCACAGACTTCAGGCTCGCTGTTCTCTTGTTCCATGGCCTCTCCTTACCACCTTTTTAAAATAATGGCACCTCACTTGTCGCTATCAACGATACAAATATCTCAGGAGAGGCCCAACAATCACTTCTAGATTTCCAGAAAGTTCTGGGATACACCTGATCAGGTCCCAGGACTTTATCAACCTTGATGCCATTTAAGACATCCAGTACCACCTCCTCTATAACATGGACACTTTTCAAGGTATCTCTGTTTATTTCTCCAAACTCTCGAGTTTCTATATCCTTCTCCAGTAAAAAATGATATGAAATATTTGCATATCTTTCCCATTCCCTGTGGTTTCATAGACAGCCTTGTTGATCTTTAAGGGGTCCTATTCTCTGGTCCAGTTAAACTTTTGTCTGTGATATATTTGTTTAATCTCTTTGGATTCTACTTAAACCAATGCCTGAAGCTATTTCATGTCTTCTTTTTGCTCTCCTGATTTCCCTCAAGTATAAAAGTGTGATCCTGTGCTCCCAATTCCTCTGCCTCTGCAATATCTGCTCCCAGGAGGAGCAATTCCACCCCAGGACATCCCAGAAAGGCCTCCTACTTCAAGGACCACAATTTCCCTCTCACTTGATCAACAATGCCCTCCAATGCATACCCTCCACTTCCTGCACCTCCACCTTTATCCCACCACTTCAACCACAATAAGATTATAACCCTGCAATCTTCACCTTGCACCCCACTAATCTCCAGATACAGTGCATTAACCTCTGTTATTTCTGCTACCTAAAGTCGGATCCCACCACCACAGACATATTTCCCTCTCCACCCCTATCTGCGTTGCACGGAGACCATTCCCTCGGCAACACCCTGGTTAGGCCCACACCCTCCCACCAACCCACGCTCCACACCCTTGACCCTCCCTTGCCGCCACGGGATATGTAAAACATGCGGCCACACGTCCCGCTGACCTCTGTCCAAAGGATCTTTTCACATCAGGCAGAGATTTCTCCGCACATCCCAAAACCTCATCTACTGCATCTGGACACTATGGGAAATTTAACATGGTTCATCCAACTAACCTACACATCTTTGGACTGTGGGAGCAAACTGGAACACCCGAAGGAAACCCTCACAGACACTGGGGAGAACGTGCCAACTCCAACACAGAGTCGCCAGAGGCTGGAATCAAACCCAGGTCCCTGGTGCTGAGGAAGCAGCGCTAACCACTGAGCCACAATACTGTGGGATCTTTGGTGCTGATGGGCTGCCCCACTGATACCTCGGTCACTCACCCTGCCTCATTTCCTAAGAGGCAGCGATGACGGAGTGAAATTATCGCTAGACAATTAATCCAGAGATCCAGATAACGTTCTGGGGACCTGGGTTTGAACTCCATCACAGTAGATTTTGGAACGTGAATTCAATAAATATCTGGAAAAATTAATTTTGTGACGACAATGAATCCATTGTCAATTGTTGGGAAATCCCATCTGGTTCACTCATGATCTTTAGGAAAGGAAAATGCCATCCTTACCTGGTCTGGTCTGCATGTGACTCCAGACCTATAGCAACGTGGTTGATTCTTAACTGCCCTCTGGTTTAACGAAGCAATAAATGCTGGCCAAGCCAGTGACAGCCTCATCCTGTGAATGAACAAAGAAAACAGGTCAGGTTTTGTTCCTTCTCTAGTAGGTATATCCTACAAACTGAATCTGAAACGTTCTCGTACACACTGAACAAATACCTTTCCATCCAAACCCTTAACACTACAGCACTCCAAGCCTATGTTGGTAAAGTTAAAACCCCTTATCATTGCATCCATATTATTCTTACAGATAACTGAGGTCTCCTGGTAAAATTGTGTCTCAATTCCCCGCTGACTATTGGGACAGAGTCTATAATACAATCCCAGTCAGACGGTCATCCCTTTCTTATTTCTCAGTACCACCCAAGTAACTTGCCTGGATGTACTCCCAGGAATATCCTCCCGAAGCCCAGCTGTAATGTTATCCATAATCAAAGACGCCACTCCCCCTGTACTGTTGCCCCCTTGCTATCGCATCTACACCCTGGAATATTAAGCTGCTAGTCCTATCCATCCCTGAGTGATGCCTCTGTAATTGCTGTAATATCCCAGTGCCATGTTCAAAACCATACCCTGAGCCCACCTGCCTGACCTGTCAGGCCTCTTGCATTGAAATAAATGCAGTGTAACTGGTCCGTCCCACTTTATTCTGTGGCTTGCTCTTGCCTGCCTTGACAGTCTAATCTGAACAGTACCAGCCTCGGACATACCTCTTTTCTCACTATATCTTTAGGTTTACCCCAACTCCCTCACTGGTTTAATGCCTCCCGAGTGGAACTAGCAAATCTCCCTGCTCATCAGGACCCCATGCTTTCCCCTTCCTATGCCATTGGTACCAATGTACAATGTCCTCCCACTGGCTATTCTCCCCTTTGAGAATATTCTGCACCCTCTCCGAGACATCCTTGACCCTAGCGTCAGGGAGGCACCACCCCATTCTGATGTCTCACTGTCAGCTGCAGAAATGGCAGACTGTGCCCCTGACTAGAGTGTCCCCTAACATCATTGTTTGCGTGGAACTGGGTATACCTTACATTAGGTTAGAGCCAGTCTCAGTTGCAGTAACTTGGCAGTCAGTGCTATATTCCCCTGAAAATCTATTACCCCCTACATTTTCCAAAACAGTACACTTGTTTGAGCTGGGGATAACCACTGGATATTCCTGCAGTACCGACCTACCCCTCCTAGTTTTCCTGGCGGTAACCCATCTACCTGACTGTATCTGCAGTATCCTGCAATCCTGAGACTGCCACCTATCACACCCCCTGACCCCTGTCAATTCCTCACTGCCTTTAATCACTCCTTCACCAATCCATGTGATCTGATAGGATTTGCAAACATACTTCCTGCAGACACAATCATCAGGATGATTGAAACTCTCCCTAATCTCCCCCATCCGACAGGAACAGCACACCACTCTACAACAGGCCACGTCTCCGCCTTAACAATCTACAGACCAAGACAAAGGCACAGTCTTACTGCTCGAAAAGTACCGCCCGAGAATAACTTAATGCTTATGCTTTATATTTTAAACATTTAAACAACAGACCGAAAGACATAAAAAAGAAACCCTCACCTTTCTCACTATTAATATAATAAAACCGTCTAAAATTGATGTTTCAAGAGACTGAAACTCACTGAGCTGATCCGGCTGTGAGCAGCTCAGAGAGCGAGGTCTCTCTGATGGCAGCTGCGAAATGTCACTGTTTGTTTCTCTTTTCTCCAAGCTGCATTTCCGAGCGGTTTATACCTTCACAACCAGTCAGCTGGGAGAGGTCACTGCTCGGTTTTATTCACTGGAGGTTGTCTTTGCTGCCCAGACCAGTATTTATTGGCCACCTTTATGTGTCTTGGAGAAAGTGGTGGTGAACGGCCTCCCTGAAATGTTGCAGTCCATGTACACCGCAGTGATGTTTGGACAACAATCCCCCACTAGACCCACATCCCTCTCTGTCTCTGTAATCCCCCTCCGGCTTCAGAAATTGCATGTGTGTAATTTTACCTCAAATTGTACACGGAGAATGATGGAGCTTTTTTAAAAAATAATACATTGCTAAAAAGGGAGGCAATGGCCAGATGATATTCTTGCTAGACGAGTAATATGAGCAATCTTCCGAGGATTAGGGTTAGATGGTAGCATCATGGCTGATGGTGGCATCAGATATCAATAAAATCTCGAATGAAAAGGCTAGTGATGACCATGAAACTATTATCGACTGTTAGGAAAAAACCCATCTGGTTCATTAATTCCCTTGAGGGAAGGAAAATCTTATCCTCACCCGGTCTGGCCAACATGTGACTCCAGACCCACAGCAATGTGGTTAACTACCAACTGCCCTCAGGGTAAACATCCACATCTGAGTGAATAAACAAAAAGAGATTTATATTTAAATCGCAGAGGAAAGCTTTTTTAAAAACAAAATTGCGTTTTCAAACTTTAAAAAAAAATCACCTTGGTCAGATGGCACGATAGACGCTGCAATAATCAGGGAGAATATAAGGAACAAATATACAGAGAGATCTCCGATATACAGTCACAAAAAAGGTTATAGTAGTAGGTGATTACGATAGTGTGAAAGGTTTGGTTGGTAAAGAATGTGTTAAATGAGTTCAAGAAATGTTCTTTATCAATATTTAAATGTTCCTATCAGGAAGCAAGCAACACCTGACCTTTTCTTGTCTGATCAGACAGGGCAAGTGACGGAAGTGATAGGACGGAAACAGTTTGGGTGAGAGGTAATTGTGGGTACCATGGAGAAATACTTGTATAATCGATAACTACAGGTGAGCTGCCGGATGACTGGAGAGTGGCTAATGTTGTACCTTTGTTAAAGAAGGGTAAAAGGAGCAGCCTAGAAACTGTAGACCTCAGTGGTGGGTAAGCCGTTGGAGGCGATTCAGAAGGATAGGATTTGCATGTATTTGGAGAGTTAAGGAATGATTAGGGACACTCAACATGGTTACTTAACAGGGTGTCTCACAGACTTGATTGAGATTTTTAAGGTAGTCACCAAGAAGATCGATGAGGGCAGAGCGGCAGACATTGTTTATTTCGACTTTAGTAAAGCCTTTAAAAAGGTTGTGCAGGGGAGACGAAGTTGTAAAGTTCGATCCCATGGGATTCAGCAAGAGCTTGCCAACTGGATACAAAATTAGCTTAACAATAGGAGACAGTAATAGTGGAGGGTTGTTTTTCACACTGGAGGCCCGTGACCAGCAGTGTTCTCCAGGAATCGGTGCTGGGTCCATTTTTGTTTGTCATGTGTGTAGATGTTTGAATTAGAATATACAAAGCATGGTTTGTTTGTGGGTGACATCAAAAACTGTTAAGGTAGACAGTAACAAAAGGTTATCCACGAATACAGAGGGATCCTGATCAATTGGGTGAATGGGTTGAAATGTGGCAGATGGAATTTAATTTGAATAAATGTAAGATATTATATTTTAATAAAACAAACATCTCCTTTAGCCTCATTAATTAATTACACTAATTAAAAGTAAGGCCTTGAGTAGTGATGTGGAACAAAGAGACCGAGGGGTTCAGGTCTTTGCAGTTTGTGTCACATGTAGACAGGGTGGTTAAGTGGGTGTTTAGCACGCTTACCTTCATTGCTCAGACCACCCCACCAATCTCCATGTACAGCGCATCATCCGCCGTCACTTCCGCCACCTCCAAACAGACCCCAGCACCAAGGATATATTTCCCTCCCCTCCCCTATCAGCTTTCCGTAGAGACCACTCCCTCCGCGACTCCCTTGTCAGATCCACACCCCCCACCGACCCAACCTCCACTCCCGGCACCTTCCCTTGCAACCGCAGGAGGTGCAACACTTGCGCCCACACCTCCCCCCTCACTTCTCTCCAAGGCCCCAAAGGAAACTTCCATATCCGCCACAGATTCACCTGCACCTCCACCCACATCATCTACTGCATCCGCTGCAGCCGGTGTGGCCTCCTCTATATTGGGGAGACAGGCCGCCTACTTGCGGAGCGATTCAGAGAGCACCTCTGGGCCACCCGGACGAACCAACCCAACCACCCTGTAGCACAGCATTTCAACTCCCCCTCCCACTCCACCGAGGATATGCAGGTCATTGGACTCATCCACCGCCAAACCAAAACAACCCGACGGTCGGAGGAGGAGCGTCTTATCTTCCGACTGGGAACCCTCCAACCACAGGGGATGAACTTGGACTTCACCAGTTTCTTCATCCCCCCTCCCCCCACCTTGTCTCAGCCGAATCCCTCCAGCCCGGCACCGCCTTCCTGACCTGCAGTCTTCTTCTTGACCTCTCCGCCTCCATCCTACTCCGACCTATCACCCTCACCTTGACCTCTTTCCACCTATCACATTTCCAACGCCCCTCCTCCAAGTCCCTCCTCCCTACCTTTTATCTTCTCCTGCTGAACACTCTCTGCTCATTCCTGAAGAAGGGCCTGTGCCCGAAACGTCGAATCTCCTGTTCCCTGGATGCTGCCTGACCTGCTGTGCTGTTCCAGCAATAAAGTTTCAACTTTGATCTCCAGCATCTGCAGACCTCACTTTCTCCTATATGCCAAGCAGAGGCAGGTGTGATTAGTTTAGGTGGAATTATAGTCGACATGGATTGGTTAAACCACAGGGTCTGTTTCCATGATATATACCTTTGAAACTCTAACTCTCGGTGTCTTCATGCTCACAACTCTCCCTATCACTGTCACCTCATGAAGCTTCACAACTCTTCCTTATCTCTGCTATCATAAGCATCTCTGTAACATCCTCCAATCACACAATCCTCCCTATCTCTGTAATCTCGATCCCCACAAATCTCTCTGCTAAGTGCCTTTCTGTAATTCCAGCCTTGAGGATAGCCCATTTTTAACTCCGATTCCTGCACCCTGAGCTCCAGAATTTCCTACTGAACCTCTCTGCTCATTTGCCTCCCCAAAACATTAACCAATCATCTATCATCTATTCTAATATCAAAAAGGTATTAGATGATCGCAGTGGGCATGTGTGTTTGATGACCAATATGGATAAGATGGGGGCATTGTGTTCAACAGTTTTATACCAGAGACTCTGACCCCATTTTATTCCGTGTTTCTCAGTGATTCCCTCTTTTTGAAGCAGACATGAGTGAGAAGCAGTGGAGAATGTAAATGATACATGGTCTGCATAGTGAGAGGATTCCACCACCACTGGCTGTTTACCCTCCAGCTTCACAATGTCCAATAACCTATCCATGCTATCGCGGATCCTGGTACCAGGGAGGTAACATACTATTCTGGATTCATGTCTGTGGCCACAGAAGTGTCTGTCTGTACCCCTGACTATTGAATCCCCGTCACTCTCTTTCCTCCTGTTCTTTGCAGAATCCGAAGCTGGATACAGTATCTGTTTGATAACGGGATGATCACTGGGAACTCCTGCATTTCCTTCCTGAGCATTTTACTTGATCTGATAGTCATCCATTCCCTTTCCTAACTCACTGAACGTGCTGTCCATAACATCCTCAGTATTGCAGATGAGCTACAGTGAGTCCACTCACAGTTTCAGATCTGAAAAGCAGTTTCCCAGTAACTGCAGATGGGCACAGTTCCTGCACATATTGTCGCCAGGGACACTGGTAGCATCCCTTATTTCCCACATTGTACAAGAGGAGAACACCATGGATCTGAGGTCTCCTGTAACAATGTCTCTCTAGATTCAGCTAGTTCTCCTATCGCGAGAACTTAAATGAGCTAGCAACCTTTCTTCACTTCAAGCATGTCCATTATAATCTAAATCCCCGACCTTTACTTAAGCTGACATGTTATACTTTAAAATCTGTTACAAAATATTCAGCAGGTATCTCATAAAAATTGGCTATTCCCATTGGGGCCATGTGAATTTCTGAATGGCCTGAACTAAACCTGAGTTTCAGCATCACCTTCTCCCTGTCTCACCTCATTGTTTTCACCCAACTCCAAAACACACTCACTGAGCCAAGCAGCACTCTCAGTGCAGCCCTGTCATTTTCAGTTGTCAGAATCTGGAACATTCCACCTGAAAAGATGCTGGAATTTTAGTCCATAAGGAATTTTAATGGGTAGCTTGCAGAGAACTGAAAATAAGGAGTTTACAGGTTAACATTACGAAGTGGGTGATTGGGGACTAAATCTGACAGTTCCTGCAAAGAGATGAGGTACAATTTGGATAAATCTGTGCTCCCTTTCAGGGCAATATCTCCTTCCTCAGCTGCAGGGCCCAGATCCAGCCACAAATTTGTCCATCTCTCTGATTTTTGCTTTACAAAAGTATTGACGATTAGATTTAGATTACTTTACAGTGTGGAAACAGGCCCTTCGGCCCAACAAGTCCACACCGACCCGCCGAAGCGAAACCCACCCATACCCCTACATTTACCCCTTACCTAACACTGCGGGCAATTTAGTATGGCCAATTCACCTGACACTGCACATCTTTGGACTGTGGGAGGAAACCGGAGCACCCGGAGGAAACCCACGCAGACACGGGGAGAACGTGCAAACTCCACACAGTCAGTCGCCTGAGGCAGGAATTGAACCCAGGTCTCAGGCACTGTGAGGCAGCAGTGCTAACCACTGTGCCGCCCACTAAATGATATTTTCTCTCAGACAGAACAGAAAAACCTTTCTGTTTCCACAGTTAAATGCCAATTATATTCAGGTCCTGATGTCTCTGCTGACTGTAAAAACCTGTTTTTGAGATCCAAGTCTCAATTAATATCCCATAAAATGAATTCACACAACAAAACTCACAGTCAGTGCAGGATGAATAGTAAAGACAAATATTTATCTTGCACCTAACCTACACATCTCTGAAAACTATGGGCAATTTAGCTCCCAGTGCAATGGCAAAGGAGATAGGGTTTAAAGAGTGAATAATAGGTGGGGACAGAGCCCAAAGGAACATTTGGAAAGAAAAAGGACTGGATAGCGATCTGGCTGGGAGAGTGCATAGCTGTTAATGGAGGGAACAGGAACCGGTGTCTGGCAGCATCTCAGTGGATGGGATGGAAATGGTGGCTGATGTACGTTCTGCCGCAAAAAGGACCCTGACATTCCAGTTGCCTGCCACTTCAGCACACGAGCCTGTTCCCTGGCCAACATCCCTGTCTCATGCTTACTGCAATGTTCCAGTGAAGCTTGATACAAACTGGCAGAACACTCCAGAACATACCAAATGGCTCCGTATTTCAATTACAGCAATTTCCCCTCCCATGTGGTCAACAATACCCTCCACCATATCTCCTCTACTTCCCACACCTCCGCCCTTGAACCCAACTCCTTCAACTGCAACAAGGATAGAATCCCCCAAGTCCTCACATTCCACCCAGGTACAACACATCATCCTCCACCATTTCCACCACCTACAATCAGACCCCATCAGAGATATATTTCCCTCCCCAGCCCTTTCAGCATTCCTCAGAGACCATTCCCTCTGTGACTTCCTTGTTAGATCCACGCTCCCCACCAACCCATCCTCCACTCCCAGGCACCTTCGCTCGCCATTGCAAGAGGTGGAAAACCTGTGCCCACACCTTCCCCCCACCTCCATCCAAGACACCAAAGAATCCTTCCACATTCAGCAGAGATAGTTCTTACATTCAAACACCTCACCTATTGAGTCCTTTGCTCTCGATGTGGTCTCCTCTACAGTGGGGAGACAGGACGCCAACTTGCGGAATATTTCAAGGAAATTTCTGGGACACGTACCAACCAACCACACTGCCCTGTGGCCGACATATTCAACGGAACCTCCCACTTCGCCAAGGACATGCAGGTTCTGGGCTGCCTCCATCGCCAAATCAAGCCACCCGAAGCTTGGAGGATACATCTGATCAGGTCCTAGGGATTTATCCACCTTTATCCATTTTAAGACATTCAGAGTATCCTCCTCTGTAACATGGACACTTGCCAAGTTATCACTATTTATTTGTGCAAATTCTCTAGCTTCCATATTGTTTTTCAGTAAAAACCAATGTGTAATATTCATATAGAATCTTTCCAAACTCCTGCGGTTCCATAGTCAGTCTTGTTGATCTTTGAGGGTCCCTATTCTCTGCCTGGTTACTCTTTGTCCTTAGTGTATTTCTAGAATCTCTTTGGATTCTATCCCGCCAGTCCAGGAACTCTCAACATACGTTCGAGACACCACCCACACCCTCCACCTCCTCCAAGACTGTTTCTCCGGCCCCCAACGCCTCATCTTCACCATGGATATCCAATCCCTCTACACCACCATCCACCATGACCAGGGCTTCCAAGCCCTCCGTTCTTTCCTCTCCCGACGTCCCCAAAAGTACCTTTCCACCAACACTCTCATTCATTTGGCCGAACTGGTCCTCACCCTTAACAATTTCTCCTTCGAATCCTCCCACTTCCTCCAGACCAAAGGAGTAGCCATGGGAACACGTATGGGCCCCAGCTAGGCCTGTCTCTTTGTTGGTTACGTAGAACAGTTGATCTTCCGTAATTACACCAGCACCACTCCCCACCTCTTCCTCCGCTACATTGGTGACTGCATTGGCGCCACCTCGTGCTCCCGTGAGTAGGTTGAGCAATTCATCAACTTCACCAACACATTCCACCCTGACCTTAAATTTACCTGGACCATCTCTGACACCACCCTCCCCTTCCTGGATCTCTCCATCTCCATTAATGACGACCGACTTGACACTGACATTTTTACAAACCCACCGACTCCCACAGCTACCTGGATTACACCTCTTCCCACCCTACCTCTTGCAAAAATGCTATCCCGTATTCCAATTCCTCCGCCTTCACCGTATCTGCTCCCAGGAGGATCAGTTCCACCACAGAACACACCAGGTGCCTCCTTCTTTAGAGACCGCAATTTCCCTTCCCACGTGGTTAAAGATGCCCTCCTCCAACGCATCTCATCCACATCCCGCACCTCCGCACTCAAACCCCACCCGTCCAACCGTAACAAGGACAGAACGCCCCGGTGCTCACCTTCCACCCTACAAACCTCTGCATAAACCAAATCTTCCGCCGACATTTCTGCCACCTCCAAACAGACCCCACCACCAGGGATATATTTACCTCCCCACCCCTTTCTGCCTTCCGCAAAGACCATTCCCTCCGTGACTACCTGGTCAGGTCCACGCCCATCACTACCCACCCTCTCAACCTGGCACCTTCCCCTGTCAACGCAGGTATTGCAAAACCTGCACCCACACCTCCTCTCTCACCTCAATCCAAGACCCTAAATGAGCCTTACACATCCAAAGTTTTACCTGCACATCCACTAATATCATTTATTGTATCCGTTGCTCCCGATGCGGTCTCCTCTACATTGGGGAGACTGGGCGCCTCCTAGCAGAGCGCTTTAGGGAACATCTCCGGGACACCTACACCAATCAACCCCACTGCCCTGTGCCCCAACATTTCAACTCTCCCTCCCATTCTGCCGAGGACATGGAGGTCCTGGACCTCCTTCACCACCGCCTCTTCACCACCAGACCCCTGGAGGAAGAACATCTCATCTTCCGCCTCGCAACACTTCAACCTCAGTGCATCACTGGGGACTTCAACAGTTCCCTCATCTCGCCTTCGCCTGCCTCATCCCAGTTCCAAACTTCGAGCTCAACACTGTCCCTGTGACTTGTTCTGACTTGTCCTGTCTGCCTATTTACTTTTCCAACTGTCCACTCCACCCTCCGACCGCCCCCGACCTATCACCTTCATCCCTTCCCCCACTCACCTTTTGTACTCTATGCTACTTTCTCCCCACTCCCACCCTCCTCTAGCTTATCTCTTCAGGTTCTCTGCCTTTATTCCGGATGAAGGGTTTTTGCCCGAAACGTTGATTTTACTGCTCCTCGGATGCTGCCTGAACTGCTGTGCTCTTCCAGCACCACTAATCCAGAATCAGTACCCCACCACATCACTTTACCCCACAATCGTGGTATCTGGCTGTGCACAAGGAGGAGTGGCACAGTCTGTACTGGGATGCCCTGGGGCCCTGAAACACATGGTAAAGACTAAAATCACCAGAGCACTGAGAGCCCCACCACATTGTTTGCATGTTCTATTGTTTTTACTTTGTTCCTGCCTTCCCTTGTTTATTCTTAATAAAGTTGTTATTACACACACCTGAACAAGCTGTGAAATAAACTCAGGCCTCTCGATCCAAGATTCGGGATACTTTCACCACATGACAAGGCATCGACTCCAACTTCCCTTGTCCCTTAGCCTGCTGAGTCGCGCCTGAATCAACTCCGCAATTGGGAGGAAGGGGCGGAACAGGAGGACCGAGCAGCGGCCGGTCGTCAAACCAGAGTGAGTGAGGAGCGGGGCCAAAGCATTCTTGGGGAGTGAACGCTTCAGGATTGGTCAGAAAGCAAACTATTTTGCAGGATTGATCATTCTCGCTACATAGTGGAGCATTAAACCTCTCCCATGAATCAATGTGAGATTTTTAAGAAATAGTTGAGATGTAAATCTGATAACGTACATTAGGGAGATTTAAACAATCCTCAGATAAACACATGGGTGATTTTGGAATAGTGTAGGGGACCAGGTGATCTGGTTTCCTCCCACAATCCAAAGATGTGCAGGTCAGGTGAATTGACCATGTTAAATTGCCCGTCGTGTTCGGTAATGGGTAAATGTATGGGTGGGTTGCGCTTCGGCGGGTCGGTGTGGACTTGTTGGGCCGAAGGGCCGGTTTTCACACTGTAATGTAATCTAATCTAATTCACAGGTTGGTTTACACAACTCGAGTAAGAAATTTATTTTCAAACTCCCAGAACGATTGGGAATTTACATACCGAATAATCTATTTGACCGAATAATCCATTTACATAGTAATCATCTCAATGACTGTAAGTCGACAGAGCAATTGTTAATGACTAATAATTCACCCATGATGCTGCGCAGATATGAATATTCTCTATAAACTCACCGGTAATCTCAGACGCACGCGCAGTTTAGTTTCTATGTGGAGCATGCGCAGTGTCACATTGGTCAGGACAGAGAAAGAGAGAGCGACATGGAGCTGTTTTCTCCGGCATCGGCTGCGATCCGCTTCACAGAGCGGTGCTCAGAGCTGTGTGGGAGCCTCGCTGGAGAAAGGAGCGGAGAGAACTCACAAGTCCTGGATACAGGTTAAAAATAACTCGAAAAAGACCCTCCAGGCCCGGGTAAGGAGGCGGCGGTCTCTGATCAGGGAAGCGGCCCAGGGTCACGGCCGCCATTTGTTTGAGGGAAGAGGGAGCGCTCAGGGCCGCCATCTTGAGAAGGTCAAGGTGCAGGAGGGCGGGGCTCTCGGGGTCTGTAGAACAATCAGAGGAAAGGGAAGACCCATTGTTACTGATTAATCCCACGGACACAGCGTCACTGGGCGGTCCCGCAGGAATATCCTCTCTCAGTCCTGCTGGGATGGTTCACCCAGTCAGAACCAGCAGCTCTCCTCCTCTCTCAGCTCCCCTTCTGTCCTTCCTGCAGCATCTGTCCCCTGGGACATTGAGCTGCCTGTCCTGTCCCTCCCTCAGCTGTGTTTCTGTAATATTTGTGATATCCGAGTCCCACTTTAGATTACTTCACTAAAGACAGGAATGCACCCGATGGGTTTTTCTTAACATCAGCAATTGTTTAATACTCACTTACAGGTTTTTAATTACATCGTTTTTGAAGCATTTACTTCACATTCAATCATTTGCAATGGTGGGATTTGAACCTGTGTCCAGAGAACACTTGCTGAGTTTCTGGATAAATTGTCACTGAATAATGCCACTAGGCCATCACTTCACCTGCTCACAGTTTGTATATCCCAGTGCAACATGAATCAAAACCCTTTCTTCCTGCACAATTGTTTGACCCAGCACTCTGGTGATGTGACTCAGTACCTCTCCATGTGGTATCCCTCACTGTGTGGGTCTAATTGCTGCCTCTGTCGCCGTCTCTCACTTTTGAAGCTACTCCAGATCATGAGCCAACAGAATTCTCCACTCCAGAGAGATGAGGCAGCACAGGTCAGGAATGGAGACTGGGATTTTCCAGATCTCTGTGGGCTCAGTGCCATTCTATATGTGTAACCCTCAAAGCATTAGTCTAATTTCCCATTCTGCCTATTTCTGTGTCTTCTACAGGTACTCATGGAGTTCCTGACTCAATAGACTTCCCAACTGCTGGTTGGGACGATGGTTGGTCAGCCAGAAAGACAGTCAGGGAGGTCGGGAGTCTTCAATAAATCCTGCTGCCAGGTAAGATCATTCCAGTGCACAGAGTAGAAAGTAATAAGGGTGATCCAAACATCAGCTAACAAGACATGACATAGAGAAAGTGCTGGAGGGGGAGCACAGTACAGACACACCCCAGGCTCAATCACCACGCCTGCTGCAAGTTTTGTTGTCATGAGACAGAATCAGGAGTTCCCAGTTATCAGTCCAGGCCTGTGCTTTCTCAGGGAGCATCAGAACAATTGAGGGGAAAGCAGGCCTCCCACGAGAGGGTGGTAATGCTGTCTGAGATCTTTCTGTTCCCTATTCCCTCTCCAACACTGTATCTATGGCTTGTATTGAGGACTAGTGTCTTCAATTATTCTACTCCTATAACAGTTCCTATCTCTGTCATCTCCTCCCCTCTCACCAATTATTTCACATATTTGAAACCTCCAGTCCAGATGACCATCCGCCTCGCTGTAACTTGCTTCAGTCTCTACAACATGCCTTGTCTCAATAGTCTCCTCCTCCAATAACTGGAGACACAGGGTCTGTTTCTGTGCGGCATGACTCTTCGGCCGATGTTTCCTAAAGGAAATGAGTCGCGTTTGCCTGTGTTTGGCTCATATCCCTTCAAACCTTCTCCTTTCCATGTACCTGCCCGAGTGTCTCTTCCATGTTGTAATTGTACTTGTTTTTACCATTTCCTCTGGCGGACCGATCCGTCCATGCACCATCCTCTGTGGATAATGTTGCCCCTCAGCTCCCTCTTTAAATCCTTGCTCTCACCTCACGTTTATGCCTCTAGCTTTGGACTCACCTACCCTTGGCAATTCACCTTACTTAGACCCTACATGGTTTCATAAACCTTTATAAGGTCACCCCGTGGCCTCCTCTGCCCAGGAGAAATATTGACGACAGTGTTACCAATATCTCCAACTCATGTACTCAATGCTCTGACCAATGAAGACAAGTGTGCCAATTGCTTTCAACACCCTGTCGCCCTGTGATGCCAGTCCAAGGAACAATGTAACTGCACCCCTTGGTCTCTCTCTTTTCTACAACACTGTCCAGGGCCCAACCATTACCCGTGTTAGTCCTCCCTGGTTTGTCGAAACTAAATCCAATACCTGAATTAAACTCCATCTTTCATTCCTTGGCCCAGTTGATTAACATCCCCTTCGATAACTATATTCCCTGCCCACTTTTCCACTAATCTTGGTATCGATAAACATATTAACAGGGACTCCTATATTTTCACTCAAATTGTTTATGTAAGTGGTGCACAACAGTGGTCCCAGCACCAATCCTTACAGCACACTGCTGGTCAGAGGCCTCCAGCCTGAACAACAACCCTCTCCCACCACCCTCTGTCTCCCACTGTCATTCCATTTTGTATCCAGTTGGCTAGCTCTCCCTGATCCCTTGTGATCTACCTTTACGATCTACCGTTACTAACCAATGTATCATGCTACATCCTGAACAAGGGTTTGCGGAAGCCAGAAACAACGTCTGTTGCTCTGCTTTCATCTATCCTTTTGGTCACATCTTGAGAAAACTCCAGTCAAGTTTGTGAGACATGTTATCCCACGCACAAAGCCATGCTGGCTGTCCGTAATCAGGCCTTATCTTTCCAAATGCATGTAAGGCTAACCTCTCAGAATGACCTCCAACAACTGACCCACCATGATGTCTCGCTCATCAGTCTGTAGTTCCCTGGCTTTCTCTTGCAGCCTTTCTTAATTGATGACACAAAATTATAATCATAGTCAGAGTTATACCGTACTGTTCGGTTAACGCTAACCATACTCTAAAACGGATCTCATCCCACCTGCCTGTTCCTGGATCATATCCCTTCAAACCTCTCCTATTACTATTCTAATCCAAATGTCTTCTAAACATGGTAATTGTCCCCATGTTCACCCCTTCCTTGGGAAGTTCATTTCACACACAACCCACCCTCTGTGTAACAATGTGCCTCTCATGTCTTTTATTTTATATGTCTCTCCTCCAACTTAAAAATGTAGTGCCTTGTCTTGAAACTCCCCTGTCCATGGGAAAAGACAACTCCCATTAACTCTATCTATCCTCGTCATGATTTTATAAACTTCTCTGAGGTCATCTGTCAACATTCAGGTTTCAGTGAAAAATACCAACCTATTCAGCCTTTCTTTATACTGAAGCCTTTCGTACCCAGCCACATCCCAGTGAATCTCCTCCCAACCCTTTCCAGCTTAATAGTATCATTCCTATAACTGGGCGACTAGAACTGGACACCCTATTCCAGAAGAGGACTCACCAATAGCCTGTATAATCTCAATATGACTTCCCAACTCCTATATCCAAAGGACTGAGCAATGAAAGCAAGTGAGGCAAACACCTTTTTTTAAACTATCCTGTCTCTCCATGTTGCAAACTTCAAAGAACTGTGTAGCTGAACCCTGAGGCCCCTCTGTTCTACAACACTACCGAAGGTCTTGCCATTAATTGTATAAGTCCTGCCCGTGTTTGTTGTTCCAAATGCATTACTTCGCATTTATTCAGATTGAACTCCATCGACAGTTTTTCAGCCATTCACACATTTCATCAGGATCCCTTTGTAATCTCAGAAAACCTTCTTCACTGTCCACAATGCCACCCTCCAGTCTAACAGCCTATCACACATCGCACTCTATGGTACAAATATCTCTGCTAGGGCCCTACAATTTCTTCACCAGCTTCCCACAATGTTCTGAGATCCAGTTGATCAGGTCCTGGGGATTTATCTACCTTTGTGTTTTAAAACCTCCAGCACCTCCTTTTCTATAATGTGGACCCATTTCAAGACATTGAGTCATGGAGATGTACAGCACGGAAACAAGCCCTTCAAACGCCTCATGCATAACGTTTCTAGTCCCTTTTTCCACAATTTTGCCAATATCCCTCTAAACCTTTGCTATTCATACACCCATCCACATGCCTTTTAAATGTTTTTCTATCAGCCTCCACTATTTGCTCTGGCAGCTTATTCCATCCACTCTGCGGGAGCCAGTTGTCCTTTAGATCCCTTTGAAAAGTTTCCCTCGCTTGGGGAAATGACCTTGTCTATTGACCCTGTCGATGACCATCATGATTTTAAACACCTTTTATCGGTTAACTCCTCAGCTTCCCATGTTCAACTGAAAACAGCCACAGCCTATTCAGGCTTTTCTCTGAAGCGCAAACCCTCCAACACTGGCAACATCTTTGGTCATTTCTTCTGAACCCTTTCATGTTCCACAACATCCTTCCTGAGACCAGAATTGCACACAGTATTCCAATAGTCGTCCGGCCAAAAACTGTTTAGTTCCCTGAGCGCCCCAGTCTTTATCCACAGTAAATTCCAAAGTGAAATATTTGTTTTGGATCCTGTAGTTTTACACATCGTTGGCTGCATTGATCATTAAGGATACCGGGTTTGTCCCAAGCTATTCTTTTGCTCTTAATACACTTATAGAGTCTCTTTGGATTCTCGTTAACTTTCTCTGCCAAGTCTATCTCGTGTCCCCTTTTTGCATTCCTGATTTCCATCCTAAGTGTATTTCTACAGCCCCGATGCTCCTGAAGGGATTTCCTTGAGTCAGCCAGTTATATCTGACATGTGACCCCTTTTCTCTTGACCACAGCCTCGAAACCCAGCCAGTGTTTCCTAATTCAGTCAGCATTGAGCTGCACACTAACAGGAACACGCTGGCGCTGAAAGCTCCTTTTATCTCAGTTTTACAATATTCCTACTTGCCAGACTTCCCTTTATCTGCAAATAGCCTCCCCATATCTACTTTAAAAATTCCTGTCTAATACTATCTTGCTCCATTGAATAACTTTAACTTGTGGACCAGGCCTGTCCTTTTCCATCGCTATTTTCAAATTAATACAATTGTGGTAACTTTCCAAACTAATACAATGCCCTTTCCATTGAAATAACTGCAGTTTAATCCACCAGTTTTCCCTAATTGTCTGCTATGTTCTTGCCTGCCTTGTCTACTTATATTGCTCTCTTGAACATCTGTACACCAGCCTCAACTTTCTTTCTGGCCTTACGACTTTTTGGGGGCACACAGCCCTGCCAGACGGGTTTAAATCCTCTCGAGCAGCTCCAGCAACGTTCCCCACCAGGATGTGGGTCCCCCTCCTGCTCCCAGTTCAGGTGTATTCCCCACTCTGTCTATCTGTGCTGACACCTTCAGACATCCAGGGACTTGCCCATCAAGGTCCCTGTGTTCCTCAGTACTCCAGGAGGACCTACCATTCATGATGTATATCATTCGTTTATTAGACTTGCCACAGTGCATTACCTCACAGTGACCAGAAGTAAACACTATCTGACATTGCTCTGCTCAGTTTATCATCTGATCGATATCAGACTGCAGCCTGTGTCCATCCCCCTCACTATGGACAACACCCTCACCTTCCATGTTATCTGCAAACCTACTAATGATTCCTTCTGCTTTGATATCCAAGTTATTAATGTACATAACAGCCAGCAATGGTTCCAGCACAGATCCCTGTGGTACACCCGCTGGACAATGGCTTTCAATCACAAAACCAACCCTCCACCTATTGAGGACCCAATTTACCAACTTGCCTTGGATCCCATGGGATATTCCCTTTTGGACCAGCCTTCCGTGTGGGACCTTGTCAAAGACCTTAATGAACTCCATATAAATCACATCATCTGCACGGCCCTCATCAATATCAGAGGACAGTCATCTAGCAAATCCATACAGACAATCCCTAATGAAATTGCGGGGGTATCCGTTTTTGGCGAATACATTGTAGAGGTGTTCTTCTTCCTCTTTTTGCAGTTCTGGTGTACTGCAGTGTGTTGTGGCCCTTTTGAACAGTGTCTTGATGCAATTTCTTTTGTGTGTGTTGGGGGGGTTGCTTTTGTAGTTCAGAACTCGGTCTGTGTGTGTGGCTTTCCTGTTTACCTTTGTGGTGAATTCTCCGTTCGGTGTTCTCTGTACCATCACGTCTAGGAATGGGAGTTGGGTGTCCTTTCCTTCCTCTCTAGTGAATCGGATTCCTGTGAGTGTGGTGTTGATGATCCGGTGTGTGTTCTCTATTTCTGTGTTTTTAACTATTACAAAGGTGTCATCCACATATCTGACCCAGAGTTTGGGTTGAATTTGCGGTAAGACTGTTTGTTCTAACCTTTGCATTACCGCTTCTGCTATGAGTCCAGAGATGGGTGAGTCCATGGGGGTGTCGTTGATTTGTTCATATATTTGGTTGTTGAATGTGAAGTGTGTTGTGAGGCACAGGTCCAGTACTTTGAGTATGCCGTCTTTGTTGATAGGTTCCCCGTCCTGTTGTCTGTTCTGTATGTCCAGCAGGTTGGCTATTGTTTCTCTGGCTAGGGTTTGGTCGATAGAGGTGAACAGTGCCGTTACATCGAATGAGACCATAGTTTCTTCCTTGTCTAGCGTGTTATTTCTGATGATGTCCAAGAATTCCTGTGTTGACTGTACAGAGTGTCTGGATCCACAGATAAGGTGTTCAGTTTCTGCTGTAGTTCTTGAGCCAATTTGTGTGATGGTGTCCCAGGTAGTGATACGATGGGTCTGAGTGGGATGTCTGGTTTGTGCACTTTCGGTAGTCCATAGAATCTGGGGGTGTTGTTGCTTTTAGGTTTCACTCTCTGTCGGTCAAACCTGGTTATCTGTCCGTTTTTCTTGTAGGTTTCTCAGTGTGTTGTTTATCCTATTGGTGAGCTGTGGGGTGGGGTCAAACTCCAAGCAATTTCATCCACAGATGCCTCAGGGAAAGACAACGGAATGAGGACATGCCACAACCCAAAGGACTAGCCACACTACCATACATCAAGAACATTTCTGATCTGACAGCCAGACTACTGCCATCACTAGGACTCATAACAGCACACAAAACAACAGCCACTCTCAGACAACAACTCACCAGACAAAGGACCTGACACCCAGCATAAGCAAAACCAATGTAGTGTACAAAATCCCATTCATGGACTGCACAAAACACTACATAGGACAAACAGGAAGACAGCTAACGATCCGCATCCATGAACACCAACTAGCCATGAAACGACACGACCAGCTATCCTTAGTAGCCACACACGCAGATGATAAGCAACATGAATTCGACTGGGACAAAACTGCTATTATAGGACAAACCAAACAGAGAGCAGACAGGGAATTCCTAGAGGCATTGCACTCATCCACAGATTCAATCAATAAGAACATCGACCTGGACCCAATATACCCACCACTGCAGCGGACAGCTGGAACTGACAACCGGAAGCTCCAGTAACGTTCTTTAGTTGCTGAAGGTCTGCCTAGCTCCCCAGATAACCTGTTTCATCCCCTACAGCTCCGTCAGTCACTGTAACTCCCTCTGCTCTGTCTAATCCTCCTCCCTCCCTGTGTGTCCCACCCTCCCTGTGTGTGTGTGCACGCGCGAACGCGCGCGCCCCTCTAGCTGTGAGTGTGTGTGCCCCTCTTGCAGTGTGTGTGTGTCCTCCCATCACTCTGTATGTGTGTGTGTGCGTATCACTCACTCACTGTGTGTCTGTGTCCCTCCCTCGCTGTGAGCGTGTCCCTCGCTCGCTGTGTGTGAGCGTGTCCCTCGCTCGCTGTGTGTGAGCGTGTCCCTCGCTCGCTGTGTGTGAGCGTGTCCCTCGCTCGCTGTGTGGGAGCGTGTCCCTCGCTCGCTGTGTGTGAGCGTGTCCCTCGCTCGCTGTGTGTGAGCGTGTCCCTCGCTCGCTGTGTGTGAGCGTGTCCCTCGCTCGCTGTGTGTGAGCGTGTCCCTCGCTCGCTGTGTGTGAGCGTGTCCCTCGCTCGCTGTGTGTGAGCGTGTCCCTCGCTCGCTGTGTGTGCGCGTGTCCCTCGCTCGCTGTGTGTGAGCGTGTCCCTCGCTCGCTGTGTGTGAGCGTGTCCCTCGCTCGCTGTGTGTGAGCGTGTCCCTCGCTCGCTGTGTGTGAGCGTGTCCCTCGCTCGCTGTGTGTGAGCGTGTCCCTCGCTCGCTGTGTGTGAGCGTGTCCCTCGCTCGCTGTGTGTGAGCGTGTCCCTCGCTCGCTGTGTGTGAGCGTGTCCCTCGCTCGCTGTGTGTGCGCGTGTCCCTCGCTCGCTGTGTGTGCGCGTGTCCCTCGCTCGCTGTGTGCGCGCGTGTCCCTCGCTCGCTGTGTGCGCGCGTGTCCCTCGCTCGCTGTGTGCGCGCGTGTCCCTCGCTCGCTGTGTGCGCGCGTGTCCCTCGCTCGCTGTGTGCGCGCGTGTCCCTCGCTCGCTGTGTGCGCGCGTGTCCCTCGCTCGCTGTGTGCGCGCGTGTCCCTCGCTCGCTGTGTGCGCGCGTGTCCCTCGCTCGCTGTGTGCGCGCGTGTCCCTCGCTCGCTGTGTGCGCGCGTGTCCCTCGCTCGCTGTGTGCGCGCGTGTCCCTCGCTCGCTGTGTGCGCGCGTGTCCCTCGCTCGCTGTGTGCGCGCGTGTCCCTCGCTCGCTGTGTGCGCGCGTGTCCCTCGCTCGCTGTGTGCGCGCGTGCCCCTCGCTCGCTGTGTGTGCGCGCGTGTCCCCTTCCCCCGCTGTGTGTGCGCGCGTGTCCCCTTCCCCCGCTGTGTGTGCGCGCGCGTGTCCTTCCCCCGCTGTGTGTGCGTTTCCCACTCTCACTGTATGTGCCTGTGTTTGTGTGCTTGCGCATGAACGTGTCCCCCTCTTGCTGTGTGTGTGTGTATATATGTATGCGTGTCAATTCCTCACTGTGTCTGCGTGTCCCTCCCACGCTGTGAGAGTGTGTGTGCGTGTCCCTCCCTCGCTTTGTGTGTGTGTGTGTGCGTGTCCCTCCCTCGCTTTGTGTGTGTGTGTGTGTCCTTCTTGCTGTGTGTGCGTGTCACACCCTCGCTGTGTGTGTGTCCCTCCCTTTCTGTTTATGTATATCCCCCTCGCTGTGTTAGTGCATGACCCCCTTGCTGTGTGTCCGTGTTCCTCCCTCGCTGTGTGGGTGTGTCCCTCTCTCTCTCTGTGGGTGTGTCCCTCTCTCTCTCTGTGGGTGTGTCCCTCTCTCTCTCTGTGGGTGTGTCGCTCTCTCTCTGTGGGTGTGTCCCTCTCTCTGTGGGTGTGTCCCTCTCTCTCTCTGTGGGTGTATCCCTCTCTCTCTCTGTGGTGTGTCCCTCTCTCTCTCTGTGGGTGTATCCCTCTCTCTCTCTGTGGGTGTGTCCCTCTCTCTCTCTGTGGGTGTGTCCCTCTCTCTCTCTGTGGGTGTGTCCCTCTCTCTCTCTGTGGGTGTGTCCCTCTCTCTCTCTGTGGGTGTGTCCCTCTCTCTCTCTGTGGGTGTGTCCCTCTCTCTCTCTGTGGGTGTGTCCCTCTCTCTCTCTGTGGGTGTGTCCCTCTCTCTCTGTGTGTGCGTGTCCTTCCCTTGCTGTGTGTGCGTGTCCTTCCCTTGCTGTGTGTGCGTGTCCCTCCCTCGCCGTGTCAGTGTGAGTCCCCTCTCTCGCCGTGTCAGTGTGAGTCCCCTCTCACTGTGTGTGCGTGCCCCCTCTCACTTTCTGTGCACATTTCCTCCCCCTCGCCGTGTGTGTGCTTGCCCCTCATTCCGTGTGTGTGTGTGTCCCTCCCTCGCTGTGTGTGAGTGTGTGTATGTGTGTGTCCCTCTCTCTCTGTGTGTGCGTGTCCATCTCTTGCTGTGTGTGTGTGTTTGTGTGTGTATGTGTGTATGCGTGCGCGTGTCCTTCACTTGCTGTGTATGTGTGTGTATCTCCCTTGCTGTGTATGTGCATGTCTGTCCCTTGCTGTGTATGTGCACGTCTGTCCCTTGCTGTGTGTGCATGTCCCTCCCTTGCTGTGTGTGTGTGTCCCTCCCTCGCTGTGTGCGCATGTCCCTCCCTGGATGTGTGTGCGCGTGTCACTCCCTTGCTGTCTGTGTGTGTCCGTCCCTTGTGTGTGTGTGTCCCTCTATTGCTCTTTGTGCATATCCCCACCATTGTGTGTCCGCATCTCCCCTCGGTGTGTGAGTGCACGTCCCTCCTTGCTGTGTGCGTGTGTCCCTCCCTTGCTGTGCCTGCACATGTCCCTCCCTCGCTGCGTGTCTCAGCTGTGTGCGCGCATCCCTCCCTCGCTGCATTTGTCAGCAAGTCCCTCGCTCGCTGTGTGTGTATATGTGTGTGTGTGTCCCTCCCTCGCTGTTTGTGTATACGTGTCACATCCTCACTGTATGTGTTTGTGTCCCCCCTTCACTGCGTGTCCCTCACTCGCTGTTTGCGTATGTGTGTGTATGTGTGTGTGTGTGTACGTGCATGTCTCTCCCTCTGTATGTGTGTCTGTATGTGTAAGTGTGTCTCCCTCCTATGAGTGTTCGTGTCCCCCTTGCTGTTGTTTGTACATGTCCCTCCCTCGCTGTGTATGTGTGAGATCGCCCGCCTTGCTGTGTGTGTGTGTGTGTCCCTCTTGCTGTGCGTGTGTGTGCGTGGCCCTCCCTTGCTGCGTGTGCATGAGTCTCCCCCTCGCTGTGTGTGTGCATGTCCCTCTCTTGCTCTGTGTGTGTGTGTATGTGTGTCCCTCTAGATGTCCACGCGTGTGTGTGGCCTTCCCTCTTGTGTGCGCGTGTTTCTCCCCCTCGCTGTGTTTGCGAGTGTTCCTCTCTTGCTCTGTGTGTGCGGGTTTGTGTGCGCATGTCCCTCCCTCACTGTGTGAGTGTCCCTCCCTCACGGTGGGTGGGTGTGTGTGTGTGTGTGTCTGTGTGTGTGGGTGGGTGGGTGTGCCTCGCTGTGTGTCTGTTTGTATCCCCTTAACTGTGTGTATGTGTGCGTGTCCCACCCTCGCTCTTTGTGTGTGTGTCCCCCTCCATTGCTCTTTGTGTTTATCCCCTCACTGTGTGAGTGCTTCTCCCCCGCTATGTGAGTGCATGTCCCCCCTCGCTATGTGTGCGTGTCCCTCCCTTGCCGTGGCTGTGCGTGTCTTCTCTCGCTGTGTGTGTATATCCATTCTCTATTTCTGTGCACATTTCCTCCCCCTCACCATGTGTGTGCTTGTCCCTCCTTCCCTGTGTGTGTCCCTCCCTTGCTGTGTATGAAGGTGTCCCTCCCTCGCTGTGTGTCCTTGTGCATGTCCTCCCCTCACTGTGTGTGCGTGTCCTTCCCTTGCTGTGCCTGTGTGTGTGTGTGCGGATGCATGTCCCCCCCTTCGCTGCGTGTGTGCGTGTGCCCCCCTTCGCTGCGTGTGTGCGTGTCCCCCCCTTCGCTGCGTGTGTGCGTGTCCCCCCCTTCGCTGCGTGTGTGCGTGTCCCCCCCTTCGCTGCGTGTGTGCGTGTCCCCCCCTTCGCTGCGTGTGTGCGTGTCCCCCCCTTCGCTGCGTGTGTGCGTGTCCCCCCCTTCGCTGCGTGTGTGCGTGTCCCCCCCTTCGCTGCGTGTGTGCGTGTCCCCCCCCTTCGCTGCGTGTGTGCGTGTCCCCCCCTTCGCTGCGTGTGTGCGTGTCCCCCCCTTCGCTGCGTGTGTGCGTGTCCCCCCCTTCGCTGCGTGTGTGCGTGTCCCCCCCTTCGCTGCGTGTGTGCGTGTCCCCCCCTTCGCTGCGTGTGTGCGTGTCCCCCCCTTCGCTGCGTGTGTGCGTGTCCCCCCCTTCGCTGCGTGTGTGCGTGTCCCCCCCTTCGCTGCGTGTGTGCGTGTCCCCCCCTTCGCTGCGTGTGTGCGTGTCCCCCCCTTCGCTGCGTGTGTGCGTGTCCCCCCCTTCGCTGCGTGTGTGCGTGTCCCCCCCTTCGCTGCGTGTGTGCGTGTCCCCCCCTTCGCTGCGTGTGTGCGTGTCCCCCCCTTCGCTGCGTGTGCGCGTGTCCCCCCCTTCGCTGCGTGTGTGCGTGTCCCCCCCTTCGCTGCGTGTGTGCGTGTCCCCCCCTTCGCTGCGTGTGTGCGTGTCCCCCCCCTTCGCTGCGTGTGTGCGTGTCCCCCCCTTCGCTGCGTGTGTGCGTGTCCCCCCCTTCGCTGCGTGTGTGCGTGTCCCCCCCTTCGCTGCGTGTGTGCGTGTCCCCCCCTTCGCTGCGTGTGTGCGTGTCCCCCCCTTCGCTGCGTGTGTGCGTGTCCCCCCCTTCGCTGCGTGTGTGCGTGTCCCCCCCTTCGCTGCGTGTGTGCGTGTCCCCCCCTTCGCTGCGTGTGTGCGTGTCCCCCCCTTCGCTGCGTGTGTGCGTGTCCCCCCCTTCGCTGCGTGTGTGCGTGTCCCCCCCTTCGCTGCGTGTGTGCGTGTCCCCCCCTTCGCTGCGTGTGTGCGTGTCCCCCCCTTCGCTGCGTGTGTGCGTGTCCCCCCCTTCGCTGCGTGTGTGCGTGTCCCCCCCTTCGCTGCGTGTGTGCGTGTCCCCCCCTTCGCTGCGTGTGTGCGTGTCCCCCCCTTCGCTGCGTGTGTGCGTGTCCCCCCCTTCGCTGCGTGTGTGCGTGTCCCCCCCTTCGCTGCGTGTGTGCGTGTCCCCCCCTTCGCTGCGTGTGTGCGTGTCCCCCCCTTCGCTGCGTGTGTGCGTGTCCCCCCCTTCGCTGCGTGTGTGCGTGTCCCCCCCTTCGCTGCGTGTGTGCGTGTCCCCCCCTTCGCTGCGTGTGTGCGTGTCCCCCCCTTCGCTGCGTGTGTGCGTGTCCCCCCCTTCGCTGCGTGTGTGCGTGTCCCCGCCTCGCTGCGTGTGTGTGCGTGTGTCCCCCTCGCTGCGTGTGTGTGCGTGTCCCCCCTCGCTGCGTGTGTGTGCGTGTCCCACCCTCGCTGCGTGTGTGTGCGTGTCCCACCCTCGCTGCGTGTGTGTGCGTGTCCCACCCTCGCTGCGTGTGTGCGCGTGTCCCCCCCTCGCTGCGTGTGTGCGCGTGTCCCCCCCTCGCTGCGTGTGTGCGCGTGTCCCCCCCCTCGCTGCGTGTGTGCGCGTGTCCCCCCCCTCGCTGCGTGTGTGCGCGTGTCCCCCCCCTCGCTGCGTGTGTGCGCGTGTCCCCCCCCTCGCTGCGTGTGTGCGCGTGTCCCACCCTCGCTGCGTGTGTGTGCGTGTATCCCCCTACTGTGTGTGTGTGTGTGTGTGTGTGTGTGTATGCATGTCCTTCCCTCGCTCTGTGTCTGCGGGTATCCCCCTACTGTGTGTGTGTGTGTGTGTGTATGTATGTATATGCATGTCCTTCCCTCGCTGTGTGTCTGCGTGTATCCCCCTACTGTGTGTGTGTGTGTGTGTGTGTGCATGTCCTTCCCTCGCTGTGTGTCTGCGGGTATCCCCCTCACTGTGTGTGTGTGTGCATGTCCTTCCCTCGCTGTGTGCCTGCGTGTATCCCCCTCACTGTGTGTGTGTGTGTGTGCATGTCCTTCCCTCGCTGTGTGTCTGCGGGTATCCCCCTACTGTGTGTGTGTGTGTGTGTGTGTGTGTGTGTGTGTGTGTGTGTGTGCATGTCCTTCCCTTGCTGTGTGTCTGCGGGTATCCCCCTCACTGTGTATGTGTGCATGTCCTTCCCTCGCTGTGTGCCTGCATGTATCCCCCTCACTGTGTGTGTGTGTGTGTATGTATGTATATGCATGTCCTTCCCTCGCTGTGTGTCTGCGTGTATCCCCCTACTGTGTGTGTGTATGTCCTTCCCTCGCTGTGTGTCTGCGGGTATCCCCCTGACTGTGTGTGTGTGCATGTCCTTCCCTCGCTGTGTGTCTGCGGGTATCTCCATCACTGTGTGTGTTTGCGTGTCGCTCCCTTGCTGTGTGTGTGTGTGTCCAAAATTTGCACCATCAGTAAATTGGCCATCATAAATTAACTGTGGTATTCAGGAATATGTGGTTTAAGTAAGTTCACCACGAGAAATGCAGGGTTTAATGTATGGGTAGAGGGGTGGGTCTGGGTAGGATGCTCTTCAGAGGTTTGGAATGGACTGGTTGGGCCGAATGGCCTGGTTCCACACGATGGCGATTCTGTTCAGGTTATTGTCCAGCCCTGTCAACCATCCCCGTCTCCTACACCTGGCCTTATCCCCAATATTCTCCTTAACACTGTCATCTCCTCCAGACTCTAAAACACTCCTTGCCTATATGAGCTTCTCCAGTCCTTGCAAAGATCGATATGTCTGTCACCTCTTCCTGCTTTTAGAACCCTCCCTATAACTATTACCATTTGGTACAGCACTCCCAATCATTGTTCCCTCTTGAAACTCCCATAAACATTTGTATCTCTGAAAACTCATCTGGAATGTCTCAACTTCCCTTTGACAGTTACGTGCTGAGACCTGCTCTATATCAGTGAAGTAATTAAGTCTTGGCATCACTCACTGTTATAATCTCCCTCCAGCTTTACAGCACCGAGGATCTGTAGAAGCTCTTTTCAAACCGACAGCCATCTCTGTGTCTGTAATCTCCTCCACTCCCCATAATACATTCTCTCTGAGCTCCTCTGTCGTCCACTAAACACTCCCTAACACTGTATCAGTGTAACCTTCTCCAAAAACACAACCTTCCCTATCTGTGTAAATCCCTATACCAGTCCCTGTCCCTCTCAGCTCCGTCTAACAATACAATCGTCCATGTCTGTGTATTCACCTTCAGTCCCTACTCACCTCCCTATCTGTGTAACCTTCTCCATGCATTTTTTCTTCAATCTCTTCAACTGTCCCTGTCAGTGTAACCTCTTCCAGACGTGAAAACCCTCCTCTTTTTGACTTCCTCAGACCACATACCCCTCACTATCTGTAAGCTACTCCTGTCTGAGAAACCTCCCTCTGCAAATTGCTCCAACTCTTCAACTCTCCATAAGCTCCTGCAGCTCTTACATCCCTCTCTATCTACCAAACCTCTTCCAGTCCCTAATCACCAACAGTCTGTGGAGACCTGACCACCATCCCTATCAGTGTAATCCTCTCAGGTCTCTGCAGTATTCCTGATCTGTCAAACTCACTCCATGCCTGTGCCTCTCCCAATCCAGTCCCTACAAAACCCACTATCTATTTAACACCCTCCTGTCACTATCACTCCCTTGTCAATGTAAGCTCCTCCTGTGTCTCCACCATCTACCCATCTTTATAACCTTGTCCAGCTCTTATACCACTATCTGTTTAAACGTCGCTTCCCCAACAACTTCCTCCTGTTTGTGCAATGCTCCTTTACCTGTGAAATTGTTTCTGACCAATATTGTTATCCCAGTTTCTGAAAAGAAATCCAGATTCCACAGTCTCCATAACCACCAGAAGCTAAACCTTCCTATGTCTATAAACATCTCCAGTCACGAGTATCCTGCATATCTCTGTTTGTTCTTCCAGTCGATACAAACACATTTATCTCTGTAATCTGCTCACCTCCCTAAAACAGTCCCTGTCTGTGATCCAGCCCTGGCCTACAAACATCCTTATCCCTGTGAACTTCTCTATCCCTCCCAACATTCCCATCTCCATGAGCCCGTCAGCCCTACAGCTCTCCACATTTCTGTAGCCTCCTGTGGGTCTATGATCCTCCCTCCCTGTGAAACCACCTCCAGTCCCCACATCCCTCCCAATCTGGGTCCTCTGCTCCAGATCGGACCATTGCTGTCTCTGTAAACACCTCCACTCCTGACAACTCTTCCCATTTGTGTAACCTCGTTCAGACCCCATACTCTCCAGCTTCCTGAATCCTCTTCCTGCATTGCAACCAAAACCACGTGTTTATGTAATATCCACCTGTGCTTACACCCTCCCTAACTCAGTAACCTTTTGCAGTCCTAACAAAGCACCTAAACTGTGAAACCTCTCATTTCCCTACAATCCTCCCTCCCTCCTCAAATGCCTTCATCACCATTAAACCTCACAACTACTGAAGCCTCCTTTTGGCACGGCAACCCTCATAATGTCTGCAAAATTCTCGTGTCCTGATATCCCTCCCTATCTCTGTAACCCCCACCACCCTCCAGTGCCCTTCTGGGGAACATGGCAGAGGAGGGAAGATTTGTAGAGTCTGGACCATATTACGGAGGTAGAATTCTGGGAATTACAGATTTGGTCTAATGTCTGTGAAGTGCAGATTATTGGCGGGGACTCTAAAGACAGGATTTATGACTACTTGGGAAACCATAGTTAAGTTAGAGACAGTCAGCATGGGTTTGTGAGGGGTAGGTCATGCCTCACAAATCTTACTGAATTCTTTGAGGATATGACAGAATACATTGATGTTTCATTCAGAAAAGAAGGATGATTGGGATACAGGGAAATCTGTCTGTCTGGATACAGGATTGGATGGCCCAGAGAAGACAGAGGGTAGCAGCAGATGGAGAGTATTGAGCCTGGAGCTCAGTGACCAGTGGTGTTCTGTAATAGTCGGCTCTGGGACTCTGGTCTCTATGATTTTTATAAATGACTTGGATGTGGATGTTGGAGAGTGGGTTAGTAAGTTTGCCAATCACACCAAGGTTGGTGGAGTGGTGGGGAATGTGGAGGGCTGTTGTAGGTTACAATGGGACATTGACAGGACGCAGAGCTGGGCTGGAAGTGGCAGATGGAGTCCAATCTGGAAAAGTGTGAAGTGATTCATTCTGGAAGGTCGAATTTAAATGCAGAATACAGGGTGAAAGGCAGAATACTTGGCAGTGTGGAGAAACAGAGAGATCATGGGGTCCGTGTCCATTATTCCCTCAAGTTGCCACGCACGTTGATGGGGTTGTTAAAAAGGCATATGTTGTGTTGGCTTTCCTTAGCAAGGGGATTGATTTTAAGAGCCATGAGGTTTTTCTGCATCTTTATACCACAATTGAAATATCGCGTTCAGTTCTGGTCCCCTGTTTACAGGAAGTATGTGCAAGATTTAGAGTGTACACAGGAGATTTTCCAGGATGCTGCCTGGAATGGAGGGCATTTCTTATGGAGAAAGTTTGCGGGAGCTAAGGCTTTATTCATTGGAGTGAAGAAGGTGACTTGGTAGAGGTGAACAAGATGATGAGAGGCACAGAGTGAGTGAATAGTCAGAGACTTTTCCTCCTATGGCATAAATGGCTGTTACAAGGGGGTGTAATTTTAAGGTGATTGGAGGATGGATAAGAGGATAGAGAATGGTAGGTGGTTGAATGGACTCCCAATGGTGGTAGTAAAATAAGACATATTTGGGACATTTAATAGACTCTTAGACAGACACATGGGTAGTAGTAAAATGAAGGGTATGTAGGTTATTTTGATCTTACAGTCGGATAAAAAGTTGTCATAGCATCATGGCTGAAGAGTCTTGGGCTGAACTATTGTGTTCTGTGTTCTGTGTGGTAAACTGGGTAAATAGCTCAGATCAGTGTAAAAGGATATGGCATTCAGGAGGAGCTAGAGAACTGGATACAAAAATTATTTGATGGTGGGAGACATGTTTTTCTGACTGGAGGCATGTGACCAGCGGTGTAGTGGGTCCACTGGTGTTTGTCATTTCGATAAATGGTTTGGATGGGAATATTTGTTTCCTGGTAAGTAAGCTTCTTGGGTGTCACTGACATTGGTGGTAAAGTGGTTAGTGGAGAAGATTATCTATGATACAACAAGATTAACGGTACTGCTGGGATAGTGGGCTGAAGAATAGCAGATGGAGTTTAATTAGATAAAGGTGAGGTGTTCCATTTTGGTGAAACAAACCAGGGTGGGACTTGTACAGTTAATGTTCGGGCCCTGAGTAGTGTTGTCAGTGACCCAGGGATGCAGGTACACAGTTCTTTGAAAGTGGTGTCACAGGTAGACAGGCTGGTGAAGCAGGTCTTTGGGATGGTTACCTTCATTGGGGAGAACATTGAGAGTAGGAGTTCGGATGTCATGGTGTATCTGTAAAAGACATTGGTGAGACTATCATAAAAACATTGTTGTTCAGTAGGAAGATCTCACCTGGTTCACTTTCCTCATTTAGGGAAGGACATCTGACATTCTAACCTGGTCTGGATGACATGTGACTCCAGATCCACAGCAATATGGCTGATCTGAGCTGCCCTCTGGATAATTACCAGTGGGGTCAAAGAATATTCGTCCAGGCAATGACACTCCCATCCCATGAATGAATAAATAAAAATACACATGTCCCTCCCTACCTCTGCAAACCCCTCCAGCTGCAGCAATCCGTACTGGCTTTGTAACACCGTTCAGGCCCTGACCACTCTCTGTAACACTCTCAACACCTCCAGCACCTTCACCTCTCCCTGTTCATGTCATGTCAATAAACCCTGACAATGATTCCCCTTCCCACAGCCCTCCTCCTGCTAGCAGACCCTTTGAAATCCATTTAACATTTACACCTAAAGCACACTCTCACTTCAGGATTTAAGTATTTTGTGGTGATCTTCTCAGCCTCATAATATAGTATGATCCCTTTTGTCCTGTGTGAGGGACCAGTGGGGATTTCTTGCTGAGGTTTTTACTGTTTCAATGGAATATCCTTTTTTTGAGTGTTTTATACTGTTCCATTAAATGTTTTCCACTGTCCATTTACTGACACATGTTTCTGTTTAGCCTGTTTACCTTGGTCAGTTCTCCTCTCAAACTCATGTAATTGGCTACTTTTGTTTGTAGTTGTAGTTTGTCCTTTCTGTGATTCACTTTAAAACTTTATATTTATTTAAACTGCACTTTATCACAATTTCCCGAAGGATCTCTGCAGGTGACATTACTCATTCACTAAGTTTCATCACACGGTCGCTCTGAGATAGTTCCATCCCTAGCCAGTTGCACAATGTGTTTTTCAAAGAAACACTGAAAAAAAATTAACTGAACTCCTCTTCGAATATCAATGCTGTCCGGGTGATTGACCCCGATTATACGAATATTGAAGTTTCCAAAATTATCATAATGCCTTTGTTAAAATAATTCCAATGAGTTCCTGTTTAATGCAGTGATGAGTCATGCAATACTGTTCGTTGGCTAAAACTGTTCTGCTGCTCGTGTCCTTGGCAAGTAGTAGCCAGAATATACATTCAGACTGACTCTACTTCATGATCTGCGGCCAAATGCTTTCTCTGTAATGCCTTTGGAATCCATTATTGTTAGGGTTACCCATTTTGCCTGAGTCTCCGCAAGATTGTGAACCACTGAATATTTTTGTTCACCCTATATCCATGTCTCCCAGCTGTCTAAATCTCTTTTATCGCTTTGTAATAAGGTAGATGGATTTGTGACAGCGACGTTGTCCATTTGAAAAAAAAAAGAACTTACTCTTTCCCACAATTTTCTGTCACAAATCTATTTGCTGATGTACAATTTTAGTTAAACTCTGTCCCATCCTGTTCCTTTCTGCTTGTCTTCAGCCACATTCCCATGCTGTTACATTGCTTCACCTTTTCCCTTTGGATTTGGAAAGTTCCTTTCACCTGAACCCTGTCCCTGCATCCTCTCTGTCAGTTTCAAACCCTGTCCATAAACCTACCGACATGATCGGCCAGGACCCTGGTCCCAGCACGGTTCCAGTGGGACCATCCGAATGGATTATTGTTGTAAATCAGGTATGGGATGTGTGTATCTCTGGCTGACCAGCCTTTCTTGCCCAGCCCTAGCTGCCCTTGAGCTGAGTAGCTGGCTCGGCCATTTCAGAGGGTCATTGAGAGGCAAACACTTTGCTGTGGGGATGTCGTGCAGACCACGTGAGGATGGGCAGATGTCCTTCTCGAAAGGACAAGTGTTTGGATTTGTTGTACATCAGTCATGGTTTCATACTTATTTGTGGATTGTTAATTATTATTTTTAAAATTATTGATTTCAAATGTCTCCATTTCAGATGGCGGGATTCAAACCTGCCTCCCCTGAACATTAGCTGAGGTTTTGGATACATTCTCTCGCAATAATACCACTAGGCCATCACTTGACCTGCTCACTGGGTGCTCATCCCTGAGCACTGATACCAGGGCATCATGAAGCTAAACCCATTCTTCCAACATGACTGTGTGATCCTGACATCTTCCAGCAATCTGGGACTATTACTTAATATCGCTCCATTTTACAGATCTCTGTGGGACTCAGTCCCATTCTCCATGTGTAACCCTCACTGCATCTGTTTAATTTTCCATTCTGTCTATTTCTCTGTCTCCTGTAGTTACTCAGGAAGGTCCTGACTCAATAGCCTTCCCAGCTGCTGGGTAGATCATCCATCGCCACATTGAACACAGTTGGTCTGCTCGAGAGAGACAAAGGGAAAGGAGATCTGGAGCCTTCAATAAATCCTGTAGTGAGGTAAGGTCACCCACAGTGCACAGAGCAAAGAACAATGAGAGGGCTCCAAACATCTATGAACAAGACATGACATTGATACAGTGCTGGAGGGGGAGCACCGTGCACACACACACCCCAGGCTCAGTCACCACCCCTAACGTAAGTTCTGTTGTACTGAGACTCACTACTCTGCAACACTGTATCTATGACATGTCTTGTGGTCCAGTGTCTTAAATAATTTTTAGTTCCTATAACAATTCCTATTTCTGTAACCTCCTCGCTTCCCGATAGCCCCTTCACATATTTGAAATGTACTGCATTCCAGACTACCATCCCTATCCCTGTAACTTGCTTCAGTATCTGCAACATGCCTTATCTCGGTCGTCTCCTCCTCCAATAAGGTAAAAACAAGTACTGCAGATGCTGGAAACCAGAGTCTAGAGTAGAGTGGTGCTGGAAAAGCATGGCAGGTCAGGCAGCATCCAAGAAGCAGGAAAATCGACATTTCGGGCAAAAGCCTTTCATCAGGAATAGAGGCCGGGAGACTGCAGGATGGAGAGATAAAAGACGGGGGGTGGGGAATGGGGAGAAAATAGCATAGAGTACAGTAGGTGAATGGGGTTGGGGATAAAGGTAGTAGATCAGAAAGGAGGGTGGAGTGGATATGTGGCAAGGGAGATAGGCCGGTAGGACAGGTCATGAGGGCATTGCTGAGAAGGAAGGCTGGAGGTGGGGTGAAATGGGGGAAGGGGAAATGAGGAAATTGGTGAAATCCACATTGGTGCCCTGGGTTGAAGTGTTCTGAGGCGGAAGGTGAGGCGTTCTTTCTCCAGGTGCGGGTGGTGAGGATGCGGCAGGAGAGGAAGCCCAGGAACTGCACGTCCTCAGCAGAGTGGGAGGGAGAGTTGAAATGTTGGGCCACAGGTCAGTGGGGTTGATTGGTGCGGGTGTCCCAGAGATGTTCCCTAAAGCGCTCTGCTGGGAGGCGTCCAGTCTCCCTAATGGAGAGGAGACCACATCAGGAGCACTGCTACCAGTACTCAGGGAGGACTAAGCTATTTTATTGGGATAGTCTGGACTCCCCAACCACAGGGAATAAAAACTTTGTCTATTTATACTATTCATGTCCATCATAATTTTGTAAACCTCTATAAGGTCACCCCGCAGCCTCCGACGTTCCAGGGAAAACAACCCCAGCCTGTTCAGCCTCTCCCTGTAGCTCAAATCCTCCAACCCTGGCAACATCTTTGTAAATCTTTTCTGAACACTTTCAAATTTCACAACATCTTTCCGATAAGGAGACCAGAATTGCACGCAATATTCCAACAGTGGCCTAACGAGCATCCTGTAGAGCTGCAACATGACCTCCCAACTCTTGTACTCAATAGTCTGACCAACAAAGGAAAGCATATCAAACACCTTCTTCACTATCCTATCTACCTGTGAATTCACATTCAAGGAGCTATGAACCTGCACTCCAAGGTCTCTTTGTTCAGTAACACTCCCTGGGACCTTATCATTAAGTATTATGAGTTCTGCTAAGATTTGCTTTCCCAAAATGCAACACCTCGCATTTATCTGAAATAAACTCCATCTGCCACTTCTCAGCCCATTGGCCCATCTGGTCCAGATCCAGTTTTAACCTGAGGTAACCCTCTTCACAAGACATGACATTGATACAGTGCTGGAGGGGGAGCACAGTGCACACACACACACCCCAGGCTCAATCACCACCCCTAACGTAAGTTCTGTTGTACTGAGACTCACTACTCTGCAACACTGTATCTATGGCATGTCTTGTGGTCCAGTGTCTTTAATAATTTTTAATTCCTATAACAATTCCTATTTCTGTAACCTCCTCGCTTCCCGATAGCCCCTTCACATATTTGAAATGTACTGCAATTTTGGTGTTATCTGCAAACTTACTAACTGTACCTCTTATGCTCGCATCCAAATCTTTTATGTTAATGACAAAAAGTAGAGGGCCCAGCACCGATCCTTGTGGCACTCCACTGGTCACAGGCCTCCAGTCTGAAAAAACAATCCTCCACCACCACCCTCTGTCTTCTACCTTTGAGCCAGTTCTGTATCCAAATGGCTACTTCTCCCTGTATTCCATGAGATCTAACCTTGCTAACCAGTCTCCCATGAGGAACCTTGTCGAACGCCTTCCTGAAGTCCATATAGATCACATCTACTGCTCTGCCCTCATTAATCTTCTTTGTTATTTCTTCAAAAAACTATATCAAGTTTTTGAGACATGATTTCCCACACACAAAGCCATGTTGACTATCCCTAATCAGTCCTTGCCTTTCCAAATACACATACATCCTGTCCCTCAGGATTCCCTCCAACAACTTGCCCACCGCTGAGGTAAGGCTCACCCGTCTATAGTTCCCTGGCTTGCATTTACCGTCCTTCTTAAACATATGGCACCATGTTTGCCAACCTTCAGTCTTCCGGCACCTCACCTGTGACTATCGATGATACAAATATCTCAGCACGAGGCCCAGCAATCACTTGTCTAGCTTCCCACAGAGTTCTCGGGTACAGCTGATCAGGTCCTAGGGACTTATCTACCTTTAACCATTTCAAGACATCCAGCACTTCCTCCTCTGTAATCTGGACATTTTTCAAGATGTCACCATCTATTTCCCTACAGTCTATATCTTCCAAATCCTTTTCCACAGTAAATACTGATGCAAAATGTTCATTTAGTATCTCCCCCATTTTCTGTGGCTCCACACAAAGGCTGCCTTGCTGATCTTTGAGGGGACCTATTCTCTCCCTAGTTACCCTTTTGTCCTTAATATATTTTGAAAACCCTCTCAATTGCCCTTAATTCTATTTGCCAAAGCTATCTCATGTCCCCGTTTTGCCCTCCTGATTTCCCTCTTACGTATACTCCAAATTCCTTTATACGCTTCTAAGGATTCACTCGATCTATCCTGTCTATACCTGACATATGTTTCCTTCTTTTTCTGAACCAATCCCTCAATTTCTTTAGTCATCCAGCATTCTATATATCTACCAGCCTTCCCTTTCACCCTGACAGGAATATACTTTCTCTGGATTCTTGTTATCTCATTTCTGAAGGCTTCACATTTTCCAGCCGTCCCTTTACCTGCGAACATCTGCCTTCAGTCAGCTTTCGAAAGTTTAGATTACTTACAGTTTGGAACAGGCCCTTCGGCCCAACAAGTCCACACCGACCCAGACCCATTTCCCTACATTGACCTCTGCACCTAATACTACGGGCAATTTAGCGTGGCCAGTTCACCTAAGCTGTGGGACGAAACTGGAGCACCCGGAGGAAACCCACCCAGACACGGGGAGAATGTGCAAACTCCACACAGTCAGTCGCCTGAGGCGGGAATTGAACCTGGGTCTCTTGCGGTGTGAGGCAGCAGTGCTAACCACTGTGCCACCGTGTTGTTCTTGCCTAATACCATAAAAAGTGGCCTTTCTCCAATTTAGCACTTCAACTTTTAGATCTGGTCTATCCTTTTCCATCACTATTTTAAAACAAATAGAATTATGGTCGCTGGCCCCGAAGTGCTCCCCCACTGACAGCTCAGTCACCTGCCCTGCCTTATTTCCCAAGAGTAGGTCAAGTTTTGCATCTTCTCTAGTAGGTACATCCACATATTGAATCAGAAAATTGTCTTGTACACACTTAAGAAATTCCTCTCCGTCTAAACCTTTAACACTATGGCAGTCCCAGTCGATGTTTGGAAAGTTAAAATCCCCTACCATACCTACCCTATTATTCTTACATATAGCTGAGATCTCCTTACAAGTTTGTTTCTCAATTTCCCTCTGACTATTGGGGGGTCGACAATACAATCCCAATAAGGCGATCATCCCTTTCTTATTTCTCAGTTCCACCCAAATAACTTCCCTGGATGTATTTCTGGGAATAGCCTCCCTCAGCACAGCTGTAATGCTATCTCATATCAAAAATGCCACTCCCCCTCCTCTGTTGCCTCCCTTTCTATCCTTCCTGTAGCATTTGTATCCTGGAACATTAAGCTGCCAGTCCTGCCCATCCCTGAGCCATGTTTCTGTAATTGCTATGATATCCCAGTCCCATGTTCCTAACCATGCCCTGAGTTCATCTGCCTTCCCTGTTAGGTCCCTTGCATTGAAATAAATGCAGTTTAATTTATTAGTCCTACTTGTCCCTGCCTGCCCTGACTGTTTGATTCCCTTCTGTTCTCAGCTGTACCCGTCTCAGATCGAGCTCCCAAAATCCTTCCTGTGATTGTTACCACGTTCCATCCCTGCATTCCTTCAAATCCATGTAAAGTCCTCCCATTCCTAAAACCTTCCCTGCACCTGTCACCTGTTCCAGCTTCCACAACCCTCCTATTCTCAGTAAGGCACACCCCCGTCCCAGTTACTACAGCCCGCTGCATCACTAAATGCCAGTGTTCACTATAATATCAGAGTAAGGTGTGAAAGCAGGAATACTGTACTGGGTTAGATGATCAGTCTTGATCATTTGAATGGTGGGACCGACTCTGTGGTCAAATGGTCGATACCTGCTCTTCTTTCCTGTGCTTCTCTATAAACTTATTATCTCCATAACCTCCCTAATGTCCCCACAGTCCTCCCTACGTGTGTAAGCCCCTTCAGTTCCCACAGCCCTCCCTATCTCCATAAACTCCTTCAGTCCTCAAGATTTTCCTATCCATGAAACCTGAATCATTCCCCACAAACCTCCCTAACTCCATAACCTCCAAAAGGCCCTTACCTCCATAGTCTCATCCAGATCCGACGTCCCTCCCGTTCAGAGCAACCTCCTTTAATCCCCATGATCTGCTTGATCTGTGCAACCTACTTCAGGCCCAACAGCCCTCCAGATCACTTTGGCCTCTTTCAGGCCCCACAACACTCCCTATCTCCATAATGTTCTTCAGTCACCACTGCACTCTCTATGTCCATAATCTCATACAGTCCCCACAGCACTCCCTATCTCCATAATATCCTTCAGTCCCCACGACCCTCCTTATTTCCAAAGCCTCTGTTACCTGTTGAACCTCTAAGCTACCTTTTTCAGATTGATAAACAAGAACTTCCATAACCTCTTCTGCTGCCAGTCTGAAACCAAACAGTGTTCGTTAGTCTGACAGTAGGTCGGGAGCTGGAATGTATTAGAAAGGATATGTCAATAAACAATAACTGGACCCTCAGAAACGCAATTAATAAACAGACAATGTGTTTTTGAGTCTGTTGGATTGTATTTTTATTCGTGTGAATATAAATGGCAGAATAGATACGGGTGTAAGAGCGGTTGTACCGAGGATACGGTTTATTTGACTTTTCAGAAACCTTTACACAAGTTTCAGTTTGGGCTAAGGAGTAACTTGATAGAGAATAGGCATCTTAACTATCAGGATGTGGTTGAGATATTAGACAAAACAATCTTGTCAGAATTTACTGTGGAGAAAGACATGGAAGGTCAGGAACTTGGGGAAATAAATAGTGCTGTCTTGGAAAGAATCCTCAACAGAGAAGAAAAAGTGCTGGAATCTTAAAACAAATAAAGGTAGATCAATCCTCAGTAGCTCATTAGGTCTATCCTTGAATATTTTGGGAAGCTAGGGAAGAGATTGCAGTGTCCCGAACAGAGATATTTATATTATCAACAGACACAGTGAGGTACCGGAAGACTGGAGGGTGGCTAATGCTATTCCATCACTAAAGGGCTGCAGGGAAACACCAGGAAATTACAGCCCCGTGAGCCCAGTGCTGGGTAAGTTGTTGGAGGAGATTCTGAGAGAAAGAAGCTACGTACATTTGGAACGGCAAGGGCTGATTAGAGATAGTCAGCAGGGCTTTGAGTGGGAAACCGTGTTTCACAAACTGGATTGTCTCTTTGAGGAGTTGGCCAAGAAATAGATGAAGGCAGAGCAGTCAACGTTGTCTACATGAACTTCAGCAAAGCATTTGACAAGGTTCCAAGGGATGTAGGACATCTAGCCAAGAGAAAGAAGGAAAATAACTTAACATTGAGGATCCAAGGATCAGAAGCAGGGCTCTAGAGAGTTACATGGGGCAGTGGTTAGCACTGCTGCCTCACAGCACCAGGGATGCGATTTCGATTCCAGCCCCAGGCGACTATCTGTGTGGTGTTTGCACATTCTCTCCGTGTCTGTGTGGGTTTCCGACAGGTGTTCCGGTTTCCATCCACAGCCCAAAGACGTGCAGGTTAGGTGAATCAGCCATGCGTTGTTCAAGAAAGGGAATAGAGATATTCATGGGAATCACATTTCTGTCAGTCTTCTGCCTGTGATGTGCAGATTATTGGAGAGGACTCTGGGATACAGGATTTATGATTCCTTGGAAAACCATAGTTTGATTAGAGAAAGACAGCTTGGCTTTGTAAGGGACAGGTCATGCCTCACAAATCTTATTGAATCCTTTGAGAATGTGACAAAACACATTTGTGACTCATTTAGAAAGTACAGAGTATGGGATACATGGAAACCTGCCTGTCTGGATACAGAATTCCTGGCCCATAGAAGAGAGAAGGTGATGACAGATGGAAATCATTCAGCCTGGAGCTCGGTGACCAGTGGGTTTTCTGCAGGGAGAGGTCAAAAAATCTCTGCTCTTTGTGATTTCTGGATGACTTGGATGTGTGTGTGGAAGACTGGGTAAGTAAGTTTGCCAATGACACGAAGGTTGGTGGAGTGGTGAATAGTGTGGATGTCTGCTGGAGGTTGCAATGGGACATTGACAGGATGTAGAGCTGGGCTGTGAAGTGGCAGATCAAGTCAAATCTGGAAAAGTGTGAAGTGCTGCATTTTGGAAGGTGAGACTTGAATGCAGAATACAGGAGTAAAGACAGAATACTGAATAGTGTGGAGGAACAGATGAATCTTGGATTTCATGACCGAGATCCATCAAATTTATCACCAAGCTGATAGTGTTGTTTAGAAGAAATATGTTGTATTGGCTTTCATTAGCTGGGGGTTTTAAAGCCATGAGGTTATGCTGCAGATCTATAGAGCCCTGTTTAGACCCCGATTTAGAATATTGTGTTCAGTTTTGGTCCCTTCATTACAGGAAGGATGTGGAAGCTTTAGAGAGGGTAAAGAGGAGATTTACCAGGATACTGCCTGGACTGGAGGGCATGTCTAATGAAGAAAGGTTGAGGGAGCTAAGGCTTTTCTCATTGGAGTGAAGAAGGGTGAGGGGAGACTTGGTAGAGGTTAACAAGATGGTGTGAGGCATAGATAGAGTGAATAGTGAGAGACCTCTTTATCCCATGGCATGCATGGTACAAGGGGGCATAATTTTAAGGTGATTGGAGGATGGGTAAGGGGAGATTTCAGATGTAGGTTCGTTACACAGAGAGTGGTGGGTGAGTGGAGCGGACATTTAATAGACTCTTGGATAGGCACATGGATGATAGTAAAATGAAGGTTATGTAAGGTAGTTTGATCTTACAGTCGGGTAAAAGATGGGCATGGCATCATGGTCGAAGGGTCTTGTGCTGTACTGTTCTGTGTTCTATGTTCTGTCTGGTAAACTGGGTAATAAGCTCTGATCAATGTAAAAGGATATGGCATTCAGGAGGAGCTAGTCGACTGGATACAAAATTGGCTTGATGGTAGGAGACAGAGGGCAATGGGAGGCATGTTGTCTTTCTGAGTGGAGGTATGTGACCAGCGGTGTAATGGGTCCACTGTTGTTTGTCATTGGATAAATGGTTTGGATGGGAATATTGGTTTCCTGGTAAGTAAGGTTTTTGGATGATACTGACATTGGTGGGAAAGTGGACAGTGAACAAGGTTATCTGTGATACAACAGGATGAACAGTCCTGCTGGGATAGTGGGCTGAAGAATAGCAGTTGGAGTTTAATTAGATAAATGCAAACTGTTCCATTTTTGGTGAAACAAACCAGGGTGGGACTTGTACAGTTTATGTTCGGGCCCTGAGTAGTGTTGTCAGTCAGTGACCCAGGGATGCAGGTACACAGTTCTTTGAATGTGGTGTCACAGGTAGACAGGCTGGTGAAGCAGGCGTTTGGGATGGTTACCTTCATTGGGCAGAGCATTGAGAGTAAGACTTGGGATGTCAAGATGCTGCCTGACCTGTGCTTTTCCAGCACCACTATAATCTAGACTCTGGTTTCCAGCATCTGCAGCCCTTGTCTTTACCATGTTGCATCTGTACAAGATACTGGTGAGGTTACCGTAAAAGCATTGCTGATCTGTAGGAAGAACTCATCTGGCTCACTGACCTCTTTTAAGGAAGGACATCTTACATTCTAACCAGGTCTGGCCGACATGTGACTCCAGACCCACAGCAATATGGCTGACTCTGAGCTACCCACTGGGCAATTCGCAGTGGAGCAAAGAATGCTCGTCCAATCAGTGACACCCACATTGCATTAAGGAATAAATAAAAATACATATATCCCTCCCTACCTCTGCAAACCCCTCCAGCTGCAGCAATCCGTACTGGCTTTGTAACACCGTACAGGCCCTGACCATTCTCTGTACCACACTCAGCACCTCCAGCACCTTCACTTCTCCCGATTCCTGCCGTGTCATTAAACCCTGATCATGATTCCCCTTCCCACTGCCCTCCTCCTGCTAGCTGACCCTTTGCAATCCCTTTAACACTTACTCCTCAAATGCTCTCTTACTTCAGGATTTTAATTACGTTTTGGTGATCTTCTTAGCCTCATAATCTAATATGATCCATGCATACCAGTGCATGATGAAGCAAAACTGTTCTTCCAACACAGTTGTGTGATCCTGATATCTTCCAGCATTCTGGTGATATCACTTAGTTTCTCGCTCTTGTTCTTGCTCTTGCGTTCTCTCTCTCTCTCTCTCTCTCTCTCTCTCTCTCTCTCTCTCTCTCTCTCTCTCTCTCTCTCTCTCTCTCTCTCTCTCTCTCTCTCTCTCTCTCTCTCTCTCTCTCTCTCTCTCTCTCTCTCTCTCCCTTGATTGCAGCTACACCAGATCCTGAGCCAACAGAATTCTCCACTCCAGAGAGACGAGGCAGCACAGACCAGGGATAGAGACTGGGATTTTCCAGATCTCTGTGGTGGTATCTGTGCCATTTTTAATCCTCACTGTCTATTTCTCTGTCTCCTGTAGGTACTCAGAAAGGTTCAGACTCGATTAACTTCCCAGCTGCTGGGTGTCTTGTCCATCACCACATTGAAGATGGTCGGTCAGCCAGAGAGACAAAGGGCAGGGAGATCTGGAGCCTTCAATAAATCCTGCAGTGAGGTAAGATCACTCACAGTGCACAGAGCAGGCAGCAATGGGAGGGCTCCAAACATCGGCTAACAAGACATGGCACAGGTACAGTGCTGGAGGGGGAGCACAGTTTACACATACCCCAGGCTCAATCACCACTCCTTAGTTCTGTTGTACTAAGACTCACTACTCTGCAACACTGTATCTATGGCATTAATTGTGCACCAGTGTCTTCAATAATTTGTAACTCCTATAACAGTTCCTATCCCTGTAATGTCCTCCTATCATAGGCGGCACGGTTGCACAGTGGTTAGCACTGCTGCCTCACAGCGCCAGAGACCCGGGTTCAATTCCCGACTCAGGCGACTGACTGTGTGGAGTTTGCACGTTCTCCCCGTGTCTGTGTGGGTTTCCTCCGGGTGCTCCGGTTTCCTCCCACAGTCCAAAGATGTGCAGGTTAGGTGATTTGGCCATGCTAAATTGCCCATAGTGTAAGGTAAGGGGTAAATGTAGGGGTATGGGTGGGTTACGCTTCGGCGGGGCGCTGTGGTCTTGTTGGGCACTTGTTAATCTAATCCCAATAGTCACTCCACATATTTGAAATGTACTGGATTCCAGACTATTATCGCTGTAACTTGCTTCAGTGTCTGCAGCATGCCTTATCTCGGTCGTCTCCTCCTCCAATAACTGGAGACAGAGTCATGCAGCACGGAAACGGTTCCTTCAATCCAACTAGTCCATGCTGACCAGAGTCCATGAACAAGTCACGTTTCCCTGCATTTGACCCGTATCCATAAAAACCTTCTCCTCCCCATGTACCTGCACAAATGTCTTTTACATGTTGTAATTGTACTTCTCTCTACCACTTCCCCTGGAAGCTCATTCCATAACTGCACCATCCTCTGTGTCGAAAATTTTCTCCTAAAATCTCTTTTTAGTCTTTCCTCTCCCATCTCATATTTATGCCCATTGGAACACAGAACATGACAGCGCAATACAGGCCCTTCCGCCCTCGATTTTGCGCCAACGTGTGGAACCAATCTGCAGCTCACCGAACCAACACTATTCCAATTCGTGTCCATATGTCTATCCAATGACTGTTTAAATGCCCTTACATTTGGCGAGTCTACCACTATTGCAGGCAATGCATTCCATGCCCCGACTATTCTGAGTAAAGAACCTACCTCTGGCATCTGTCCCATATCTATTTATTAATATTAATATCTACCTCAATGTAAAGCTGTCTCCCCTCGTGCTAGGCATCGCCATCCAAGAGAAAAGGCTCTCACTGTCCAACCCATCTCACCTGCTGATTATCTTATGTGTCTCCATTAATTGACCTCAAACACATTCTCTTGAACAAAAACAGCTTAAAGTCCCTCAGCCTTTCCTCATAATACCTTCCCTCCATATCAGGTAACTTCCTAGTAAATTGTGGGCGGCACGGTGGCACAGTGGTTAGCACTGCTGCCTCACAGCGCCTGAGACCTGGGTTCAATTCCTGCCTCAGACGACTGACTGTGTGGAGTTTGCACGTTCTCCCCGTGTCTGCGTGGGTTTCCTCCGGGTGCTCCGGTTTCCTCCCACAGTCCAAAGATGTGCAGGGTCAGGTGAATTGGCCATACTAAATTGCCCGTAGTATTAGGTAAGGGGTAAATGTAGGGGTATGGGTGGGTTTCGCTTCGGCGGGTCGGTGTGGACTTGTTGGGCCAAAGGGCCTGTTTCCACACTGTAATGTAATCTAATCTAATCTAAATCTCCTCTGAATCCTTTCCAAAGCTTACACATCCTTCCTGAATAAATGTGGCCACACCCAGAGTTTTGTACAGCTGCAGCATGATCTAATGGTTCTGAAAAAAATCCCTCTACCAAGACAAGCTCACACACTGAATGGCTTCTTAAAAAAACCCCATAAACCTGGGTGGCAACTTTGAAGGATCTATGTACATGGACATAGAGATCCCTCTGTTCATCTACACTACCAACAATCTTACCATTATCTCAGAACCCTGTGTTCCTGTTACTCCCTCCAGAGTGAATCGCCTCACACCTTTCCACATTAAACTCCATTTGCGACCTTTCAGTCCAGCTGTGCAGCTTATCTACATCTTTCTGTATCCTCCAACACCCTTCGTCACTATCCACAACTCTACCGACCTTAGTGTCTTCTGCAAATTTACTAACCCATCCTTCAATGCCCTCATACAGGACATTTATATAATTGACAGCAACAGTGGACGCAAAACACATCCTGGAAGTACCCACCAGTAACAGAACTCCAGGATCGATATTTCCCATCAACCACTACCCTCTGCCTTCTTTCAGTGAGCCAATTTCTGATCCAAACTGTTAAATCACCCACAAACCCATGCCTCCGTATTATCGGCAATAGCCTACCATGGGGAACCTTAACAAATGCCTTCCTGAAATACATATATAGCACATCAACTGCTTTACCCTCATCCATCTCTTTGTTCAACTTCATAAAGAACTCATTAAGGTTTGTGAGGGCACGACCTACCCTTCACAAAACCGTTTTGACTATCCCTAATCAACTAACTCATCTCCAGATGATTATAAATCCTATCCCCTACAAGCCTTTCCAACACTTTACCCAGAATCAAAGTAAAGCTCGCAGGTCTATAACTACCAGGATTTCTCCACTCCCCTGTTTGGTGTGGCACAGTGGTTAGCACTGCTTCCTCACAGCACCAGAAAACCGGGTTCAATTCCTGCCTCAGCCAACTGTCTGTGTGGAGTTTGCACATTCTCTTCGTGTCTGTGGGTTTCCTCCGGGTGCTCCGGTTTCCTCCCACAGTCCAAAATGTGCAGATTAGCTGAATTGGCCATAGTGTTAGGTGAAGGGGTAAATGGATAGGAATGGGTCTTGGTGGGTTGCTCATCAGAGGGTCGGTGTGGACTTGTTGGGCCGAATGGCCTGTTTCCACACTCTAAGTAATCTAATCTAAGCGGATAACATTTGCTCTCCTCCAACCTTCTGGTACTATTCCTGTAAACATTGACGACATAAACCTCAAAGCCAAAGGCTTGGCAATCTCCTTCCTAGATTCCCAGAGAATCCGAGGGTAAATCCCATTCGGCCTCGGGGTCTGATCTATTTTTGGACTTTGCAGAATTGCTAACACCTCCTCCTTCTGCACTTCAATCCAATCTAGTTATGGACTCCGCTACCCTGGGGTAAAGGCGTTGGCTAATCACCTTACCTGTATCCCTCGTGGTTTTAATCATCGTCCTGCGATCTGTATCATCGAAGGACAATGATGCAAATAGTTCTGCTCGGGTCCCTGTCACTACTTTGCCACAATGTTCTGGGATACACTTGTTCAGGACCTAGGGCTTTCTCTACCTTTATGTTTGAAGACCTCCAGCACCACCTCTTCTGTAATGGGGACTCTTTACAAACCATCATTGTTTCTTTAACTGACTTGTCCACAGGAAATTCTGACATAAAATGTTCATTTAGGGTCTCACCCCTCCCCTGTGGTTCCACACACGGATGGCCTTATTGATTATTGCGGGGCCCTATTGTCTCTCTCGTTGCTTTTTGTATGTGTGTGCTTTAGAATTTCCTAGCATTCTCCTTAACCTTATCAGCCAAAGCTATCTCATTCCCCGATGTTGGTTTCCAGCTTATCCAGCTTCTCCGTTTCTCTCAAACCGTTTAGTATCAGTAGCATCTTCGTCAATCCTTGCTCCATTTACAGTTTCGGGAAATGCTTCCTAAAACAGGAGGATCAGAATTCCATGCAGTACTCCAACTGGGGACCCAGCAATGTCTTGTACAGCCGTATCATGATGTTCCAGCTCGTGTCCTCAATGCTCTGACCCATGAGGGCAAGTGTGCCTAATGTCACTTTCCCCAGCCTGTCCACCTGCGATGCCACTTCCAAGGAACAATGCAACTGTACCCTTTGGTCTCTCTCTGTTCCACAACACTGCCCAAGGCCCGACAATTAACTGTTAGTCCTCCCTAGTTTGCCTTAACAAAATCCATCACCTTAATCCAACTCCATCTTACATTCCTTGGCCCACTGGCTCAGTTGTTCACGATCCCCTTCGATAATTGTATTCCCAGCCCACTATAACCCGTGTTATATACGGACCTTTATCAACAAACTTACTAACAATGACTCCTATGCTCTTACAGAAATATTTTCTGTAAATGATGCAAAACAGTGGATGTAGCACTGTTCCTTAAGACACACCGCTGGTCATAGGCCCCCAGTCTGCACAACAGCCCTCTCCCACCACTCTGTTTCCTACTGTCAAGCCAATTTTGTATCCAGTTGGCTAGCTCTCCCTGATCCCATGTGATCTAACCTTACTAACCAGTGTTCCACGCTAAACCTTGTCCAAGGCCTTGTTGTGGTCAGTATAAACACAGTCTCCTGTTCTATCTTCTTAGTCACGCCTTCAAAAAACTCAGGCAAGTTTGTGAGACACTACTTGTGTACTTTGCGTTAACTGTCCCTAATCAACCCTTGCCTTTCGAAATGCACGTAACTCCTGTCCCTCAGAGCCCCCTCCAACACCGTACACACCCCTAACATCAAGCCAATTGGTCTTTTAGTGCCTGGCTTTCTCTCACAGCAGTTTTAAATACTGACACAACGTTAAACACCCTGCAGGCTTCCAGCTCATCACCCGTGGCTATCACTGATATAAATACCTCTTTTAGGGGCAATTCTTCCTGACTTTCCCCCAATGTCCTTGGATATACATGATTAGCTCGAGAGATTTGTCTTTTTTAATGCGTTTTTAAAACTCCAGCTCCTCATATTCTATTATGCGGAGTCTTTTGAAGACTTTATTTCCCTGACTTCCCCAGTCTTTGAGTACTGATGTGAAATTTTCGTCAAGGATCTCACCCATCTTCTGTGGTTCCACACATGGATTATCCCATTGATCTTTAATGGGGCACATTCTGTCTCTAGTTAATCTTCTGTTGTTAGTATTCATGTTGAATTCCTTTGGATCTTACTCAGCATTATCAGCCAAAGTTTTCTCAGGTCTCCTGTTTGCCCTACTGCTTTCCCTCTTCAGTGTATTACTGTACCCACAATGTTCTTCGTGGAATCCAGCTGGCCATATATGACATAGACTGCCTTTTTCTTGACCAGAACCTCAATATCCCCAGTCATCCAGAATTTTCTACTTGTAATCAGCATTGTCCTTCACACGAACAGAAATATCCTGACCCTGAACTCTCATTTTATCTCTCTTTTGAAAGCTTCCCACCTGCCTGAGGTCCCTTTACCTGCAAATCGTCTCCACAATCAACTGTTAGAAGCTCTTGACCGAAACCTTCTGGATTGGGGCAGGACAATGTTGATGGTTCACTTGTGGACCAGGCCTGTCCTTTTCCATAACTGTCTTCAACCTAATACAGTTGTGTCACTTTGTCAAAACTATCCCCAACTAATACCTCAGTCCCTTTCCCTACCTTTATCCCCAAGGGGAGGTCAGGTTTTGCCCCTTTCTCCAGGGGGAGGGTGAACAACCAATGGTAATTGCGCACATCAGTATACATGACATAGATACAGTTGGATGGGTTCTGGTCAAGTGAGTATCGGGAGTTAGGTAAGAAGGTAAAAAGCAGGGCTACAAGGATAGTGAGCTCCAGATTACTCCCAGTGCCGCTCGCCAGTCAATATGGAAATAGAAAGATAAGGTGGATGGATGAGTGCCTGAGGAGCTGTTGGAGGGGGAAGGGTTTTTATGTCTTGGATCATTGGGATCACTTCTGAGGTAGAGGTGACCTGGACAAGGGGGACGTGTTGGACCTGAACCAGAGGGGCAGTAGCAACCTGGGGGTGAAGATTTGCGATGTTACTTGGGAGGGCTTAATCTAGTTTGCCAGGGGATTGGGATTCTGAAAAAGAGAGAGACCATTGGCCAGTCAGAGGAAAATACACCAGCCACCGAGAGCAAGTTTCCTATTCAGGATATCCAGGGGCACAGTCAATGGACGGAAAAGACTTCTGGTTGAAAGGGCATTTATTTCATGAGGCCTGACTGGTAAGGCAGACGAGCACAGAACATGGATTGGCTCTGGGGACTGTGATATTATAGCCATAACAGAAACATGGCTGAGAGAAGGGCAGGACTGTCACCTCACTGTTCCCGGATACAGAGGGTGCAGGCATGACAGAAAAATCATGTAAGTGAGGAGGGGGAGTTGCGCTTTTGATAAGGGAGAACATAACAACAGTGCTCAGAGAGGATACTCCTAAAGAGTCATTAAAAGGAGGCCATATGGTTAGGAGTTAGAAAGAAGAAGGGGGTGGTCACTTTGTTGGGACTGTATTACAGACTCGCAAATAGCCAGCGGGTATGAGAAGAGCAGCTGTGTAGAGAGATTGTGGACAGCTGTAGGAATAAGAGAGTAGTATTGATTGGAGATTTTAATTTCCCCTGGATTGACTGGGCCACTCGGAGAATAAAAGGCCCGTATCGTTTGGAATTTGTCAAATGTGTCCAAGAAAGTTTCCTAGATCAATATGTATATCGTCCTATTCTACTCAGGTGGGCCCAACATTGGACCCCCCCGCCCCCTGAGAAAACAAGGTCAGAAAGTGTCAGTCGGAGAGCACTTTGGGTCCAGTGACCGCAACTGTCTTAGTTTTAACGTAACTATGGGAAACGATAGGAGAGGTTCACAGGTTAAGGAGCTATGCTGGAACACAGCCATTTTTGGGGCCATGAAACAGGATCCAGCAGAGGTTGAGTGGGTGAGTCTGTTTGAAGGAAAGAAATGACTGGAAAATGGGAGGCTTTTAAAAGTGTGATACTGAAAATCCAGGGTCAGTATGTAACTGTTAGGGTGAAGGGAAAATGGCAGGTTTAGTGATCCCTGGCTGATGAGGGATATTGAGGCTCTGGTCTGGAAATGAAGATGGTATACATTGGGTTTAAGGTTTCCGTATCTACCTAAACTCTTCCAGCCCTAAAGACACAATCAATCTGTGGAGACCCTATAATCTTCTCAGGCCTCTGCCATACTCCGATCTGTAGAACCCACTCCAGTCCCTGTGACTGTCTCGATCCAGTTCCTAAAGGAACTGCGATCTGTGTAACATGCTCTCAGCACTATCACCAACCCTGTCAATGGAAGCTCTTCCAGTATTTCCATCCATCTACTCATCTGCATAAACTTTTCCAGCTCTTACACCCCTATCTGTGTTAACAACAACCTCCCCTACAACACTTTCCCACTTAGGCCAAACTGGAGGAGATTACTAATGCTCCTTTATCTGTGTAACTGTCTCCAACCAAAATTGCTGTTCTTATCTCCAGGAAAATCTGTCCGATTCCACACCCTCCATGTCTAAATAACCCCAGAACCTAAGCCTTTCGATATCTCTAAACCTGTTCAGTCCCGATTACCCTCCATATGTGTGTTTTTCTTACAGTCTATACATCCTACATTATCTCTGTAATCTGCTCCATTCCCTAAATAGTCCCTGTCTGTGATCAGACCTTTCCTACGAACTTCCTTATCCACGTAAACGGCTCCATCCCTCCCTCCTCCCCAACTCCATGAACTCCTGCCGGCCCTATAGCTCTCCACATTTCTGTAACCTCTTGAGGCCCTGTAGTCCTCCCTCCCTGTGAAACCATCTCCAGTCCCCACATCCCTCCCAATCTGGCTCCTCTGCTCCAGATCAGGCCATTGTTGTCTCTGTAAACACCTGCACTCCTGACAACTCTTCCCATTTGTGTAACCTCGTTCAGACTCCATACTCTCCAGCTTCCTGAATCCTCTTCCTGACATTGCAACCAAAACCATGTTAATGTAACAACCTCCAGTGCTTAAACCTCCCCGACTCAGTAACCTCTTGAAGTCTTAACGAAACACATAAAACTGTGAAATCTCTCATTTCCTTACAATCCTCCTTCGCTCCGTCCTCAAATGCCTTCATCACCATAAAACCTCACAATTACTGAAGTCTCATTTTGGCACTGCAACCCTCCTAATGTCTGCAAAACCCTCTTGCCCTGATATTCTTCCGTATCTCTGTAACTCCCTCCAACCTCCAGTGCCCTTCTGGGGAACTTGGCAGAGGAGTGAAGATTTGTAGAGTCTGGGCCATGTTACGGAGGTAGAATCCTGGGAATTACAGATTTAATCTAATGTCTGTTGTGTGCAAATTATTGGCGGGGACTCTAAAGACAGGATTTATAACTGCTTGGAAAATCATAGTTAAATTTTAGACAGTCAGCATGGGTTTGTGAGGGGTCAGGTCATGTCTCACAAACCTTATTGAATTCTTTGAGGATATGGCATAATACGTTGATGGCTCATTCAGAAAAAAAGGATGATTGGGATACAGGGAAATCTGTCTGTCTGGATACAGGATTGGATGGCCCAGAGATGACAGAGGGTGGCAGCAGATGGACAGTATTGAGCCTGGAGCTCAGTGACCAGTGATGTTATCTAACAGTTGGCTCTGGGACTCTGTTCTTTGTGATTCTTATAAATGACTTGGATGTGGATGTTGGAGAGTGGGTTAGTAAGTTTGCCAATAACATGAAGGTTGGTGGAATGGTGGGGAATGTGGAGGGCTGTTGTAGGTTGCAATGGGACATTGACAGGATGCAGAGCTGGGCTGGAAGTGGCAGATGGAGTTCAATCTGGAAAAGTGTGAAGTGATTCATTCTGGAAGGTCGAATTTAAATGCAGAATACTGGGTGAAGGGCAGAATACGTGGCAGTGTGGAGGAACAGAGAGATCATGGGGTCCGTGTCCATTATTCCCTCAAGTTGCCACGCACGTTGATGGGGTTGTTAAAAAGGCATATGTTGTGTTGGCTTTCCTTAGCAAGGGGATTGATTTTAAGAGCCGTGAGGTTTTACTGCATCTTTATAGCGTCCTGGTGAGACCACACTTGAAATATACACTTGAAATATTGTGTTCAGTTCTGGTCCCATTTTTACAGCAAGGATGTGCAAGTTTTAGAGAGTGTACACAGGAGATTTACCAGGATGCTGACTGGAATGGAGGGCATTTCTTATGAAGAAAGTTTGAGGGAGCTAAGGCTTTGCTCATTGGAGTGAAGAAGGTGACTTGGTAGAGGTGAACAAGGTGATGAGAGGCACAGAGAGAGTGAATTGTCAGAGACTTTTCCTCAAATTGCAAAGTGGCATAATTTTAAGGTGAATGGAGGATGGAAAAGAGGATAGAGAATGGTAGGTGGTTGGAATGCACTGCCAATGGTGATAGTAAAATTAGACACATTCAATAGGCAGATACATGGATAATAGTAAAATGAAGGGCATGTAGGTTAGTTTGATCTTACAGTTGGATAATAGGTTGGCATGAAATCATTACTGAAGGGTCTTGGGCGGAGCTGTTCTGTGTTCTGTCTGGTAAACTGGGTAATAAGCTCAGATCAATGTAAAAGGATATGGCATTCAGGAGGAGCTAGTGAACTGGATACAAAATTTGCTTGATGGTTGTAGACAGAGAGTGATGGGTGTCATGTTGTTTTTCTGACTGCAGGCATGTGACCAGCGGTGTAGGGTGTCCACTGGTGTGTGTCATTTGGATAAATGGTTTGGATGGGAATATTGGTTGCTTGGTCAGTAAGCTTCTTGGGTGACACTGACATTGGTGGTAAAGTGGTTAGTGGAGAATATTATATATGATACAACAAGATTAACAGTACTGCTGGGACAGTGGGCTGAAGAATAGCAGATGGAGTTTAATTAGATCATGTGAAGTGTTCCATTTTGGTGAAACAAACCAGGGTGGGACTTGTACAGTTAATGTTCGGACCCTGGGTAGTGTTGTCAGTCAGTGACCCAGGGAAGCAGGTACACAGTTCTTTGAAAGTGGTGTCACAGATAGACAGGCTGGTGAAGCAGGTCTTTGGGATGGTTACCTTCATTGGGGAGAACATTGAGAGTAGGAGTCCGGATGTCATGGTGTATCTCTAAAAGTCATTGGTGAGGCTATCATAAAAACATTGTTGTTTAGTAGGAAGAACTCACCTGGTTCACTGACCTCCTTTAGTGAAGAACATCTGACATTCTAACCAGGTCTGGATGATATGTGACTCCATCCCACAGCAATATGGCTGACTCCAAGTTGCCCTCTGGATAATTACCAGTGGGGTCAAAGAATGTTCGTCCAGGCAGTGACACCCTTATCCCATGAATGAATAAATAAACATACATATGCCCCTCCCTACCTCTGCAAACACCTCCAGCTGCAGGAATCCGTACTGGATTTGTAACACCATTCAGGCCCTGACCACTCTCTGTAACATCCACCACCATCCAGCACCTTCACCTCTCCCTGCTCATGTCGTGTCAATAAACCCTGACAATGATTCCCCTTGCCACAACCCTCGCCTGCTAGCAGACCCTTTGCAATTCATTTAACATTTACTCCTGAAGCACTCTCTCACTTCAGAATTTTAAGTATTTTGTGGTGATCTTCTCAGCCTCATAATCTAGTATGATCCCTTTTGTCCTGAGTGAGGGACCAGTGGGGATTTCTTGCTGAGGGTTTTACTGTTTCAAAAAAATGTCCTTTTGTTGAGTGTTTTATACTGTTCCTTTAAATGTTTTCCACTGTCCATTTACAGACACATGTCTCAGTCTGTTTAGCGTGTTTACCTTGGTCAGTTCTCCTCTCAAACTCATGTAATTGACTATTTTTGTTTCAAGTTGTAGCTTGTCCTTTCTGTGATTCACTTTAAAACTTTACGTTTATTTAAACTGCACTTTATCACAATTTCCCGAAGGATCTCGCAGGTGATATTACTCATTCACTAAGTTTCATTACACGGTCGCTC